>NW_022900916.1:66649830-66694059 GCF_012274545.1 Fukomys damarensis
GAGAGAGAGAGAGAGAGAGAAAGTTATGACTACCAAACCAGCATTACAAAAAATTCTCAAGGATATCCTAGAAAAAGATAATAAAGTCAATAATGCTAATATATAAAAAATAATGTATATACTAAGCAAAAATGGAAAAAAGGAAATCAGTAAAAGGAAAATAATGCAGTATCAGTATTACAGTTTATATCTAGATGTCCCCAAAATCCTCATCCAGTCATATACAGGGAGTTTCACCGGTGGCTGGATTAGGGTGTGGGACGCTGGGACTAAGAGTGTAATGCTATGATTAAGGGTGCTCCACCCTAAGTATGGGTAGCACCACTCAACAAACTTGCAATCAGGATGGAATGTAAAGGGAAAGAAGGTGGGTGTTTCCACTTGCTTCTACTTGGTGCTTTGCTATGTCTTCCCTGCTTGCCATGGACTGTTTCTCTTCAGTGATGCTCCTTTGCCATGCCTCCCTGCCTCGGAACCAGTCAACTATGGATTGAAACTTCTACAAACTGTGAGCTGAAATAACCTCTCCTCCTTTATTTATTTATTATTATTACTTTTGTTTTTTGAGAGAGGGTCTCACTATGTAGTTGTGTTATGGAAGGAACTGGCAAGTAACACACAGAGAGGCAGCAGAATGGAAGTAAAATAGCAAAAGTTTACTCATCAACGAGGGTCGACTGCATGTAAGCCATGCCTGGACAGAAGATGTAATGGATTACAACTTATTTTATAAGGTTTTACAGCCTTGATCTCATTTAGGTGCTTACATTGCATTTTCACAGTTCACATTGCTAATATTGAAAACATGGTGATGAGGCAGTTGAAATTCAACCTGGATCCAGTTCTTTGTTAGGGGAGATTACCTTTAAGATCTATTTAGTTACCTATACTAGCAAAGGGGAAGGGAGCATATTTGGTCAGCAAAGCTAGCAATGGTTCTTTTCATTTACAAAACCTTTGAGGGAGAATAGATGCCTCTGGTGCTGGTTAATTCTGAACTAAATGGAGTGGAGTGGAGTGAAGGGCAGAAGTTATCATACACTGTGAAATTTCCTAGGTTTTTGCTATTAAAGTTTTCTCTATCAATTGAGACTGACTTGGAACTCACTTTGCAGCCCAGACTGGAATCAGACTCACAGCAATCCTCCTGCCTCAGCCTCCTGAGTGCTGGGATTACAGGCATGCGCCACCATGCCTGGCAGCCTTTCCTTCTTTAACTTAGGCTGTTGAGTATTTGGTCTCAGCAATGAGAAAAGGAACTAAGACAGTAAATTAATACCTCTCAGTAATAACTCACAATGTGTATAGTCTCAAATTCCCAATCAAAAGACACTGATTTGCAGAGTGAATCAAGAAAGAAAACCTAGGGCCAGGGATTTAGCTCAGTGGTTCTGCCTCCTGCCTCGCAAATGCAAGGACCCAAGTTTGATCCAATGTACAAAAAAAAAAAAAAAAAAAAAAAAAAAAAAAAAAAAAACCTAACAATATGCAGCGTAAAGAAACTTATTTAATTAAAAAAAACCCTCACATTAAAAATCTAAGGATGGAAAACAATATTCCATGCAATGAGGAGCAGGAAAAAAGCAGGAGTTGTTTTTCTAATTTCAGATGAACTGGATTTCAAGTCAAGACTTCTAAGGAGGTCACCTCTAAAGGAGGTCACTTCTTATGGGTTAAGGAACAATTTCAATGGAACAGTTAACAATGATAAACATAAATGCACCAAATGCCTGCACACTCAACTTCATGAAATAAACACTAAGAAAAAAACCAAAATCCATGCAATTAGAAATTTAAAAGGCAAAATCACAATGATTATGTCAAAGCCAGAAGATTATTATAGCTACTTTGAGAAGCTGTACTTTAATAAAATGGAAAATTCACAAGACTTGAAAAAAAACTTGGATAAATTCCTAGACACATATGAACTATCAAAGCTAAATCGATACATAAAAATCCTGAATGATCCAATATCAACCAGTGAAATTGATGAATAAAAAAACTGCAACTCAAAAAAGCATAGATACCAATGGATTCACTGTTGAATTCTACAATAACTTTAGAAACTATCTAACACCAATAACCCTCAAATTCTTTAATGAAGTAAAAAAGGAAGCAATACTCCCAGAGTCATTCCTGGAAGCAAGCATTACTCTAATTCTAAAATCAGAAAATAACCTAACCAAAAAAAGAGTACAGACCAGTATCTTTAAATGGTATCTTTATATTCATCAATATAAAAACTTCAATAAGATACTGGCAAACAGAATGCAGCATATCATCAAAAAGATCATACTTCATGACCAAGTAGCATTCATTCCAGTGATACAGGGGTGGTTCAACATACACAAATCAGTAAATGTAATATACAGTGGATTCTTGACTTTCAAACTCAATTCGTTTGCAACGGATGGTTGTAACTCAAGTTGGTCAATTGAAGGCCTATGCTCCTCCACACAGCCTTCAAAGTCTCTCTCCTGTATATAGGCAAATCTCAGTGTCCTTAAGAGACACAGGCAAGATTTAGCAATTAACCCCACATAGGAAAGGATATTGTAATGTTCTTTCCAGTACTCTTTAAGAATTGAATCTGTAACTGAGACCACCCGGAAACATAAGTGGCCATCATTCAAGTCGTAACTGAAGACTTTGTTAAAAGTTAAATTACAACTAAAAGGCCAGTCATAACTCAAGTTGTTCATATGTAAGCTGGTCCTAATTTGAGGATGCATTCGACCACATAAATAGAAGCAAGGACAAAAATCACCTGGTCACCTCAATAGACATAGACAAAAGATCTGAAAAAAAATCCAAAATCCATTCATAAAATCCTGAAAAAATAGGAATAGAAGGTCTTTATCTCAGCCTGATAAAGCCATTTATGAAAAACTAATGGCCAACATCATACTAAATGAAGAGAGGCTGAAAGCTTTCCTTTTAAATCAAGAATAAGACATGGATATCTGTTATTACCACTCCTGTTTAATATAGTTCTCAAAACATTAGAGCAGTCAGAAAAGAGGCAGAAATAAAAGGGATGTGGATGGGAAAGAAATTAAATTATCCTTATTTGCAGACAACATGATCCTCTACATAGAAGAGTTCAAAAACTCCACCACAAGACTCCTAGGATTAATAACCAAGTTCAGTAGCATATCAGGATACAAAGTCAAAATCAACAGCACTCCTCTACACTGATCACAAACTTACCGAGAGAGAAATTAAGGAAACAATACCTTTCACAATAACACCAAGAAAAATAAAATACTTAGGAATCAGTCTAACAAAGGAAGTGAAAGACCTATAGATTGAAGACTATAGTACTCTGAAAGAGGAGATCAAAGAGGACATCAGAAAATGGAAAGATATCCCCTATTCCGAATGACAAAAACAATATAGTAAAAAATAGTCATCCTTCTGAAACTATTCTACAGAGTTAATGCAATCTCATTTAAAATACGAAGAGCATTCCTTACAGAACTAGAGAAAGCAATCCTAAAATTCATAGGAGGCCAGAAGAGACCTTCAATAGCAAAAGCAATTCTGGGAACTAAGGAAAAGGCCAAGGGCATCACAATACCATAGTGCATGTTATAGTACAATGCTACAGAGATTCAAAATAGCATGGTATGGGCAAACAACAAACTTGTGTATCAGTAGAACAGAACAGAGGATGTAGAAGCAACTCCAGGAACATTCAGCTACCTTATCTTTGACAAAAGGTACAGGCTTGGTAGCACATGCCTATGCCAGCATTCAGAAGGTTGAGGTACAAGGATCAGTGAGAATTCAGACCAGAGCCTGTCTCAAAACAAAACAAGACAAAACAAACAAAATAACTAACTAACTAATCTTTGACAAAAGGGCCAAATCCTTCTGCTGGAAAAAAAGATAACCTCTTTAATAAATGGTGGAAAACCGGCTTTCCACATGTTGAAGATTGAACCTAGACTCTTATAATTCACTGTGCACTAAACTAAAATAAAAATGAATCAAATTCGTAAACAACAGAAATGAAACACTTATTCTACTAGAAGACAAAATAGGTGAAACACTTGAAGACAGGTGTAGGGGAAGACTTTCTGAACAGAATCCTGATTTCACAAGAAATAATATCAAGAATCAACAGATGGGATCACATCAAATTAAAAAGCTTCTACACACAAAAGAACCACCAACAGTGTGGAGAGAAAACTTACAAAATGGGAAAAAAATTTTACGAGCTACTCCTCAAAGAACTAATATTTATCTAGAATATAAAGAATTCAAAAATATTAGATCCACTCAAATTTAAAGACCCAATTTAAAAGGGTCTTTAAATGATGGGCATTTAACATGAATAAACACTTCTCTGGTGAAAAGTGGCCAATAAATATATAGAGAAATGTTCAACATTACTGGGATTCAAGAAATGCAAATTAAAACAACACTGAGATTCCATTTCATGCCAGAATAAATGGCTATCATCATAAATCAACCAATAACAAATGCTGGTGAGGCTATGGGGAAAAGGAAATCTTCACTGTTGGTGGGAGTGTAGACTGGTATAGTCACTATGGAAATCCATATAGAGATTCCTCAAGAAACTAAAAATAAAATAACATTTGATATAGCTATTTACCTTCCAGATATCCTTCCAGAAGAGTTAAAGACATCATAAAACAATTATATAAACATACCCATGTTTATAGCAGCACACCTGATAACAGCTAGATCTTGGAGGTAGCCTGTATGTCCATCAACAGAAGAATGGATAAAGAAAATGTGATATTTATACACAATGAAATACTACTCAGCCATTAAGAAGGATAAACAAGCCATTTTTAGGAAAATGTATGTACCTTGATACCATAAGATTAAATGAAACAATGAGACACAGAAGCTTAAGTATCACATGGTTTCTCTTATATGAAAAATTTAATATATAAATAACATGCAAAATAAGATAACAGGAAAAGAAAGTGAGAGAAAAAAATTATTATAATGTAGCCATAAACAATGTATCTAAAAGTATACCTTGATGTACTATAATTTATCTATGTGTTTATATGTTTTTGGTCTATTAGTCTGGTTGTTAATCTGTATGTACAATAACTTCATAAGACCTTATAAAATAAATAAATGAATCTGATGCTGGCCAAAATAGGGGGTGGAGGGAAAAAAGAACTGAGGTGCATTATGTACATTCACCAATTCCCTACAATGAATGTAATTATTGTGTATTATAATCATGTACTAATAAAAATTTTTAAGTTCTTAATGAAGAAGTGCTAACAGTGTATATGAATACTTTTGTAAAGTTAAGTAATAAAGCAGAAAAGGGAAAGTAACAGTCGTATGTGGAAGATATGTATCCATGGAGAATATTTTCTGTTTAAGGTAAGAGATAGTATATATGTTCCATATCGGTAGGAAGGACAACAGTAGGGAGGCTGAAAGGGATGGGTGATGACTAAAGGAGAAGACAATAAGGATAGGATCCAGAAGAACATGGTCTCTGATACAAGAGACAGCCATCATGAGAACACAGAACACAACAGACATGTATTGGGTACTGGCAAAGCTCATTTCTTCATGACAGGTTCACTTTTCTAACTGGAGCATAAGGCAAGAGAATAGAAGGGTGCCATCAAGAGATTTTCTGAAAAAGGAAATGGTATAATATATTTCTTCATTATAGTAAAGTGGAAAAGCAGAGCTACTAGGAAACCAGGAAGGACTGGTAGGTATTACTTATGCTAGTTGATGTTTATGAACTTTAATCTGAAAATCATTGTGGGTTTTCATTTTATACATTATAAAGTTATTTATTTTAAAAATTTAGTAACTTAAAATTTGAACATGCAACATTACAAAATTATTTCACTGCACCATGCTGCTTTGATTTTATATTTGTAATAAACTTAGTATTAAGTGTTTAGTTTGTGTAAGAAACTGGTAATACTTTCTCTTATATGGAATGCTTCAAGAAATTGCATTCTTGCAAGGGGTCATGCTGATCTTCTCTGTATCATTCCAATTTTAGTATATGTGCTGCCGAAGCGAGCACTGGCTAAGACTTTCTAATTTAATGAATTATCAAATTTAATGCCTAGAATCCCATGAAATTGGCATCATTGTTATTTTATATATGAGAAAATATGAGGCTTAAAGAAGAACAAAATTTACTAGTTTATTCATGCAACTGATCAAACCCTGGTATATTTGACACAGAGTGAGACAGTATAAGTCTCCTTCTATCATGGACATGTTATGCTTAGTCCTATGTATAAATTATAATGGACTTCTCAAGAAAAATTTATGACTCATTTAACTAATATTAAATACTTGATAAACATGTATGTAAGAAAGTATGAATAATCTAATGAAACAATATTTATTGGATAATGCACATTAAAATATTCATTTTCTGTTGTGATTTTTAAACAACTGGGAAAGTTACATAGAACCTTTATAATATCATGAAAGCTTACACATTTTTGGGTGTAGTAAAATAAATATTCTCAAACTTTTGGTAGAAATAAAAAATAATAGTATCATTTTAGACAACAGTTTGAAAGTTTGTGTCAAAAACTTTAAAGCACTTATACCATTTAACATTACAATACCATTCCTGAGATCCATGGGAGGCTATGACTGTACAGAGGCAAAAAAATCTGAACAGATTATTTCACACATATTGAGCTTATTTGTCACAGCGAGGAACCACACAGTCAAACAAGCAACTGGAAAAGGAAGTATATTATGGCCCATATTGTATGCCCAGTAAAATGTTTATGAAAGTGCTATGCTAGAGAATGATTACTATTATAATGTGAAATGAAATTTAAAAGCAGGATGTATAGTAAAGGAAACAGAATAATGTAATCATTATTCTAAGAATGTGTTCATTGAAAAGACTGAAAGAAAATATTTCAGCTTTTTAAATGGCTAATTTTATTTTCAGTAGTAGGGATGATTACCCCACCCCAGATTTTTTGTATTCTTTAAATTTTCTGTATAAAGTAAATAATTATAAGTAGTATTTTAAAATGAAATTTAAAGTCAAGTATCCAATGTAAACAAAGAAATCTTTTGATACATTTGTCTCAGAATAGCTGTTAAATGGGAATTCATCATTTTGGACAATTGAAACTCTTTTTGGAAGACAACAAAGGTGATAGGAAACATCTTGCCTCTTCCATTTGTGCTATCATTTGTCTTCTACATATGAATACTTACTGTACTTGCCAAAAGTAAAAGGTATTAGCCCAAAAGCTTCAGGATCTATTTTTGCTTATACCCTCAATATGACATAAGCATTCCATAATCTTGATATCTAATTCTGAAAATAGTGCCCTGCCTTCATTTACATGTGGAATCTAAAAATATCGAACTCATAGAAGTAGAGAGTAGAAAGGTGATTACCAGGAGCTGGGGAGCAGGAAGGGTAAACAAATATAAAATTTCAGTTAGATACAAGTAAGTTTAAGACATCAACTGTACAAGAGGGTGGCCACAGTTAATATATTGTATTCTTGATAACTGCCAAGATCAAGTGTTCTCACCATAAAAACCAATGTGGGAGGTACTACATGTGCTAGCTCTATTAGCCTTTCTACAATGTTTGCATATTTCAAAACAGTATGTTGTACATGATGAATATATACAATTTTATTTGACATTTAAACAAATATGTTAAATGAGAAGATAATGCTAGAATACAAAACCATATCATTTCATAAAATGTTTTCATCATTTAAAAATTGTGAAAGTCTTCTGGGAAGACAGTAAGACAGCCCTAATGCTCTTTTGTATTTCCTCAAGAAAACTGTACTATAAAGATCACTAACAGAAATTATAGAAAGCAATTAACTACATTTTGTTATTTGGGTGATAGTTTCACTTTAAAAGAGAACTTCATTTCCAGCAAGCATTAGGGTGTTCCTAGAAAGGTGACAGAAAATTACCATTGGGCCACAGGCAGAAAGTGATGACAGAGTAAAGCTGATCTAAACAATAGAGGACAAAATATTAAAGGAAGTCTTGTACTAATAACTTAACGGCAATTCCCTGTTCTCTCTAAATAGCAATTTTATTACACTTGGTCTTAGCCAAAAGGCCAAGAAGTGATAAAGAGCAACTTTAAAAGGGCAGTTAGAATACTTAATACTCTTAGATGCCATATCTATATGGAAAAGCTGGAAGACTATTCTTGTTTTTAATGTAGAAAGTGCCAAATACATCCTGAAGCTTTTTCTTGTTTCTAAGTATATGTGGAATTACTGCTTGGGTGCAAATTTTAAAACAAGTTTTGAAATGAAGCTTATTAAAAGAACATTCAAATATTTAGTGAGCCAAACACTCTTCTTGACAAGAAGACAATTAGGGCTGGAGATTTAGCTCAGTGGCATCTCACCTGCCTTGCAAGTGCAAGGTCTTGAGTTTGAACCCTGGTACCAGAAAACAAAAAACAAAGATAAGAAGACAATAAATATTTAAAAGTAAACTATCCTAGAGATAATCTGCTGAGATTTTTATGTTTTCTTTGTACAATAGTGGAATTCATTTCTCTATCCACAGCTTTAACACCTGTTTTATCAGGGCCAGAGAGTTAGTTCAGTGGTGCTACTGCCTGCCTCACAAACACAAGGACCTGAGTTAGATCCCCAGTATCAAAAAACAAAAACAAAAAAAACTGTTTTATTTTTTATGAATCCACATGTCACTTGAAAAAGCCTTAACATATTTAAGCAGCTTAGTGCAAACACCATACAAATGATCAATTTAAACTGCACTTAAAGAGCAATTCAGTGGCACCTACCACATACACAGTTGGGCTTTTGTCACCTCAGTTTTAACATATGTCAGAAGGAAACCATGTACCCATAAGCATCACTCCTCATTTCCCTCTAACCACTCTCCCAGCCCCAGTCTACAGAACCATTAACTTTATTTATGTCTCTCTGAATTTCTCTATTCTGGATATTTCATAATGCAGAATAAGTAGAATTCTATTCTGTCTTTTGTGACTGCTTTCTTTGACTTGGCATGTTTTCAAGATTCATCCATGTTTAAACATGTAACAGTACTCCATTCATTTAGGGATGAATAATATTCCATTAGATGTATATACGATACTCATTCATCAAGACATTTGGATTGCTCCCACTTTGGGGCTATTTTGAATGATGCTGCTATAAGTATATGTGTATACTTTTGTTTGTTTCTTTGAGACAGGGTCTTGCCATGTACTTCAGGCTGGCTGAACTCACTATGTAGCCCAGGCTGGCTTCAGACTCAAAGAAATATTCCTGCCTCAGCCTTTGGAGTGCTAGGACAACAGGTGTAGGCCACCATGCCCAGCATAATTTTTGCAAATATGTTTTCACTTTTCTTGGAGATAGATATATACACAAAGAGACACATACATATCTATAACTAAGAGTTATACACTGGGTCATATGGTAAGTCCACACTTAGCTTTTAGAGGAACTCACAAATTGCTTTTCAAAGTAGCTACAGCATTTTATTTTTCCACTGGCAGTGTTTTAGGGATCCAATTTTTCCAAATTCTTATCAATATTTGTTATCTTTTGAGTATGGTCATCTTACTTGATATGAAACATTTTATTGCGGTTTTGATTTATATTTTCTTAATGGCTTATGATACTAGGATTTATTTTGGTGCTTATCAGTCATTTGTAAACCTTCCTTGGATAAATGCTTATTTAGATTATTGCACATTTTAAATAGTCTTTTTATTATTTGCAAAGGTTCTTTATTCTAGATACATTCTAGATACAAGTTCTTTATCAGATATATGGTTCCCCCAAATTTTCTCATTCTATGAGTCATGTGTTTATTTTCTTGTTGGTGTCCTTTGAAGCACAATGTTTTTAATTTTATTTATGTCCAGTTTATTTTTCTTTTATTCTTTGTATATTTGCTATCATAAGAAACCACTTCCCAATCAAAACAAAAATTTACATAGATGTTGTCTTCTAAGCATCTTACATTTATATTCAATCCATTTGAGGTTTTTGAATAGGCTGTGAGATAGCAGACTACAAAAGAGCAACCTTTAGTAATGTTTATTTTTTTATCTTAATATAGTATCCTTCCCTTATTCATGGAAAATATGTTCCAAGATCCTCAGTAGATATCTGAAACTAGGTAATAGCAAACTTTACTTAGGCAGGCCTCCTAAGAATGTTGGTCAAACTTCTGATATTTTGGTATGTAAGGATGCTAAGAAAGCAATATGCATTTGGTAGACACTGAACATCACATTTTGAATTCCTGGGCTGGGCACATTCAGTACAATACTCTTGTGTAATGCTGGGCAGCAGCAGTGAGCTGCAGCCATGCAATCATATAATTATTACTATAAAACACTTCGTGTTAGTGATTTTTTTCCCAAATGAAGTAATTTTGTCACTTATAACCTAAGTGTTCTAAGAATGTTAAGGTAAGCTAGGCTAAGTTACAATGTCTAGTAGGTTAGGCATATTAAATGCATTTTTGACTTATAATATTTTCAAGTCACCACAGGTTTATTGGGCTATAACCCCCATGGTAAGCCAAGGAGCAAGTATTAAAGTTTAATCTATAAATTAGACAGAGTAAGAAATTAATAATAAAATAGAACAATTATTAACAAAAGATTACTAACAAAAGTTATTACTGTTGACTTCCAGAATTTTTCAGTCAGTATTTTCAGATGGTAGGTAACTGAAAGTGTGGAAAGTGAACCCTTGGATATAAGATGATTGCATTAATGTAACACCTTTAAGTATATCCATATTTTAAAACTCTTTCTTGGCTCTTTAAAGTTTTGGGTAACTTATTACTTACTACTCTACCTTCTTTTCTAAAATTGAGAAAAGTGTTCACCAACTCATATTATCTTTCTGTGACAGCTCAGTAATTTACAAAATTGTATTTCATACTTTACTCCTTCCTTTGTTTTGAAATAATGTGAAAGTTAACATTTCTTCAGAATAGAACTGTCATTATAAATTAATTCTGTATTGTAACTGCAAACTAATATATGAGATTCTATAGATTATTTTATCTTTATCTTTTCCTTATCTATTACTTCAAATTCTTACCAGAATATTTTCAATATTGTTTCTAATATCACATTTGTAAATTTTTAGTATAACTTTTCTAATTCTATTTATTTTTCAGTTTGTGGGTGGAGAGAAATTAAAACTTTGAGCAAATTAACTCTATTCTTACTTTATTGTCATTTGCAGATCTTCCCAGGAACAGACCATAGAAATTCTCTACTTGTTTTTTTAAATTTAGATTTTAATCTTCACTATTCCTACTTCTCAACTCCAGTAATCTACTTCCCAATAATATCCAGTTTCTCAACCGTGAAACTCTTCAAGGTAACTATTTTTCCAGTTGCTATTTAAGACATTTTCCACCTTAGCAAAAAGATCACATTAATCTCTTTAATACTTGCCGCTATTCATGCACTCTAAGAAAACTTGCATTTCTGCTCTCCACTATTCTTCCATCCATACTTCTCCTTAGACTTTCACTGCTTTGTGTCTTCAAAGTTGCCTGCCTTAGCCTATGTAGCTCCTCCTCCTGTACTGGCATAAATACTTGTAACAGTATTTTAAAGGATATCATTACTTTTTGTCTGTGAAGTCAGACAGAACAAGAAGAAATCCAGTTGACTCAGATACTCTCAAGGTTCCTAAAGGATTAGAGACAATTTCTCATCCCTTTAGAAGCACTTGTCTCAGGAAGCATTCATATAAAAGGTAACGTACAACTATACTTTCCAATACTTTGCTTATATTTCACAAATTTAATCTTCCAAATATCTCTGTCTGCATAGAAATTTGCACTCAGATTTATAACTGAAAGTTTCTTTGGTTATATTTCAGAAAAAGTAAATAGTAAAAGGAAAATCTTCCTTATTTTTTAACAGTTTTATTTCTAAGATGAGAATTCTGAAATAACTCCCTATTTCATTTCTTGGGAATTATAAACCCATTATACTCACATGTAAACATTTTTATTCATATAAATGTATGTGTAGGTGTGTGGATATGTATCTGAATATACATTCTAAGACACATTTCTGTTTAGAGTATATTTATGTATTATTACAAGAATATTTTTACTTCATAGACTTCCTTTTTATTAAAAAGCATGACTATCACCTATGAACAAAGCAACAAACATTTTGCTTTAAATATTTAAACTACTTAATCTAAAAACAATCTATTTCAGAATTCTTCTACCCCACTCAATCATTTAAACTAAGAAAAAATGCTAATAACTTAGAAAGACTATTAACACTTTAATTTAAATTTAGAAAAGATGCTTATTGTATAAATTTAGTTTTGATTTCATTAATTTAAAATTTTCAGGTTTCACCTACTACAGTCCATAATTATGCTCTATCTTTATTTTTAAAACTTTTCAATATTTATTTTTCATAAATTCATTCACTAAAATTAATAAATGCAGAAATGTATACATCTTTAGCAATACCCTCAGCATCATACTGCTAGAAAATAATGCAATTTATATATATATATATACATATATGATGTATGCAAATTGTTTGTTAAAAAGTTTTTCTATCCTGATCAAATTTATAATCATGATTATTTTTCTTTGTATGTCTCAAATCAAAAGTTTGTCATTTTATTTCCTGCAAGATAGAGGCATCTAATTAAAGATACTGTAATTTGTACCAGCTAGTTAGCTGTAATAACTCTGCCCAGGTTTTCTCAAAATCCAGGATGTTAAAAATGTATCAGGACATGAAAATTAAGATTCCAGAAATATGAGTTCATGTTTCCTCTATCAAAACTAGTTTACAGTTGTCACTAGCCTTAGTTTTCAGAATAATAAGGTAGAAATAAGTATGGTAATTTATAAGCATCAAATGTCCAGTACAACTTTCTGTGATGAAGAAAATATTCTCTGTGCCACTTAATAACCACATGCAGCTACTAAGCACCTGAAATGTGACACAGCAAGAACTATATTTGAAACTTTATGTAGTTCTAAGTAATTACAACTTATACAGTTAGCTTGTTGTTGGTGTCATTAGACAGTACATGTCTAAGGTAATGAAATTATTAAATATTTTCATGCATAAAGACTTTTGATAGGGAGAAAAATGGTTTCGTCAACAACAAATATAGATCAGCAAAACAGAGCTAAACAGGAATAACCGTTGTCCTGAATGTACCTTTTTTTCTACCATCATAAAAAATTAGTAAGGTTCTATTTTTCACGTAGCCCCAGTATAACACACCTTAAGTTTATATAATATTTTAAAAATCATTGTTATAGGCTACCTTAAAAACACAGTCAAGCAATCATTAAGCAATTATACATATATGAGTGAAAATATATGAATATATATATATATATATATATATTCTAACCTGGGCAACTTAACAAGACTCTGTTTCAGAGCTGGGATGTAGCCCAATGCAAAGGCCCTAAGTTTAGTCCTCAGTGGCACGCAAACAAAAGAAGGAAATGATTCAATTATATTCTTTACAAACAACGAAATAAGGAAAAGTTGCAGTATAAAAAGAGAAAAGAATCTATAGGAATTTCACAGATCATTCTTCAAATTGATCAGGGAAAAGTCTACAGAGAGAATGAAGCTTCAACTGTTGAGAGAATGAGAATTAGAAATGATTCAGAAAAAGGATATTCCATGTATAACATATATATTTTACAATAACCTAGGTAAATATATGTTTAGCTGACAAATTACATTTTCCTGAAAAGACACAGACTTATCTGAGTAGTAAAAAAAAAAAAGGAAACAAAATAATTGAAGGCTTTAAAAACTAAATAGCTTTATTCTGATTTCTAATTCTTTAGGTGATTCAAGTAAATTATTAGAAAACTAAAGACTCATAAACCTGGTTGTTTTGAAGTCTCTCAGAGCTGTAGAGATGTATTCAGATAAATGTTTCTCCATGAGTGCTACTCTGATCCAGGCTCTACCCTAAAAAGAAGAGAGAATGAAATATGAAAAAATTTAAAATATTTTTGACTACTATGCCACTGAAAATATAAGCACTTTAACTCATAAATACCAACTAATTCAAAATATACATTTAATAAAGACTTACAAAAATATTTAAGTCAATAAAAGTAGCAAATTTTGAATATATAGATTATGTATTGTTTTCCAGAAGGTGTAAGGTACAATATATCAAATTAACTTTCTATCCTCCAACAGGGCAAAATATTAATACTGAGTTACTTAGAGACTTGTTTTGAATCATATACTATAATCATAAGACTCTACTTCAACCCTAAAGTAAGCATTTAATGAAAAATAAATCTCCTTATAAAACATGAGGGACATCCCTCTAACACAACTTAAGAGAATTTCCTATCCTTCCAGAAGAAGCTTTTATATAACTAACAGTGAACTGCAAATTGCATGATTAATTGTGTACCCAAATCATGAGCTTCTGAATCTGGAGACCCCAGAGAATTCTAAAAACTATTACCAAATATTTACACTAAAAACAAACAAACAAACAAAACCCCAACACAGTTTGTGCATGTAGCAAAGGGGTAAGAACACTTGCCTAGCATGGGTTCAATCCTCAGCACCAAAAAACAAAATACAGTAGAATAAAAACTCAGAGGGTAATATATTTGAGCAAGAAACAAATATTTTTTACTTATAATTTCATTGTACTGAAAAGTTTTAATATCTCTCAAAAGTTGAGATAGATCAATCTTTTTAAAGCACTCCTAAGTACTTCTTACAGACTATTTAGAATGAAAGATCATATTTGTAGAGATACTTTTAATAATCAGTAATTTTCATTTTCACCCACCCTGTCACAAATTCCCAGAAAAAATCATGAAGATTGAATAGATCTCAAGTCGGAATCCTGCAATGGTAGTTTGTAATAAAGGTGATACCAATCAATATGTATGATAGCCGAGTACCAGTAAGGGAGAATAACGCATGAAAATGTCTACAAGTCTACTGAATTTGCCAAACTGCTGGCAACACAAGGTCAAAACGGACTTAATCTAGGCAATGATAAAAACAGGTTAAAAGCAGCAGTACTGTGGAAAAGAAAGTGAGTCATACAGACATAGTTACAGTCAGTCAGTTTGCCTACCAAGCTCATCACTGCCTCTCATCTTTCCCTGTGCTCAGTCCATTGTTCCTTTTGAGTAAGCGTCCGAGAACTTAAAATAAGCCATGGCTGACTGGAACAGAGGAAGGAAGAGGCAAGCCTCTAGCTGGCCATCAGTCTCAAGACTCTCTTGAAATTTCCTCTAAAAACACAGAAACTCATCAAAAGGCCACAATGTCACCAATACAGAAGCAGGAAAAGTTGCAACCTTCAGAAAATTAAGCACAGGAGATTATGCTGTTGTTGATAAGAAATGTGGGAAATTCCTGCTTCCTAATTTAATTTTAATCCACACAGAACTAGCTGCACTTAGTTTCCTGTCCTTGACATGTGTGAAATTCTCTACTAATAAAATGTGCCACTTTCAATTTCTTTTCAGCCAAAGGACTTTTACTAGAACATAAGAAAAATAAAGGTTGTTGGAGTCAAGAAGCAGAAAAGCTGGAACTACATTAAAGACTTTAGACTACTGATTGGTAAAGATTAATCAATAAAAGTTTTTGAAAACAATGCTAAAACTAGTTATTACTTCATAAGAATATAATTAATATGTGCCATATCCTGTTTTAAGAGTACTATGTACATTAAGATAGTTAATCATACCAAAAATTGTGTATTAGGTTACAATATTACCTGTACTTTATGAAGAAAAAAATACAACTTGAAAAAGGAACCTCATTTTCTCACAACCCTGACTTAACTGCATTAATACCCATATATTCTACTTTCCTAGTTTAGAGGATGAATTATTATCATTTCAAGAGTGAAAAGGCAAATATAGTGTGGCTAAAGTTATTTGAATTATAAATGTATTTAACAAGAGACTCTCATCCATAAAATACAAAAATTTTCTTTAAAATCTGTATGACAAAGACAACTAAAAAAATGAGCTAACAAGGGGAAGGTTATTAGTTATAGATGCAATATTATTAGTAGATATCAGGATATACAGATTTCCTTTTTATGTGAATTTTGGTAAGTAACATTTTTGAAGAATTTATTCATCTAATTTTCAAATTTATCAGTATGAAGTTAATAATATTCACTTTTAGGATTTTTAATGTTTATTGGGTATATTGGTCTCACTTATTATACTTGATATTGATAATTTATATCATCTTTTATGTCAAATAGTCTTGATAGTTTATCAATTGTACCGCTCTTTTTTTAAAAAAATCTATTTTTAATTTTTAGATTTTCTTCTAGTATATATTTAAATTTTATTAAAATTTTGCTCTTCATTATTTCTTTCCTTCCATTTGCAGCTTACTACTTTTCTTAACAGCTTTTAGAGATGAAAGCTTTGAACACTGATTTCCAGTCTTTACTATTTTATAAAAATACACAAAAGTATGTTTTCCTCTAAGTATAACTTATTATATGCTGTATTTTATTACCCTTACTTTCCAAATATATTTCCACTTTGATTATGATTTCCTTTTTCATTCATAAGTTACTTAGTTGTTCTTCCCAATTTCACTCATAAAATCATTTTCTACTTATTTTTCTTAATTCTAGCCTAACTTCACTGTGGTTACAGAATATACTTTACATGATTCCAACCTTCTAAAATTCATTGAAATGAACTGGTCAATTTTTGTATAAGTTATCTATGTTGT
Source organism: Fukomys damarensis (assembly GCF_012274545.1). NCBI lineage: Eukaryota > Metazoa > Chordata > Mammalia > Rodentia > Bathyergidae > Fukomys > Fukomys damarensis. Next base: position 66,666,599 of record NW_022900916.1, read on the forward strand.
TTTTTTTTTTTTGGTACCAGAGATCGAATTTGGTTCCTTGCGCTTTCCAGGCAGCCGGCAATAAGTCCTCTGTTTGGTAAGAATGTAACTCTTACAGTTAGCTCTTTTTTAAAAGAATCCACTTTTCTAGTAGTATTCATATTTATTTTTATTTTAAAGTTATTTTAATTACTTAAAAGTCTATAATCTTTAAAACTCATAAGTCTGTATCAATTGCCCCACCTTTTTTTTTGGTTTCAGTCATTTGATCTGCCTGGATATACCTGATGAGTTTGTAATAAATAATGGGACACTGTTTATAAAAAGTGGTAGGATTCTGATGCTATCTCTCACCAGAATAAATTAATTTTATTCTGGCAGGTATACAGAGTACTAGAAAATTGCCTCACAACATTTAGGGCACACTTTCAGGCCTTTTTAGGGGTGATCTTCTAAAATTCTCCCTTTACCTCAAGTGAAACCTTTCTGGAACCTCCAGGGAAAGCTGGGGTTGTAGGCAGCACCCCTCCACACTGTTTGTCCTTGTACTCTTGACCTTTATCACTCCAGAATAAGACTACAAAATCTTTAATTAGCTGTTTTATATTTTACCTGCTGGTTTCAACTTTGTTGAAACTGCATGCACAATTTCTAAACCCTGATTTCATTGTCAATTCCATGTTTCAACTTACATTTCTAAAGCCCACAGAAATAAACAACCAACACCAACCTCCATCATTTTGTGCTTAACCTCTATGCCTATGATGTGAATGTACAGAACTTTGAGTAACGCCAACATGAACGTGAGGTTCAGCTCATGTAATCTTTCTTTCAGGGCAGTGGCTACTCAAGTTCTCATGCCTGGGTTGTTCTTTTATGCCTTAATTGGCGCCTTTGTACATTTTATTCAACTTTTACAATCATTTGTACAGAACAGTTCCTCTGATACAAGCTACTTTGTTGTCACTAGAAGCAAAACCATTATTTCCTTACCTCAAAGAGCATCTCTGTTTTAGACTCCAATTATACTCTTCCCACTAGATCCTTTGATCCCAGCCCTTCCTTTGTGTATGTTCTATATGGGACTGAGTGAACCTTCTAAAAATGTAAATCTTATTACTCTACTGTTCTAAATAGGAAAAAAGAACCTCTCAAATAGCATCCTATTTCACTAAGAATAACTTCCAAACTCCTAATCATGACCATATCATTTATTCTTTATCTCATTTACTCTGCTCAATAATTGAATGGTACTTTCCTTTCCTTAATTCAAGTTTTGAATCAAATGTCATTTTCTCAGAGAGGCCTTCTCTAACCACCCTAAGAAAAGTGTGCCCCCTACCACCACTCCTATTATTTTTTAAGCTCTTCTTTGGTTTCTTTCCATAGCTTCTGAGATTATATCATTTGTGTGCGTAAATCTGTTTGTTGTATTATTACAGTGTAATGTACATAACATTTGTTCTTTGTTATCTTTTTTGCCTGCCACAATATCCAGTAAACAGCTGTAACAGTTATGTAGTAGGCACTCGATATATACTTACTGAAGAAATGGACAAAACAGAAGGTGATAATTAACTTGCTTTTAGCTACTACATATGGGAGCTACTGGTCGCAATGAGAGAAAGGTGATATGATGATAAAAATGCATTAGGAAGAGTCAGCTGAAACTAGTATTTTATATGGAAAAAATAAATGGGCAGAATCAGAATCTCTGTAGTTTCTGCCTGGGAAACTGAATGTTTAAGCTTTTCATTTTCCAGTTTTCATAACAACACAAAAAGAATTAGATATAGGAAATATCAAGTGGATAAAAGAGGAGAAAATTATTTGTAAGTCAATAATAGAAAACAACAGTTGAAATGGTCTCTTCTCAATACTAGCTTACTGTAACGTTTTAGAAGTTGATAAATCTGGTGCATCTGTGATTAATACCCCTCTACCTCTGACTCTGTCAGTGGCTAATCTTTCTCCATGGCCAGACCAGCTACTAAACAAGAGACAAAGTAAGCAATAAGACAAAAAACAAAACAACACTAGGAAGGGTAGGACTAGGACATATGTAATGAGGATTATGTTCAGATTTGAGCTGGTTTAGATTCTCAATAAAAATTTCCTGAGTGTGGGCCAGGGTTTTAGCTTATTGGTTCCAGTGCCTGCCTTGCAAGTGCAAGGAACCAAGTTCGATCACTGGCACACACACAAAAAAATTACTGAGTTGAATGATGCATGGGTAAATGAATGGTTCACATGACTACTATTCAGAAACTTGCATGTAGATACAAGAACTCTTAAAATGAAAAGAAAGTGAAAACTGTACAAAAGTATACTGGAAGGAAGAACTCAAGAATAATACAGGATTTATTCTTTGAGACAAAAAAAATAAAGAGGAAAGATTTCTTGAACTTGAAACCAGTCAGAAAACTAAAAATTGCAAATATATGCAAATTCAGTTAACTGTTCAATTAGGAGTGGTTTTTGCCAGTGATCATATGATATAATCATGTAATTATAAGTAATTAGCACAAAAATAGATGGGGAAGATTCCATTGAATGAAGATTTAGAAGAGTGAAATAAATTGGTATTTTTTAAAGTCAGTTTTCTAAGGGTTATGAATCCACTATGAAACCTAAGTAAGTTTATGCCTCAGAAATGTTATGTCTCCGAATAATTGTATATTATAGAAAGAAATACTGCGACTATAACCAGAGATGTAAATATTGTAGATATAATCTTCACTTTAAACATTCTAATCTATTGTTAAACTACGTTTAGATATTGGGAAATAGACTCAACTTGTTACAGGTCAGGCAAAGAAATGGAATGGTGTACATTTCATTCTAAACTAGGGGGACTAAGTATCAGATCTCCCATAGTGACAAGTTTCTACACCACGTGAGTACTGTATAGTGGCATGGTGGTACCAGGACACACACAGTTCCAATTCAACTCTACTAAATTTAATGAATAGTGTGAGGGTGAAGCTTAGTGACAGAGCTCTTATTTAGCATGCATGAAGCCCTGGGTTTTATCCACAATGCTAAAATTCTTTTTAAATTTTTAAATGTTTCTATACTAAATTGCTCATTACCCCATAATTAGTCAATAGTGCATCTATGTCTTCCATTATTTAATCTGTCATATGCTTAATTCTAAAAGTATAATTATAATAAATCTGGCCCCTTATATAATATTTTTTAGAAGAGCTATTTTGGTCCCAAGTACAGAATTGTATATCAGTTATCAAGCAAGATTGGTGCTTTAGCTGATACATTTTTCACATATGTCAAGATAGGACATATGTGCAACATATTTTAGTAGTCTTTTGAGACTTCAGATCTAGGTGCAATAAGCCTGCCATCTTACATATTTGTTTGAGTGTTCAATCCTGATACATGGCACTTGTGATCGAATAGACTTTCCACATAGCCAGGCAAATCAAAGATCTCTTCCTCTACTAACTGGAATCTCTTTGAGGCTTGAGCAAAGAAAGGTATAAATGCAGGATTTGGAACATGATTTTTCCATAGGGTTTTGATGCTCAACATAATTTTTTTAAAGAATAAACATTACTTTTGCTAGGAAACATCTTGTACCAGGACTAGTCCCAAGAGCTTCATTCAAAAGAGCTGCCAAGTAGGGTTTGCATTTCTTTGATCCACCCAGGTCTAAATGCTACATGTCCAACATTTATTACCTACTCGGTCATCTTCTAAATATTGGGGACACACTAGTTCTATAAACAAATGCTTTCCTCTGTTGAAGAAATGCACGTGGTGCACCTCAAGTAGTCTTTTAATATTAACCTAAAGAAACCAAGATATTCTTAAATTGTAAGGAACATCAAGGGAAAATAGGCAAACTCATACAAGATACAATTATAATTCTATAATTCTAACATCATGAACTAAATTGTATCTTGATCTTCAAACTGTAAATATCTATTTCCACTCTTTATTTTCTACTTATAGCAACCTAATAGCATAAATAAAATTTCTAAGCTAAAATTGATATGGTTTAGCTCAAACTATTTTTATAATCTAATAAAATTATTGAGGTCTTAAAAGACCTTCTATATAGGTTATAGCTATTAATATTTACTGTAAGCCTAGAAAAATTTTTAAAGTTGGACAATTTATGAAATAAGCCATTACATGTTAACATTTAATATTTTAATAAAATGACTATTTTTTAAACAAACAGTGAGAAACATATCTATATTTTACATTTTTTCAAATATCCTTAGTGTTTGGCATAATAAAAGGGAACAAGATATCTGCTTTTGCATTCCATTAGTTATAATATGTAGTTTTAGTTGAAATATATGAAGAAAATCTTGTCTCACACAGAGAGCTGGAATGGGAGCCTTTCAATAGCAGATACTTGTGGATATTCTTTTTAATTCTACACCAAAACTCAGTAAAAGATAGTTTCTTAAAAGTGCAAAATGGGATATGTAATCAAATCAATGAACTTTTAATACTGTGTTGCATTAAATCCATCAGTCTATCTTGCACTTTAAATTAATCTTTTACCCATGCATGACTTTGTAATACCATGAACTGCTCATTTGGGAAATATAGTCTACACAGTTCTAACAAATGTTAATAATTTTATTAAATAATTAAAATATACTTATTAATATGAAATCAATGTTATCAGGAAAATCTCTTGTCAAGATTCTTCAAGTATCAAGCTGGAAGTGTTAAGAATAAATTTTCCAAAAGTCTAGTTTGTATATTAAAAGCTTTAATTTTGGCAATAAATGTTGTCACCTGTTTCCTCAAGTGACTTTTCAAGAAGAAAGCTTATTTCTTTCTCTTTTTTTTCCAGGAAAATGACTGCTAAATGCTTAAGCTTAACAAATTATAATTTTTAAGTTTCTTTCTAATAAAACTAGTGCTACATGAAAAAAAGCATCTAGTTCAGTGTACAATTCCGACAATCACACCAATACCTTTCTTGAGGCAAATACAAATTTCAATATGCTATCCATTGTCCAATGGCCCATCAACTGGAGACTAGATAAAGAAGATTTGTGTTTTTAAAAATAAAATAGTGTGCTACTCAGCCACACAGAGTGAGAAGCTAGAGACATTTATAGCTAAATGGATGCACACTGAGGCCATACTCTTAAGTGAAATAAATAAGACACGTGTAAATATAGAATAGTTTTTCTGGTGTGGGACACTGAAAGTGTAAATAAGGATCAAAATTTATAATAGATAGGAAGAAAAGGTCTAAAGGGGAAGGGAAAGTGGGAGGGGTAGAAGAAAGGAATAAATATGAGAAAATGAAAAAATGGAAACAAAGTATAATAGGGTGGGGTAGAGGAGTTGAAGGGAGGGCAGGGGAATGGGGAAAAAATAAGAACCAGGCACTATCATGTAAAGGTACAAATTCCCAATGATGAATGTCACCATGTTGTATACCTAAAATGTACCAATAAACTTAATGAGTAAAAAAATATGCTGTCAAAATGTTTTATGCATGTTTTCCATTTTGCCACGTAGAATATTATGAAGAGGTAAACTAAGAAGTTGAAGTTTAATAAAGTCAATGTTCACTGCACCATTATAGGCATTCTAAGTGAAAGTGACTTTTGTATACTTAGTGTATAGTAGGGAAAGACTCAACTACCATGGCATAGTTTGATACTACTGCTCAATTTGTGCTAAGGAAACAGCAGTTTTACTCATACTGCTTATGTATCAGCATTGTAAATTACAACAGTAAAAAGGCAAAGTAACATAGTATTATATAAAAATAGTTTTGAGATGAAAAACCATTATAGAAAGGGCTATGGGCACTACCAATTTTCTATAGGACATTGAGAGCCACTGGCTTAGATGATTCAATAAATTAAAACAAAATATTTTGTGCTTCCTAAAATGAAATTTGTAGTATTTCCATACCCTCCTGTAGTTCAAGATGCACCAGTACAGACTCAAGAGCATTCTAACAAAACTACATGGGGGAAAAAAAGGTAAAAGAAACAAGCCTCTAAGAGATGTTAAATTTAGTCAGGTGCTTAATCTCAACAAAGGAAAGAAAATAAACATTATTTAACTGCAAAGTTCCAAGATTTTCTATTTAGGTCAAAATTATTCACAATTAGATTATACACACTGCATACTACCAATGTCTTACCTTAGCTCTAGATGAACTGACATTTTCCATATTTTCAATGCTGCAGATACAATTCTGTGAAACTTTCCGGCAAGCCACTCTGATATAGTCCCAGAAGCTACGAGGACTTTCGTAACCAAACCAGGTTACTTGACCTTTAGGAGACAAAGTACAATATAAAAAGAAAAAACTACATTAGAAAATTCAAATTGCAAGAACAGCACAATTCTGAAAAATAAAGGGTCACAGAGTGTTATTGTGGAAATGGCATTTATCTAGGTATCAAAAGCCTTAAATATAGTTCCATCCTACCCTTAATTAGTGATTTTACTTGAGAAAATTGACTTATTCAGTTTAGATCATAGTTTTCTCAACAATAACAATCAAGCTAAATGAAATAAAAAGGAACTAGATACTAAAAATATCTTGCAGCTTAATATATCTAAATATTTTAGATAGTACATGGAAAATCTCATTTGAGTTTCCTGTACACTAGGTTGAACAATGATTTACATGTAATCAGTTGAACTCTAAACCTACTTTTTTGTTGTTTTTTTGTTTGGTTTGGTACTGGGGATTGAACTCAGGACCTTGCGCTTGCAAGGCAAGTGGCAGGTGGCACCACTGAGCTAAATAAATCCCCGGCCCTAAACCTTCTATTTTGAAAAATAGAAAAATGACAAACTCTTTCTCTTCAAGGGATATTTCAAAACATGAAACAATGTGTGGTCCATCTTATAACAAAACAAGATCAATTAAAATCCCATATTCACTGATGATTTGTAATCCTCCACTCAATCATTCTCATCTATAGATCTCCCCTCTAACTGTAATTCACTTGCTCTCTTTGAGTCACTAACCCATGAAAACACTTCAGGCATTTAACATTCTTATCTCTCAAATCTAGGTAATTTTCTGTTAATGACCAAGTATTCTATCATGTATACCTTATACTAGCATTAATATTTCTATGCAAGACTTAAGTGTTAAGCCAATTGGAACCATTCTGTACACTTATTTTATATGGAATATGAGACATTGTAATGCTTTCTTTACAAATCTAGAGTAATTCACCTTATTGAGGAAAGTTGTATAATCAACAAAGAAGGATGTACTTTTATATTTTAAGTATGCTTCATTTTGAATAATTATATTTATTCCAAACCTCCCCTTCTCCAGTAATAACTTCTTTCAGAGACATCAAAAACTATTCTTGTAAGCAAGCACCATTTTAGGAATAATGTCTGAAAAGAACAGGTGGAAGCACATTAGAATAAATAGATTGCTTTTCAAAAATACTGGTGTGTGGCCTCCCTACAAATTCAGTAAAAAATCACTAGGAGATTTAACAATGGCATTGCCATTGTTTAAAAAGCTCTCCTGGTATTTCAAATGATGTACTCATGGCTACTCAACCAACAGAAATTCTAAGAATCATGATTCTGCATTCAAGACATTTTTCAAAAGCCTCCCTTTTTCTTACAGTAAGCTGGGTGTGATCTCTAAAAACAGTCCACTGTCGGCACAATACTGTGTGGTTATTCATTCTTATAATTCTTTAATTGATTGTCTCACATATTAGGTGATAAAATCTCTAAAGCAGGAATTGTGCCTTATTTGTCGTTAGACCAATCTCCAGTGCTTGACACCATGTTTGGTTCACAGCAGACATTCAATAAATACCCAATGAACAAATGAACTGGCAAATCAGCACAAATGCGCCATCTTTTTTTTTGAGAGGATCGAAAGTTAGACCTTGCACTTGTGAGGCAAGCAGCAGAACCACTGAGCTAAATCCCTGGCCCACAAACACACCATCTTAATGACAACAGAACAACTTGTATTTTAAAACTCTTACTCGTATCTATATATAAAAGTTTTAATGTCATTCTAATATTACCTGTATGCTAGATTATAACTATCAATTATTTTAGACAAATATACGTACCTGTCTATGTAAATAAAAATATAAAGTATGTATACATCCTTATTCAAATAATTATATAATTCAATGCTTCTTTACAAATTAAATCCTACTATCTATAAATTAAAACGATACGAACATTTGTCTCTCCCCGCTTCCTCTTAATCTCTCTTCACCATTGTTCCTCAGGCTTCTATCTTTGAGTTCCTGGTACAACAGCTCCATATAGTTTGCCTTTAAGGTACCTGTCATGTTATCAATTGTTAGTCATCTGAAAGATGGATACCAGAGTTGAAGGATATCCAAGGGGGTAAGAACACAGGCTTCTGAGTCATGTAGGCTTAAATTAGAACCCTTTCTTTTATATGGTATTGAGGAAATGACTTAAATTTATTCTTTATGTCTGAGCCTCTTCTGCAAATTGAGAATGATGCTAGTTAATACCCAACAGTTACTTATGCACGATGAGCAGCATACAGCTTACTTCATATTAAGGAGTAGGGTAACCTTAATTATTACTACTGTTATTACTACAAATACTTGTAGTTAAGGAAATCAAGTTGCCCTTACATCAGAAAACAGTAATTCGAAGTAAAGTTTTTCCAATTACTTGATCAGAATCTAAAAAATTTTTTTAAAATTTACTTCTTAATCCAACATTTCTCCAATATCAACCATTCTAAATTTATCTCCTCAGAATGGTTTATATCTCAATCAATTTGCCTTGCCTTTTCATATTTTGGGTCATTCTAAAATTTCAAACTGATAGGTATAGCTGTCAGACTTCCCTCAAGAAATGAAATACTATACACTGGCAGAAAAGAGTGTGCCACAAGAATTTTTCTAAAAAAGGAAGCATAAAAACATGTCAGACAGGTAGACAAGAATAATGCAACACTGTATTAACCAGTGGCATCATCAGTGGTAGAAACTTAGACAAGTAACCAAAGAAAAAGATGAAACACAGATTCCCATGACCAAAAGAATTTCCCTTGTAAGCAAATAAACAGGATGCCAACACATTTGCATAAATCATGATTTGATTTTCTATAATACAATTTTAAATTTTCACATAAATTTCACATGACTGAGGAAAATAATTTGTAAGCTGTAAAGCAGACCTGTCAAAAAACAAAAAAGAAAGAATGAAAGAAGGAAGAAAGGGAGGAAGAAAGATAAAAGAAAAGAATGAAAGAATGAAGTCCCATTTTGGAGAAGAGAAAACAGAAAAGCTAGAAATTTAGACCCCAGTTGAATAGAGAAGAAGTGGCCCCTAAACCCTCGGGACTATACCCATGGGAAGGCTGTAAGACTTACATAAAAGATCATAGCAAGATTTCTCAAATTATAAAATAAGAAACCAATTAGCAATATGGCATATCACTGGGCCATGTAGGATCTTCAGTAAACCAGGAGCATCTTCATAATAGTATTTTTGACACAACAAACTAGAGGTGAGGTTCTGTCTTGTTTCCTGGATCATGTGCATGCAACAATTCCAAAGTGAGCTTCCAAATGCAAGACACTAACCTTTTCACATTCAAAGGAATGCACTTTAAGAAAAGCTGCAGTATTTGAACAAGCTCTCATGTAAACTGTCTGTCCTAGAATTTTATTCAAATAATTAATCTCTATATCTACAAAAAGAGCCAAATTTAGTTACATAAAATAGGAGTGTTCAGTTGGTTATTTCATATTTTGTTATTAGAATATCACTTTTATTTAAATGTAGATTAACTTAGTGAGTCTATAACTACTATTAAAAAGGAAAATTAAAAAACAAAGCTACAGGAAGAAAATGGATAAAGGGGAAGTGGGAAGGGGAGGGGAAAGGAAATTAGGGAAATGTGAACAAATGAAAAAATGGAAACCAAGTCTTTGTAAATAGGGAAGGGTGAAGGGGGTGAAGGGCGTCAGGGCTATGGGGAAAAAATAAGAAGTTAGATACATCATGTAAAGGTACAAGATCCCAATGATAAATGTAACTGTAATGTTGTTTTAAATGTACCAATAAACATTGAAAAAAAACCAACAAAGCTATAAGATGATTGTGCCATTAAAAGTAAACATTAATAAATAACCACTCATTCTCATTTTCTTTAAAAACAATAAAAAAAGCAATCAATTAACAAGAAACTGACAGTATCTTGGAGAAATTTTATTTCAAAGAAGAGATATGCTGTTACTAACAAGTATCATTTTAAAGTTCCTGATAAGTATAGATGTGAGTATACACTTTCAATTATAAATGATATGGGAAGTTGTTATTGTATATCGATGACAAAGTTATACAGGATTTTAAAATTTTTATCTGCATTCCATGAATTCAACTCTAATTCATTTTAGACACAGAAATAAGTGGTTGAGGTTTATTACACAAAAATACAATCTGCTAGTGACCAACTAACTGCTGTCTTTACCACTAATTGTTTCATTTTCAGCATCTAAAATTACCCCGTGATCTCTAGGGTCCAAAGTTACTCTAAAATTACTCCTTTATATTCTTTTAAATATATTTGCATCCTACCATTTGTCATGTTTTGCTTGTATCTTATTTTAAAAACAAGAACTAGCCGGGTGTGGTGGTGCACACCTGTAATCCCAGCACTCGGGAAGCTGAGGCAGAAGGATCGCTGTGAGTTCAAGACCAGCCTGGGCTACATAGTGAGTTCCAGGTCAGTCTCAACTACATAGTAAGACCCTGTCTCAAAGAACCAAACCAAACCAAAACAAAACAAGAACTAAATTTTCTAAAGTAGTTCTCTACTAAGCAGTGGTTAATTATGTATCATCTTTTAATAATGTCACACAAAATATAAATGAATCTGTTAAGTGACTTCATATTTTGTAAGAGGGCTCAGCTATATATATATGGAAAATAAAAAACTAGTATCATAACTGAAGTTCTATTACAATTAACAATATATTACCTGTCTGGAAATATCAAAGAGTTGCTATTCATCCAGACAAGAACAAAAGACAAGACAGTTCCACGAAAAATTTTTTTATGTAAGTAATGTTAGCTTTAATATGAAAGAAAACAGGCAAAATTAGGTACATGATATATATAATGTTGGGATATAAGCAGACATCTTGTCATGAGAAACAACATGCTCATGTACAAGTTGTGTGAAAACAAATCAACTGTCAAAACCATGTTCACAAGTTCTAAAAATATTTATCTTAACATAAAATATGGTGAATTCAAAAATATCTTGTTATACAGAATACAGAATATACACATCAAAAATTTAAAACAAAAGTAGTGGCAAAATCCTAATTAACAATTTAGTGGCTTACATCTCCAAACTGTAAAGACTAAACAAAAACTACACAAATACTAACCCTTATTTGAAAGTAAAAAATAAATTTTAATTGCTATAAAGCTCAAAGATAAACAAAAATATGTCAACTCAACATTTTTATATTAAACACTACAGATATACATAATTCAAATATTTAAGTGATTTACTGAAAAACAAGTAATATATGTACTTTAGTATCTCTATCTGGGATTTTATGGAGAAATAGTGACATTAAACTTTTTGTATTACTCCTACAGGAGTAACTGTATCACTCTACTATGTAAGAAATTTTCACAGGATTTTTAAAATGGGCTTATATAATATAATTTCTCCCCAGTGAGATTTCTGTCACATATTTGACAATACGTGTGTACTGAAAGCATTCCCACATTGCTTATATACATATGGTTTCTCCCCATTATATCTTTGGCAAACACCACAAATGCTGAAAATTTTCCTGAATTGCTTACATGTAGAGAATTAATGCTGAGTTTGAGTTCTTTCAAATATTTCACAATTAATATCATGTACTGAAAGCTTTCCCACATTGCTTACATATATAGGGTTTCTCCCCATGTTTGAATTCTTTCATGTATTTTACAGTAATCTTGTATACTAAAGGCTTTTCCACATTGCTTACATACATAAGGTTTCTCCCCCATGATTATTTTCATATATTGTTCAGTAATGTTGTGTACTAAAAGCTTTCCCACCTTGCTTATACATGTAGAGCTTCTCCCCAGTGTGAATTCTTTCATGTATTTTGCCACAACCTTGTGTACTAAAAGCTTTCCTGCACTGCTTACATACATAAGGTTTTTCCCCAGTGTGAATTCTTTCATGTATTTTAAAATAATGCTATGTACTAAAACCCTCCCACACTGCTTACATACATAGGATTTCTCCTCAGTGATTTCTTTCATATATTTTACAATAATCTTGTGTACTAAAAGCTTTCCCACATTGCTTATATACATAGAGTTGTCCCCCTGTATGAATTCTTTCATGTATTTTACAATGACGTCATGTACTAAAAGTTTTCCCACACCGCTTACATACATAGGGCATCTCCCATTTGAATTCTTTCATTCTGTTTACAATGTTGACGCCTACTGAAAGCTTTTCCACATTGCTTACATACATAGAGTTTCTTCCCATTGTGATTTCATTCATGGATCTGAACATTATTAGGTGTGCTGGAGGCTTTCAAATTTTTCCTATATATAAAGTTCTCTCTAAGGCAAGTTCTTTCACTAATATCAGAGTAGGATTTCCCACACTGATTACATTCACAGGGTTTATCTACAGTCTTTGTCCTTGCATGCTTCTGAAAGGACTGAAAATCACAGGTTTTTCCATGTTCATTACATTTGCACAGCTTCTCTTCCAATCCCAAGTACTCAGATGTTTTCAGTCCAGTATGAGCTATATTGGGCACATTTAGTGACAAATGCACAATCAGGAGCTTTCTGCAAGCAAGGCTTTCAGCTGTTTTTGTTGTTGTTGTTGTTCTTCCTCATTGAGTTTATTGATACCTTTTAGGTACACAGTACAGTTACATTCATCACTGGGATCTTGTACCTTTACATGACAGATCTTGGTTCTCATTTTTTCCCCATACCCCTGCCCCCCCACCCTTAGCTGGTTTTAAACCAGCTTGTTTCATCTCCCTATTAGCATCGGGAGTCCAAAGGAGCATTTCTTCATATTTATTCCAAACTTTATTTTGATAGTGTTTCTCTACCTCTTCATTTCTTAGATTTCTCCAGCAACTTTTGTACTCTTCTTCAATTTCCTGGTTATCCCAGGCTCTTCCTATAGCAGCCATGTTCCTGAAAGTTTCCCTTATCACATGTCTGTAGAACTTCTTTTGGGATGGATTCAGCAAAACCCACTGCTCTGTGACAAAGTTCACAGCCACACTGTCAAAGGCCACTGCCTCCACTGAGTGACTTCAGGTTCTCTCAGGTCCTTCTCATGTAGCATGCAGCCAACAGGAGTCATAGAAGTTGGCCTAGCAAACTGGATGGGCTCTCAGCAATGTCATCTCCTGGGAATTTTAGAACATGTAATTCTGCTCACCGCAATCCACAGTCATTTTTGTTCTAACCCAGCCTCAGTGTTAGGCAGTGTAACTGTGAGCCCGAGCCTCTTTGAGAAGTGAGTCTTAGTATTCCCAGTCTCTTTCTCGTGTATTAGTGGTCAGTCTTCAGCAGGATTTTCTGCTCCTTCCTCAGTAGTGGTAGTAAGTAATAGTTCAAATTATGTCTACTGCCCTCCAAATGAAGGCATTTTGCTTCTACACCAACCTCCAAGAAATAAAGGGTCTTTGCCTTTGTCACGAGTAGGTTTACTATCCCTCTTTCAGAGGCAGAGGGACTTTGCTTATGCTTCTCCCCCAAAAGCAACATCTGTGTTCTGGAAGACTATTTGTTTTTCTTTTTTTCCTTTTCATTGAGTTTATTGGTACACTCTAGGTATACAGTACAGTTACCTTCATTACTGGGATCCTGTACCTCTACATGACAGGTCTTGGTTCACATTTTCCCCCTTGTCTCTGCCCACCCTTCACCCCCTCCTATCCTCCCCATTTGCAAACACTTTATTTCCATCTTTTCATTTTCTCACATTTTTTCTTTTCCCTTATTACCTTTCCCCTACCCATCCCACCTTCTCTACACCTTTAGCCCTTTTATTCCCATTTTACAATGTCAGTTATCTCATTAGGATCTTATGTACTATTACAGTTTATTCACACCAGAGAAACTATTCAGTATTTGCACATGACTTGTTTATTTCACTTAGTATATCCTCAAAATGTATCCATTTTCCTATGAATGACTCTAATTTTTCATTCTTTATGGCTGAGTATTATTCCATTTTACAGAAAAAACACATCTTCTTTATCCAGTTTCAAAGTGATGGGAAAATGGCTGTTTCCCAGTTTTAGCTATTACAAACTGTGCTTCCAAAACATAGGTGCACATATGTCACTGTGATATGATTCTTTTGGAAAGATACCCAGCAGAGCTATGGCCAGGTCAAATGGAATCTCTAGTCCCAGCTCTTTGAGGTATCTCCACATTGATTTCCATAGTGGTCGCACCAGTCTGCACTCCCACCAATGATGGAGAAGGGTTTCTTTCTCCCCACAACCCTGCCAACATTTGTTATTATGTGATTTCTTGATAGCAGCCATTCTTTGTGGGGTGAGGTGGAATCTCAGTGTTGTTTTCATTTGCATCTCTTGAATGACCATTGATGTGGAACATTTTTTCGTATATTTACTTGCTGCTTTTACTTCTTTGTCTGAGAAATGTCTGTTCATTTAAGATGCTCATTTTTGAATCATGTCTTTATATTTGAGGGGGTGGATTTTTTTGAGTTCTTTATATATTCTAGATAATAGTCCTTTGTCTGAGGAGCAGCTGCTAAAAAAATTTTTCCCACATTGTAGGTTATCTTAGTTTTGTTGATGGTTTATTTTGCAGTACAGAAGCTTTTTAATAAGATGAGATCCCACTTGTTGATTCTTTCTGCTAGTTCTGATGCTACTGAGGATTTGTTCACAAAGTCTTTTCCTATGCCAATGTCTTCAAGAGTTCTGCCTAACTTATCTTCCAGCAAGTTCAGTATTTCTGTTTTTATATTTAGATCTTTAATCCACTTGGGTTTTAATTTAGTGCATGGTGAGAGATAAGGGTCTACTTTTAATCTTTGGCAGGTTGAGATCCAGTTTATCCAACACCATTTATTAAAGAGGCTAATCTTTCCTCCAATGGGGATGGTCAGCTCCTTTGTCAAAGATGATGTAGCTGAGTACAACTGGAGTTGTTTTTGTGTCTTCCAGTCTGTTCCACTGATCCTCAGGTCTGTTTCGTTACCAGTAGCATGCTGTTTTTATCACAGTGGCTTTGTAGTATAGTTTCAAATTGGGAATTGTTATACCCACAGCCATGTGTCTGTTGCCTAGAATGGCTTTTGCTATTCTAGGTCTCTTCTGTTTCCAAATGAATTTTTGGATTCTTCTTTCTAGTTCTGTGAAGTATAGTGTTGGAATTTCAATTGGCATTGCATTGAGTCTGTATAGTACTTTTGGTAGTATGGCCATTTTCACTATGCTGATTCTTCCTACCCAGGAGCAGGGGATATCTTTCCATTTTCTTATATCCTCTTCTCTTTTTTCAGAGTGCTGTAGTTTTCAGTGTAGAAGTCTATTGCTTCTTTTGTTAGATTGATTCCTAGATACTCCATTTTGGGGGGTGCTACTGTAAAAGGAATTATTTCCCTAATTTCTCTCTCAGTGAGTCTGTTATTTGTGTACAAGAAGGATATTGATTTTTGGGTGTTGACCTTGTATCCTGCTACTCTGCTGAAAGTGTCAAGTCTAGAAGTCTTTCGGTGGAGTTTTTTGGGTTCTCAGTGTAGACTATCATATCGTCAGCAAATAATGACTGTTTAACTTCTTCCTTTCCTGTCTTTATTGCTTTAATTTCTTTCTCTTGTCTAATTCCTATGGCTAATGTTTCCAGAACTATATTGAAGAGGAGTGGTGATAGTGGGCATCCTTGTCTTGTTCCTGATGTTAATATGAAGGTTTTCAGTTTGTGGCCATTTAATATGATGTTGGCTGTTGGTTTTTCATAGATAGCCTTTATTAAGTTGAGATATAGACCATCGACTCCAATTTTTTGCAGGGTTTTCATGAATGGGTGTTGAATTTTGTCAAATGATTTTTCTGCATCTCTCAAGAGGATCATATGGTTTTTGTCCTTGACTTTGTTCATATAGTGTATTACATTTTTTGATTTATGTATGTTGAACCATCCTTGCATCCCTGGAATAAATCCAACTTGGTAAGGATGTATGATCTTCTTGATGATTCTCTGTATTCTATTTGCTAGTATCTTATTAAGGATTTTTGCATCTATATTCATTAAGGAGATTGGACTGAAGTTCTCTTTTTTAGTTGAGTCTTTCCCTAGTTTGGGAATCAAAGTGATAGTTGCTTCCAGGAGTGAATTTGGAAGTACTGCTTTCCTTTGAATTTCACTGAAAAGTTTGAAGAGTAATGTCAGTAGTTCTTCTCTAAATGTCTTGTAAAATTCAGCAGTGAATCCGTCAGGACCTGGGCTTTTCTTTGTTGGTAAGTTTTTAATTATATTTTCAATTTCACTGATTGTAATTAGGGTGTTTAAAATGTTTTTATCTTCTTTGTTCAACTTTGGTAATTCATAAGTATGAAGAAATCTGTCCATTGTTTTCCATTTTATTACAGTATAGGTTCTCAAAGTAGGTATTAATGAACCTCTGGATTTCTGTTGGATCTGTTGTGACTTCACCTTTTTCATTCCTGACTGCATGGATCTGAGCCTTTTCTTTCCTTTTTTGGATAAGGTTTGCTAAGGGCTTATCAATTTTATTCATTCTTTCAAAACACCAACTCTTTGATTCATTTTTTTTGTATCATTTTCTTAGTTTCCATTGCATTGATTTCTGCTCTAATCTTTATAATTTCCTCTCTTGATCGAGCTTTGGGTTTTTCTTGCTTTTGTTTTTCTAGGAGTCTAAGATTCATCGTTAGGTTGTTTATTTGAGCTTGCTCTATTTTCCTGGTGTGGGCATTCAGTGCTATGAATTTTCCACATAGAACTACTTTCATTGTGTCCCATAGAGTCCTGTATGTTGTATTGGCATTTTCATTTATTTGTAAAAACTGTCTGAGTTCTTCTTTAATCTCCCCTGTGATCCACTGATTGTTCAGGAGAGTGTTGTTCAATTTCCACGTGTTTGTGAAGTTGCTACAGTTTCTTGTGCTATTGACCTCCAGCTTTATTGCACTGTGATCTGATAACATACAGGGAATGACTTCAATTCTCTTGCATTTATTCAAACATGTTCTGTGAGCTAGTATGTCATCTATCTTGGAGAATGACCCATGTGCAGCTGAAAAGAATGTATATTCTGATTTCGTGGGGTGAACAATCTACAGACATCTAATAAGTCCATGCATTCAAAAGTTTGGTTCAGTTCTAGTATTTCGTTGTTGATTTTCTGCCTAGATGATCTGTCTATTTGTGATAGTGGGGTATTTAGATCCCCCACTACAATTGTATCAGTGCTTATTTGGTTTTTCATGTTACTTAATATTTGTTTTATATAGTCGGGGGCATTTATATTTGGTGCATATATGTTTATGACTGTCATCTCTTCCTCTTGAATTGTTCACTTTACAAGAATGTAGTGGCCTTGTCTCTCTTCATCAGTTTTGGTTTGAAATTTACTTTGCCTGTGAATAAGATTGCTACCCCTGCTTTTTTCTGGGATCCTGTCACATGGAGAACTGTTTTCCACCCTTTCACTTTCAGTCTATGGGCTTCTTTTTGCACTAGTTGTATTTCTTGTATACAACATATTGTTGGATTTTGCTTCTTAATCCATTCTGCCAGTCTATTTCTCTTGATTGGTGAATTGAGGCCATTGACATTGATGGTTATAACTGATATGTATTGATTTCTTATTGTCATGTCATTGTCCTTTTGTTGACTCTTTTCGATTTTTTGCCCTCTCCTTCTAGTTTCTTGCCTTGACCATTTGATTTGCTCTGTTAGGCCTCAAGGTGTTGTGATCTTGTCTTTTTCTAGGATATTGTTTAGAATTCCTTGTAGTGCTGGTTTGGTATTCATGAAGTTTCTCAAGTGTTCTTTGTCATGGAAGTATCTTATTTCCCCATCCATTTTGAAAGAGAGTTTTGTAGGATACATCAGTCTAGGTTGGAGGTGGTTTTCTTTTAGGACTTGAAATACCTTACTCCAGACTCTCCTTGACCTGAGGGTTTGTATAGAAAAGTCTGCTGTGATTCTGATGGGCTTTCCTTTGCATGTGATTTGTTTCTTTTTTCTTACTGCTTGTAGTATTTTGTTCTTCTGTTGGGTTTCTGAGATCTTGATTATTATATGTCTAAGTGTAGAATTTTTTTTTAAAGTGGCTAGTTGGAGTTCTATATGCCTCACTTATCTGTATGTCAAATTCTTCTCCTCTGGGAAGTTTTCTGTCATTAATTCTGTGAACAGCTTTTTCAAGTCATTTGCATTTTCTCCTGCTACTTCATGGATTCCTATCAGTCTTATGTTATTCTTCTTTGCATTATCTAGGAGTTGCTGGATCGATTTCTCATGATCCCCTACTGTTTTTAAGAGACCTCTCTATTCCCAGTCACTGTCTGCAATCCTATCTTCTATATCTGAGATTCTATCTTTGCATTCTTTTATTTTGTTGCGTACACTTTCAATAGAGTTTTTAATCTTTTGGATATCTGAATCTGTTTAATGGATTCCATTTCTTTCCTATGTTGGGCATTCATTGTTTCCATTTCTTTCTTATGCTGGGCCTTCATGGCTTCTATTATGGTCCTGAGCGCATCTATTTTTTGCTCACCATCTCTATGGTTATCTGGGAAATTATTTCTGTTTTGAATTTTTCTAGAGCCTTAACGATCTGTTTTGTTACTTCCTGTACTGTGAGTTCTGAGTGTCCTGGTGGTTTACTATCAGACTTTTTAATTCTCATTTGTCCTACTGTTTGCCATTGGTGAACTAGAAGTCTGTCTTTGTGTTTTGCTTAAGTGTTTTCTCATTTTTATTTTTGCTGTTGGGTTGTCCTTGATTCAATCTCTGGGTTATTAAATCTGGAAGACTATTTGTTCACCCTCCATCAATGACTTAAGGCTTTTGCTTCTGGCAGAGTGGTCCATGAAACAGTGGGGTTTTGTGCCCATCCTCAGCAGCAGCTGTACCGGCTATCTGTGTCTTCTAGCAGGTCTTTTCAGTCTCCTGTTATGTTCCCACTGTCTCTTGTAAACACTTTGGAAGTGGCTCCTGTTTTGCGGCTTCCCAGAAGCGGCACTGCTCTGGTCTCTGCCAAAGGTGCTGTCCTAAAAGTGCAAACTCAAACTCCACCTTGGGGCCATGGTGAGCAAGCCTTGCAGCGGTGGGGACAGAAGCACTCCCAGCTGTGGGGCCAGAGGACCACACCCTGGTCTTGGATGAGCCATGAGGCAAGACCCAAAAAGGCCAGGGGTTACATGAAATTTTAATACACCACTTCAATATGACTGCAAAACCCAGCAAGTACTTAAAGAAATTGGTTACTTATTAATTTATTTTGCCACTATATTAACATTTAGCTGCTGGGCATGGTGGCGCAAGCCTGTAATCCCAGCACTCGGGAGCTTGAGGCTGGAGGATCACTGAGTTTGAGACCAACCTGGACAACATACTGAGTTCCAGGTCAATTTCAACTACATAGTGAGACTCTGTCTCATTAAAAAAAAAAAAAAAAAAAAAAAAAAAAAAATTAGAGGCCTGCCTTGAAAGTGCAAGGACCCGAGTTCAATCACTGGTACCAAAAAAATAAATAAATAAAACAAAATAAAATTAGCTATTTAAACTTTAATTTTTCACTTTAAATTTTGTAGCACCACTCTTAAATTTCATACTAATAATTTATAAAAGCCAATGTAACATTCTCTGTTATCTTTTATTGTAAAAAATAATTCTCAGTTTTGTAAGAGGTCAGAATTTTTTCCTTTGACCAAAGTACTACTATTAGTTGAGGCTTATATTTATGGTACCCAGCTATGAAGGTTAAATTCTTAATCATTTTCTAAGTAAAATCTCATAGTGATTAACTAAATCAGGAACATATCTTAACACTTAAAATAATTTCAGTTAAACTTTAAACTGAATATTAAGAAGTCATAATATAGACTAGATACTCAGTTGTACTTATATTACTGGTTTTGTATGTTACAGAGTGCCTCACATAAATCATTTTAGCCACTATGTCATTTATACAATGCAATTATCTTTTGTTGCAAGTTAATATTTAGTTCACTCATAAGAAATGTATCACAAACATATAAAAGTATTAGAATGCATAAAAATCAGTCAATTCTTCATCTTGCAAAACCCCCCAAAAAAATAAGAATACTATGTTTATAAAAAAATCTTAAAATTGAACTGAGTTAATAGACTTTCCACTGCAGCAACTTCACCATGTCTCCAAATACAAGATATAAGGCTTAAAATTCTGGTGGATTTAATTAACATCCTGAAGGCTAACATCCAAATAGAGTGCTACACATAAAGGTGTACCCTTACTATACAGATATGCGCACTCATGTTTATAGTGGCACAGTTTTTAATAACTAAAACTTGGTAACAGCCCAATTGCCCAGCAGTTGGAGACTGGATAAAGAAGATGTGTTTTTTCTATAAAATGGAGTACTATTCAGCCATAAAAATGAGAAAGTAGAGTCATTTATAGTGAAATGGATGCATATTGAGGCCATACTCAAGTAAAATAGGACACATATGTGAAAATACCGAACAGTTTCTCCGGTGTGAAAAACTAAAAGTATAAATAAGGTTCTAATTGTATAACTGATAATGTGAAATACGAAGGAAAAGGCTAAAGCATAGGGGAAGTGGGAAGGGAAGGGGAAAGGAAAGAAGGGAAAAGAAAAAATATGAGCAAACGAAAAAATGGAAACAAAGTCTTTGTAAATATTGAAGGGTGGAGGGGGTGAAGGGAGGGCAGGGGTATGGGGTAAAAATAAGAACCAAGATACATCATGTAAGGGTACAAGATCCCAATGATGAATGTAACTGTACTGTATACCTAAAAAGTACCAATAAACAAAAAAAGTGTACCCTTGAAGAAATGTCTACCCCTGAAGAAATGTATGTAATTTGTTTTATTAGTAATTAAGTTCACACATACCTTAAGCATAAAATAAAAGTAATTATTCAAAATATGTAGTTGTGGGAATTAAAATTAAAGAAACAAGATAATGTTTCTTTCCTACATTTTATAATTTCCCCAATCATAATCTTTTAAAAAATGACTATATCTGTTGTAATTTAAACATTAGCAACAGGTAATACAATAAGTACAAAGCCCATTAGTGCTTTTGCATGCATGTACTAGTAGGAAGTCACTAATAAAAATGTGTGCATTGTGTTTGGGAGAAAGGAACGATGCTTTAAGAGTAGCAAAGCAATTTTTGTTGACAGTACCCACTTATGTTTTACTGAGTGACTAAAAAATGCATACAGCTTCTCCGAGACCCCAGGTTGCATGTAATCAAATATCACACACATTTGGGCTGGGGATTTAGCTCAGTGATTCTGCTGCCTGCCTTGCAAGCACAAGGTCCTGAGTTTGATCTCCAGTACCCAAAGGGGGGGGGGCTTATATTATTAAGAGCAATAATAAAATGGAAATAACACTGCTATGCACAAGTAGTAAAACAGTGATTTAAACCAGGAAACATACTAGGTCATATGGGTGAGAGAGAAGAATAGATAGATTATTACAGTGTGGTTTAAGAATGGGATTTTAATTTTTTAAAATTAGTTTAAATGTATTAGTGCCCTCTGTGTAAAAAAAAAAAAAAAAAAAAAAAAACTGAAAAATTTTCAAAACCCATTCAGTATAGTATAAAAGGTCACTTAACTGATCCAGACCTCCCCAATAAGACAATTTCATGTTCCCAAGCAGCTTAGTGATGTGAGACATCACCAGCATACAGCACCCCGAAGAGGTATTTGGAGATGAGTCAGCCATCTACAACTTTCAGAAATCTCTTTAAAAAAATAACAACATACATATATTTAAGAAACCTACAGCTAAGTTGATATTTCCGAACTGAGTAGTTCAAATAAAAGGAGTATATACAATCTTGCAGCAAAAATATTACTCGTCACTAATAAATAAAAAGGGACCAGGGATGTAGCTCATTGGTTCTGCTGCCTGTCTTGCAAGTTCAAGGTGCCGTGTTCGATCTCGCATACCAAAACAAAATACACACACACACACACAAATAATTAATTAATTAATTAATTAAATGAACTCAATTAGTATAAACTTGAGTTGCTCTTAGCACATGTATCAAGCTGGCCCACTGTGTTCTGGTGAACTGAGAGGAGGAGGTATCTTTAAGTCTTAGGGGAAACCATTTCCACTTACTTTCCCCTTCAGCTCTCCTTCCCAATGTAAGATGACAACAAACTTCAAAATGAGTAAGAGCATGGCTGAATTTGCTTACTTTGTTCCTCAGAATTTGTACTTTTGTTTAAGAAAAATTACTCACTTTTGAACTGTGTAGCTCAGGTAGTTTTTAATGTTATTTTTTTCTGTTAACTTTTGAACAAGTTATAAACAATTACCTTTTCAAAGAGCAGTTCTCTTTCTCCCTCCTAACAAATGTAAATTTCATGTGTTTTTTTTATTTCCTGAATTAAGAGAACAGCATTTGGATGAGTAATATGTTTATCAGATTAACCAACACTGACTAAATTCCTACTCTATGGAAAATATTTTATTTGCTACAGCTTCCAATTACTGTTTAATCATCACCATCTGGAAAAGTCCTATTAATTTTTACTATACTGTTTGAAAACTAGTATAATTACATGGGAAAACTCAAAAGTCAAATTTCTTAAGTCCCATTCCCAACAAATAAAATTTCATTTTGTCATAAGTAAACAATGAAACTTCCAACGAAAAACAGTTCCACACATTTCCAAATCCTTAGATCTTCTATAAAATAAAATAATAAACAAAGAGTCAGTGTTGTAGCATGAAAAATGAAAGATCTACATAGTTCTGTCATATCTGTTTTTACTGCTAATTATTTATTTCTTTGAAACATTTTAATAAATGTTAAATTTGAAGCTTATATTAGAACGTATCATTCTTGCTAAAACTACAAAGAAAATTTCTCAACACTAAAATTCAAATCACACTAGAATATTTGTCCTTGTAGATAATTATAAGTTCTTAAGTTTAAATCATATATATAATACCTGTTTGAAACAAGACTCTTTTTCTATGGTTAGTAGATCCAAAATCTTATCAAAGTAGTAACAATTTCCAGGAAAACATTACTTCAAGGATTTTACTTCAAAAAATTATATATATAAAAAAAACAAAAAATAGGAATTGTGCGAGGATCAGAGCAGCATGGGTGCACACGTCCAGCCAGGTCCCTGCCCAGACACCAGAAGCTGGGGCCCACAGACCCCAGCCAAAGGAATGCTTGGAAAAAAGCCATTCAGGCAACAGCCAGAGGCTCACCCAGAGACCATTGATAAGTGCACACAGACCCCATCCAGAAGCTTGCTCAGATACCAGTGACTTGTGAACACAGCCCTGAGCCAAAGGCCCATCCAGATGACAGTTACACAGATGGGCAGATGCCAGCCAGACGCATGGCCAGATACCATCCCAAGTGTGCACAGGACCCAGCCAGAATCCTGCATGGACAATAGCATAGCACATGAACCCAGAAGGCCATCATTTTGAGCCCATGAAATGGTACAGTGGTAAGCAGCAGAGAGCCTCTCTGAGGCTTGCTGAGAATTGAATCCCAGTGGGTGAGCAAAAAGTTGCCTCAACAAAGGCACAGCAGGCTGCACATGCTGAATGAGAAGAAATGTAAACAAGTCTCAAAACCAGACTTCTAGACCACCTAAGGCAACCCCAAAGGAAAATGAGATAAAACAATCTGATACTTAACCAGCTGGACTCCCTGAACTGGCAACAAAAGAGGATCTGGAAAAACTGAAATCAGAAATAATTTCTCAGACAGCAAAAGAGATTGTGTCCATAGTGAAAGACATGATTAATAATTCTTGAGAAGACACAAAACAGAAAAAGAGAAGAGCTCAGGAACATAAAGGAATCCCAGCATAGTAAACAAAGGTAATTGATAAAAGGGATGTAAACAGATTTCCAGGAGATGAAAATTCCACTGAAAGTTTATGCAGCAGAATGAGCCAATGTGCATACAGAATTTTAGAAATAGAAGGATTGCAATTAGTGACCACGAAAAGAAAAAATTCTTAAACATAGTAAGGGACCACAAGAAATCAATCCAGCAGCGGCTAGATGATGCAAAGAACAATAACATAAGACTGATCACAGTCAATGAAGAAACAGGACAGAGTGCAAATGACATAAAAAAAAAACTGTTCACAGAAGTAATGGCAGAAAACTTCTCAAGCAGGGGAAAAGAACTTGACATACACAAGTGAGGCACAAAGGACTCCAATTAGCCATGATTAAAAAAAAAAAACTACATCTAGGCATATGATAGTTAAGATTCCAGAAACCCAATAGAAGAACAAAATACTATAAATAGTTAGATGAAAAAAAAAATCACATACAAGGGAAGCCCATCAGAATCACAGCAGATTTCTCAATAAAAACCCTCAAGGTGAGAAGAGCTTAGAGTGAAGTATTTCAAGCCCTAAAGGAAAACAACCTTCAATCCAGATTGATGCAACCTGCAAAACTATCTTGATGGAGAAATAAGATACTTTCATGACAAAGAGCACCTTAGGAACTTCATGAATACCAAACCAGCACTCCATAAAATTTTAAACAATATTTAATGAAAAGACAATGAGGGCCACAACCTCACAAAGCCCATCAGAACAAATCATTTAGGCAAGACAAGAAATTAAATGCAAAGGGGGACAATCCAACAACAAGAAAGGTCATGACAGGATAAGTCAATACATATCAATTATAACTATCAATACTAATTGTCTCAATTCACCAACCAAAAGAAATGGACTGCCATAATGGATCAAGAAGCAAGATTTAACAATATACTGTATACAAGAAACACACTTAATTCAAAAAGAAACTCCGACTGAAAGTTAAAGGGTGGAAAAAAATACTCCACATGACAGGAACCCCCCAAAACGCAGGGGTAGCTGTCCTCTTTGCAGATCAAATGTATTTCAAACCAAAGCTGATTAAGAGGCACACAGAAGGACTCTATATCTTTATAAAAGGAAAAATCCAAGAGAAAGAGATGACAATCATAAGTATATATGCACAAAACACTAGTGTGACCAACTATATAAAACAAATACTAACAGCATAAAAATTCAAATAAACACTAATACAATAGTAGTGGGGGGAACCTCAACACCTCACTGTCACAAATAGGTCAACTAGACAATAAAATAAACAACAAAATACTGGAGCTCAATCAAACTCTTAAACAAATGGACTTAATGGATGTTTATAGTGTTCCACTCCACAGAATCAGAATACACATTCTTTTCAGCCGCACATAGGTTTTTCTCAAAAATAGACCACATACTTGCTAACAGAACATGTTAAAGTAAGTGCAAAGGAACTGAAGTGATCCTGTGTATGTTATTAGATCACAGTGTGATGAAACTGGAGTTGATTAGCAAAGGAAATCACAAGAATTTCATAAACACATGGAAATAACACACTTCTGAATAACCAATGGGTCACAGAGAAAATTAAAGAAGAAATCAGACAGTTTCAACAATTAAATGACAATGATAGTGCAACACACTGGAATTTACGGGACATAATGAAAGCAGTTTTACAAAGTCATAGCAGTGAATAATCTTATGAGAAAAACAGAGCGAGTTCAAATAAACAACCTGATGTTGAATCTCAAGCTTCTAGAAAAAGAGCAGATAAACCCAAAGCAAATTATAAAGATTAGAGCAGAAATCAATACAATAGAGACTAAGAGAATGATATAAACAAATCAATGAAGCAAAGATTCAGTTATTTTTGGCAGGCATGGTGGTGCATGCCTGTAGTCCCAGCACTTGGGAGGCCGAGGCAAGAGGATTGCTCTGAGTTCAAGCCCAGCCTGGGCTACATAGTGAGTTCCAGGTCAGTCTCAACTACATAGTGAGATCCTGCCTCAAAAAGAAAAAATCAGTCTTTGAAAGAATAAATAAAATAGACAAACTCTTAGTCAACCTTATCAAAAAAGTAAAGAAATGACCCAAATCTATGCAATTAAGAATGAAAAGGGTGAAATTACAATGGACCCAGCAGAAATCCTGAGTGGTTTTTCTCTTAATTAAAATCTCAGTATTTGGGCCAGGGATTTAGCTCAGTGGTTCCACCACCTGCCTCGCAAGCACAAGCACCGGAGTTCAATACCCGGTACCAAAAAACAAAACATAAATAAATAAAATCTCAGTATTCCAGTTTCAATGCAGAGTTGTCACTATGCAGTAAATGTGCTTGGGATTACAGTTTGGGTACCTGTCTCTAAAAGGATTACCATCAAACTATATCATGGTCAGATTTTTCTCATGGTATAACCAGTCCTTCATAAAAAGTCATAAATAATTACTAAATCTGTATAAAACTCAATTTATACTTTTTCATTATACTTTTAAAAAAGCAATTAGTATAGTAGCCTTTATTCCTTGGTTATAAATATTATTTTCATCTTGTAACACAAAGACCATAAAAATATTTTTAAAAATTAAAACATTTCTATTCATTATTTGTAGGGTATAATTGTTTTAATAATGACTTACTATCTCATGCTAGGTCAGTTAAAAGCAATTAGAATATCTAGACCAAACAAGAATCCACTGGATTCTGAATGATCTGCCATCAAATTCCAAAAAGTCTCTCATATTATAGATGGGAGGAGAGGGCCAGAGAAAGCTTTTCTTTTCCCTGTATCTCATTGTGATCTACTTCTTTTGCTCTTGCAAAACCTAACAAATAGGAGAACAATAAGTCAGCTGGTCTTTCTCAGTGGCTGAGTTCTCACTATAAGAAAACAAAAACAATGAGGCAGTACAGTATTGTGCTGTACCTGGGCAAATATTTTTAGTACAAAATTTAAATCCTCATTATAGTTACTTCCCCTCCCTCAAAATAGTAAATGAAGGACAATGTTTGATTAATTTATTTCAAAGTAGCCCAAAGTTTCCTTCTTGTGGAAAGGGTTCTTTTTTACAAGTGAAATAAAAATTTTGGTTATACAATATATACAGCAGATAATAAATGAAAGTAAAATACTAATTTACTATTAGGTAGCTTAGCATAACAGTTAAAATGAGGCCAATTAAGCCAGTTTCAAAGTGTTGTGTTCACTTTGGCAGCACATATACTAAAAAAAAAAAAAAGTTTTGTTCAAGAGCAAGTCATTAAGGCTGGGGATTTTGCTCAGTGGTTCCACCACCTGCCTCAAAAGCACAAGGTCCTGAGTTTGATCCCCAGTACCAAAAAAAAAAAAAAAAAAAAAAAA
>NW_022900916.1:66694093-66701996 GCF_012274545.1 Fukomys damarensis
CCTCAAAAGCACAAGGTCCTGAGTTTGATCCCCAGTACCAAAAAAAAAAAAAAAAAAAGAATAAGTCATTCAGATGCACTATTATAATCATACTGGGCATGGTTGTATTAGATGTTTTGTTAGATCTTAAAATTTCAGCCAAAAAAAGAATCCACTCAAAGATGGGCATGCAATAAAAGGTTTAGCCATACTGAATACACAGCATTTCCAGATCGAAAAAGCATATAATTTAAAAAATAATTTAAAAAGCAACTGCGACATCTTTTTTAACATCCTCATACAGAAAGTATTCCTGACCACTGTTTCAAATGCATGCATTTACTTGGTGATAAGGCTAAATATGATTCTAAATATAATGCATGTATGTCATTCTGGAATATTTTTCATGTTAGCTCTGTTCCAACTTTAGATTTCTTTGCATTTATATTTCATGATTTAATTATATTATGATTGATATAATTCAACAAATGTTAACAATTATGAAAAAGGTTAATTTTTTTCTTTATATATTTTCATACGTAATTTTCTCTTCACATGTCTCTCTCCACACATAAAGTTTCTCTCCATGTATAAAAATATATATGCTATAGATATGTATACATGTATATGCTACTAGTATAAATTACAGGCAGATATCTCCATTTTTTAATGTGCCAATATAGTTAAAAGTTTACTGAAAAGACTCCTAGATGAAGTCATTTGTAAACTGCCATTTCTAAAGCAAATGAAAATCAATCATAAACTATGATATAAATTATGCAAACTTTCCAAAAGTTTTCTTTAAATTCATAATACTAGATAGAACATGTTCTATTGTTACTAATGATACCGTGCGTTCTTTTCTAAAATTTTGAATCTTCAATCTTATATTTATATAAGTAAAAAAGTTGTCAGTGAAACATTTACAATGGCTATAAGCACTGTAACTTAGCTAACAATAAAACAATATATTTTCTATGTGACCATTTTTCATCTTTTAACAGGTTGTGTAAGCCAAATGTAGTATTATATATGATTATTTTTCCTCAAACAACTCTTATTTAGAAAGGCTAATCACATCCATGCCAATATCTGCTTTCACAAGTTTTTAAAAAACAAAAAATATAATTACATTGAAGAGTAATTGCTATAAAACAGGTCTGCATAGGAAGAAAATTTATACTAACATATGGTCTTCCCTCGAGAACATTTCATGTTCATTTGGAAGAATATATATTCTGCTGTTGTTTGGTGGAGTATTCATTATATATGTCTGTTAGGTCTATTTGGTTTATAGTGTTGTTCAAGTCTTCTAGATCTTTATCTTTTTTTTTTTTAGTTTATTGGTACATTTTAGGTATACATTACAATTACATTCATTATTGGGATCTTGTACCTTTACAGGACAGCTCTTGGTTCTCATTTTTTCCCCTTATCCCTGGCCCTCCTTTCAGTCCCTCCTCCCCTCATAGTTCTTTACCTTTTGTTGAGTTCTATCATTGAAAGTATTCTAAAATGAGTCTTTTGTAGACAACTTAAGAGTTGAATATTTTAAAACTGCTTCTTTGAGTTTCTGCCTCTTAAGTGGAGACTTTAGTACATTTATATTTCATACCATTATTGATGAGAAAACTGACTTTGCTACCAAGGTATAGTTTTTAAATTTTTTTTGCCAATGTCTGCCATTTAACTAGACTATTATTCTAGTACATTTAGTAAAGCAGTATACACACCTATCATTTTGCTATTTTATGCTTATCTTTCTATATATCTGTGTTCTATCCACTTTTCCTTCATTACTAGTTCACTATGTTTTAAACAGATGTTCTCATAACATTTCAATTCCTTTGTTGATTCTTCCATTTCATTCCATTAATTTCCTGGTGGTTGCTCAGGGTGGGAAAGTTGCAATTTTTTTGTTAATTAATAAAGGCTAGTTTAGGTTAATCCCAATGGGATTCAATAGTTTGTAAATATTTACATTAATATAGTTCCATTTCTTTTAATCCTTTGTGTCAAACTAAATCTTCACATATTTATCCATTAAATAGAATTATTTTAATGTTTTATGCAGTTGCTTTTTAAAATCAGACAGGATAAAAAAAGGAGTTACAGGCAAAAATACATCCAGGTGTCTCATATATGAAAATATATTCTCTTTCCCAGTATTTTTTGTGTCTTCATTATGAATTTCAGTTGCTGTCCAGTGCTTTTTATTTTAGCTTGAAGGAATCCAACTATTCCAGTTAGGGAAGTTAGTCTTGCTTTATCCTAAAATGTTTTTGTTATCAAACTCAGGACACTGCACTTGCAAGGCAAGCTCGGTGTCACTGAGCTAATTCCCCAGTCCTTAAATCCCCAACCCCAATGTTTCAATTTTGAAGAATAAGTTTTCTCCACAGAGTTCTTGTTTGATAAATCATTTTTTTATTACCACTTTGAATGTCACCTTTTCTCTTATGGCTCCAGTGGTTTTGGAGTTGTTAATGTTGAGGACTCTTTTAATCTGATGAATTGCTTTTCTCTCACTGCTTTCAGAATTCTCTTTTGTGCCTGAAATTTTTTTGTGTGTACCAGGATCGAGCTTGGAACCTTGCACTTATGAGGCAGGTGGTGGTACCACTAAAGTAAATTCCCAGGTTTGGCAGTTTGATTATAATGTGGTCTATCTCCAAGGGAATCTTAATTGAGTTAACTGCTCAAAGTTCAGATCCCCATTCTCCTCTAAGACTCAAGGCAAATCCAGATGTGAACACCTGTAAAAATTTGTAACACAAATTACATGCTCCAAGATAAATGTGACACAGGATAAACACTTCTATTTCATAAGAATAGATTAGGGAAATGGTAGGAAAAACTGAACCAAAGCAAG
This sequence comes from Fukomys damarensis, assembly GCF_012274545.1. Lineage (NCBI taxonomy): Eukaryota > Metazoa > Chordata > Mammalia > Rodentia > Bathyergidae > Fukomys > Fukomys damarensis. The sequence goes on from NW_022900916.1 coordinate 66,696,945, forward strand.
ACCAAAACTCAGCAGTTTTCTGACCCAGGTTCACGATTCTTTTCCCTTAAAAGCCAATACTGAGTGGTGAGAGTTGCTGGGAAGGAAATCAGGCTTATTCAAGAGCCAGCCCTGAGAAGATGGAAGGGGCTATCATCCTTCAAGCTCTGTCTCTACAACCCAGATAGCTGCAAGGGGTTTTGTAGAGGAAGAAGGGAGATGCAGTGACACAGTGGCAGAAAAGTTACCTTCTGAGCAGGTCTTCATCACCCAGAGTATCCACCCCACCACCCATGCCCCAGCAACTGGCTAGAATTGCACAACTGACTTTCAGCTCCTAGGGCTAGTTCCTGTATTTTCTTTAAACAGACACATTGCTTCTCTGCAAGCAAACCCTCATACCAGTTTACATGCATTGTTAGTTAATGAATACTATTATAGTAGATAATAAGATGTAATAAATAATTGAAGATTTTCTGGGTTCTAGAAATTTAAAGAAATATTATTAGTAAGTATTAACATGCCAATCATTTGTGATATGATGTTTCTTTAGAATTCAGAATGCCAAAGTAAGAGGTAGGGGATATAACATCACAAAGGACAACTCACAAAGGAGCAGCCATTGTGATATAGAAAAGCACATATGGTATCTTCAGTGTCTCTGGCATTTGAGACTGCGGTGTGAATTTTCTAGAGGGCCATAAAGAAACATCTGCCTCTGAGCCAAAAACATGGAGGGTGAGGGAACAGACCAAACAACAATCAAGACAAATCCAGCTTGGCAAGTAAATGACTTCATTAGAGCTTCCTTAACACAGTAGTGAACGACATGTAGGCTGTAGCATGACCAGAGTTGTCAACCCCCCTGTGCTAGGCCTCCAGTTTTATAAGGCACTAATTACAACAGCAACAACAGGGAAGGTCCTTGGGAAAAGTTGTGCATACACTGCTCTCAGACCATCCTTATCAGGAAACATCAAAGGTCTCAGTAATCACTTTCTAGCTGTAATGTCAGATGAGTTCATTATGTTCCAATCTGGCACACAGTCTCACCACCTGGCAGGAGCCCTTAGCAGTTCTCGTATTTCTTTGTCAGGCTACCATCTTCCTGGCACAGCTGACACACCTGTGGCTTTTCACTGCTCGAGCAGCAATTGATCCTGTTCATGTTTATGTGAAACTACAGCCTGTGGTTTTCCTCCAGGGGCTTCATGTTTCCGTTCACTTTAGGTTCTGGATTCAGGGAACCTTTCCTAGCATGCTGCTGGTTGTTTTCTAACCTGCTTTTTCCTGTTTAGTTCTAACTCAAACTGCCTAATGAGTTCCTCCACTTCCAGCTGCAGACTGTTGATCTTGTCCCTGGAGTCCTGTTAGAAGAGCAGGTTGTCCACTGTAGCAGCCTGATGGGCTCTCTCAGCCTGACACAGTCTTTGCTCCAGTTGTTTAATGGAGGCAGCCATCTGATTAGTGTTCTCTTCCAAGTGAGTGGTTCGTTCACCTTTCTCTTTTATTCCTAAGTTTGAGCTCTGCAGCTTAAAAGCAAGTCCATGCTTGAGGGCCCTGGGATCATCTAGATGCTTCGTCAGAGACACCAGGGTCTCTTGTTTCGCACAGACATCCTTCTCCAGCATCTTCTTAGCCAATTCCATTGCTGTCTTGTAGTAAATGACTGTAGGTAGCATAGAGGATGAAAAAGATAGTAGGAGAAGAGATTCATTTCAGTCACTGAGAGACCCAGTGGGCTATTCTTCCGGAGAGCACCCCATCATCAGGGAGACTCTCACAAGAAGAAAAAGCTCTGATGCCATGAGCTCTCTGGTTTTTATTTAAAACATCAGTGTAAAACAAACAAACAAACAAAGCAGGAGAAGTTTGGGCTAGGAGCTCTCTCAAGGCTACTTTGCAAGTGCAAACTTCTCTGTCAGTTTAGTGCTGAGTTTTTCTAATGCATCTACTTTTGCTTGAAGGTTATTTACACTAGCAGTCAGATGTCTATTGGGTTCTACATAGGTCTGGCCTAGAATTGCAATAACCTGACCATCCCTTTCAACTATTGTTAACTGATTATCCCATCCTTAAGGTACATGGAAGTCTGTATTTCCAACCTGAGCGTCCAAATCTCCTTTCATACAGAAATTAGCATCAACGACATTCCCATCTACCAACAGACAAGCAATTATAGCTCCTCTCTCTTCCATTACATTTGGTTCATAGAATTCACTAAGTTCCTTTTTATTGATCAAAACTTTCCAATATTCTGAAAGTTGTCATTTACAATTTTATTAGTACATGCTTGCAGTATATGCATTCAACAATCATCTTGTGGAGCTGGTACATGTACATAATACAGCTTTTTTGGGGGGGTATGAGAATCAAACTCAGGGCCTCATGCTTGCCAGGCAGGTGCTTCTGCTACACCCCTGGTCTAGCTTGTTTCTTTTTAAAATCTTCTTCCCTCTAGTTCTTGCCCCCTTTTTATATTATTAATCTAAGTTCATGTTTATGGCATATAATGCCCATGTTCACTGAAGTCATTAGGACCTCATACACGACATAATCTTCATGTATTTTTCCATCCCCTCGCCCCATCCTTGAGCCTCTTCCCATCCTCAAGAGATCCCTTTGTCTCATTCTATCCTTTTTTTTTCTGTTTGTATTTTGCCTTATTCAGAGAGATTCCTAATGATACTCAAGTTTGTGTGTCTGATTTATTTCACTCAACATTGTATTTTCCAGGTGCATCCATTTTCCTACAAATGTCTTATATTTGTCCTTTTTAGCCAAGTACTATTCCATTATACTGTATACAAATACCTTTTTTCCTTAGACAATTGTCTGTTGATTCTTTTGCATAACACCAACTCTTCCTCTACCTACTGGTGTCTTCAGTCCTGGAAGATCTTTAACACTTACTGTTATCTCTGCAGCTTCTGGCATAAATTTTTCTACCCATTTTGAGGCTTCCAGAAGGATTTTGTGCAAGAGAAGTTTTCTTGGCTTTCTTGCCATGTTCAGTGTTCCATCAGCAGGCAGAATTACTGGAGGGGCATATAGTCTGGAGGCCTTCCCAGGTTCAGAGCTGATTTAGCCAAGCTCTTGATACTCAGCTTGGCCAAATTCATCAGGTTCATAAGTGTGTTCACAATGAGGTAATTTGGATCATGCCATACTTGCTCCAACAAATGGGTCAAATCCTCCCTAGAGTGGTGCTTGATTTTCCCCACTGCCGGCTGCCCAGGTGGTTCAGCAGCAGGAAGGGAAGTGTGGAGCCCAGGAGAGGCCGGGGTAGGGGAAGAAGCTGTCACCTCCCTCCTTTAGCCTTGGTCAAGCAGGAAGTGGGGTGGCCACCTGTGAGCAGGGCTCCTACTGCCCATAGGCTCAAACTCCAGGTCTATACCATGTTGGCTTCCTGCTGCAACTCCTACTGCAGGAGGCTAGGGTGTAGCCTTGCTGGCCTCCTCCTGTCCTGAGCCCAGGACCTGTACTAGGGGCGAGTAGGCCTGGCTGGTATGGGATGGGGTCCGCACTTGCACCACACCATAGGGCCTGGGCTCTACTGATTATCTCCCACCTGCCCCCACCCCTGCCCCTGCTAACAGCCCATAATTGCTTTAGGGCCTGGGACTTTCTGTGTTTAGAATCTGTTATCTATTTAATCCTAAACTTTACATTTACTATAAAACATTCATACAGAGATTAATTTGTGCAATAAAGACAAAATCTTACCAAACTTCAGAAAAACTAACTTAAGACTCAAACTTACCATGGTATGTATAGCCTGACTCAAATTACTTGAATATTAGGATTTTTCTGATACAAAATTTGGGGGAGCTTCCTGAAATTTTCAAGTACATAACTTAAAAGGGTATTTCTCAGAGACCTTGTTTACTGTGAAAAGCCAAATTCTGGCAACCTAGAGCCATTTTCTTATCTCTGATAGCATGTTTTCACTCGCATATATTAGTTTTCATTGGATGACTATGTTCATATGTTACTACAGAAAAAATTCAAGTCTCATTTTGTGTGCAAACCAAGAATTAAAAGCTGGAAAGCCTTCAAATATTAACAAAGGAAACTCAAAGGCCAAATGAACAGGTTTATCTTTACCCATTGTTTCAAACTGTTTATAATGAACTTCAAAAGATGGCTACCATCCAAGTCAGGAAGAGCTTTGAGGTTTAAGCCAGAGTTCCCGAGCAATGCTTAGGTATAAAAGTTAAACTGGATTATAGAAATTCTAAAATGTCAAGTCACTGGAGTTTTAACTCCTGTTAAAAAATCTGAGTTAAAGGGATATTAGCAAAAATAAAACAAAAACAAAAACAAAACACAAATTATTATCCTGCATCAAACATTCAATTTTCTAACAAACTTTCACTAAGTGCCTATCACATCTCAGACACTGTAGCAGAGATTTGGGACATATCAGCAAAGAAAAGAGATAAAAATCTTATCCCTGGGGAAGCTTATAAAAAGAAAGACAACAAATAATTAGTGAATCATATAATATGTTAGAAGTTAAGACAAACAAATAGTAGTGCCAGAGAAAAAGAGGTAAGGGGACTTTCAGGGGAGGAAAGCATGGGAAGTGATTTGTAATTTAAAATATTATTGAAGGTTTAGATCTCACTGAGTAGCTTTGAAACAGGTATGCAGTTAAGCATTCAGATACTGGGACATAAGAGCTCCTTTGCAGGCAACAGACTTGCAATGATGCATTATGTTGTAATATTAGGAAAATAAGAGATGGATGAGGATAGAGTGTGGTAATTTAAGGATGAAAATATATATATTAGCTATAACAAGTATAAGTGGAAAAAGTGTTCAGGATCAACACAAAATCTAAATTGATATGGGTCAATAAGCTCAGAATGTAGTATGTATAATTAGATGAAGTCATGGGAAATGACATCATAACTCATTGGCCTTGATGACTTTTTCTTTTAGTCTGCAATTCTCCAGAAACTTTTCATATTAATAATTTTCAGTAGTGGTGCCCCTGCCTTGCAAGCACAAGGTCCTGAGTTTGATCCTCAGTACCAAAAAAAAAAAAAAAAAAAAAAAAATTTTTTT
>NW_022900916.1:66702222-66733078 GCF_012274545.1 Fukomys damarensis
CAAAATTTACTGATGTATCCCACCCACACATAACTTAGATGAATTTTACAAGGTTGTTTCTGACCACTTTCCTGCTAAATTTGTTTTCTTAAACTATCTGGCCTACTAATCCATAAAGTCACAGATGCCATTTTCAAAAATTAAATTGTAATTTCATTTGAAGCATTTTTATGTCTCTTACCTATATGAAGTCCTGATTACAACAGAATGGTTTACTCCTCTGTAGTATACCATGTTCAGTATACTTTTCTTATAACATGATTACACAACATAATTTGTCAATGTCCTCTTCCTGCCTTTCAAGACTATTTCATGTAAAAGCATGTATGTATATGTGTGAGAGTTTGTCGGGGGGAAGAAGTGTGACTGTGTAAAGCTTTTAATGAATGTTCAATTTTATCAAATGCTTGTTCACATATCTACATTATCCTGTTTTTTAAAGTATTTTCAGAAAATTAATCACGACTTTCAAATACTGAAACATTCTTGCATTTCAGACTTAATTTGTTAATACTGTATTGAGGCTTCTAGTATCTATTAGGGGTTCTGGTAAGTAGTTTCCTTTACATATATTTCCTGGATAGGAATGATTAGGATTACCAGTATATTTAATGGCTTGTTGCTACCAACAATAATAATACGTATGGATAGAGTTTGCTGGAAGGTTTTTAAGATATTAATTCAGCTTCCTCAGTAGATACAGGACTATTCAGATTAGTTATTTCTTCATAAGTTTTCTAACAATTTACTTTTCAAAAAATCAGTCCAATTCATCCTCATTGTCTTTATAAGAATTGTTAATAAAAGTATTCATATTATTCTGTAAATACAGGACCTATGGTGATATGTCTCTCATTTCTGATATTTGTCATTTGCAACCTTCCTTCTTGGTCAGTATAAGTAGATGTTTATAAATTTATCGATGTTTTTAAGTAATCAGCCTCTCATATCACTGATCATGTTTATTGTTTTTGTCTTAAATTCCATTGGTTTCTGCTTTTGTATTTATATTTCTTTCATTCTTTGCTTTGGTTCTAATTTGCTCTCCTTTCTTCAGTTTCCACATAAGTAAACTTTCAATGTTTTAAATTTCACCTAAGCATTGCTTTAACTGCATCCCATAAATTTTTATATGATGCATTTTAATTTTTCATTCATTTCTAAATACTTTATAGTTTTTCTTGAGAATTTCTCTTTGGTTAAGGGATTCTTTTAAAAGTGTTTTCTAAATTTGCAAATATTTTATAATTTTTCAGATATCTGTTCTTGATATTATTTGTTATGGGCAAAGAATATACTTTGAATAATTTCAATTCTTTCAAATTCATTAAGGTTTGTTAATGATCCAGAATAAGATCTATATTCTTGAATGTTCCATTTCCTTCAAAAAGAATATACATTCTGCTGTTAAGTATTTTAAAAATGTCAGTTAAGTCAGCTAGTTCCTAATGTTGTTCAGATATTTTATATTACTGATTTTCTAACTATCTCACTTTAATGATTATTACAAAAGGAGTGCTGAAGTTATCAAGTATAACTGTGGATTTTTCTAAGCCTCCTCTAAGCCAGTTCTATTGGCTTTTACTTTCTGAAGCTCTGTTGTAGCTGCATACATATTTAAGATGTTCTTTACCTGACAGATTGATCTGCTTCTTATATGTAAGTGTGCACCTTTGTCATCAATTTTTATAGTTCTACCATTTTTAACATTACCCAATCAAGCTTTCTTTCAATTAGTTGCTGTACAGAATATATTTCTCTACTTTAAGTTTAGCTTTATCAGTATAAAGAGATTTTCTTTGTATATTGTCATTTTTTACCTAACCAAATATTTCATGTAATTTTTTTTTTTTGTACCGGGGATTGAACTCGGGTCCTTGTGCTTGCAAGGCAGGCAGCAGCACCACTGAGCTAAATCCCCAGACCTCATGTAATTATTAAAATGGCTGGATTAACTGTTTTCTCTGTACCACTTTTATTTTCCTGCTTTTTATTGGATAATTTCAGTGTTTTTAGCAATCAATTTTGATCTATTTATAAGCCTTTGGAATAAATTTATTAGTATTTTTATAGTTACTGCTCTAAGGATTACAATAAAATGCATTTAAAGTAAAATATTTAATTATGTAGGTTCCTTTACTTTCTATCCTTTATCATTTTCATTACACATAGGTCTGTACCTTTGACCAGTAATTGTCCTTTTTTCTTACTGCACAGATGTAGGTAATCAATATTTTACTGTTACTAGGAGTTTGACTTTTAAAAAATATATATGGTTTAACATATAAATGAAATCGTGTAGTATTGTCTTTCTGTATCTGGCTTATTTAACTCAGCTCTTTCTCCATGTTCACCCAGGTTATTGCAAATGGCAGGATTTCCTGGTATGTTGAAGGAGAAGAGTGTTCCGTGTGCACATGTACCACAGTTTCTGTTTTCGTCCATTGCCAATAGATATTCAATAAATATGGAAGTGAAAATATCTCTGATAATCTCTGAAATATTTAGCTGTATACTCAGATTAGGAATCTCTGGTTCATGTTGCGGTTCTATTTTTAATTGAGAAACCTCCCTGTTGTTTTCCATAATGGCTATACCAATATACATTTCCCAAACATTGTGCAAGGGTCCCCTTTCCTCCACATCTTCACCAATATGCATTATCTTTTGACTTCTTGCTTACATCTACCCTAACAGGAATGAAGTGATATCTCATTATGTTTTTGATTTTCCATTTTCTTAATGATTACTGTTCCTTAGCACTTTTTCATATACTTGGTATCTGCAGGCCCCCTTTGGGAAAGTATCTGTTCAAGTCCTTTGCCCATTTTTAAATTAGGCTTTTGCTGGTTAGTTTGTTGGTTTTGTATTAAGTAGTATGTGCTAGGACATAAGCAACCAACCTATGCTAAGTGTGCCACAGCAGTCATGCAGAGACCTGTCTGAATGTAGGCCAAGTCACCCCAGCATCATCCCAGCAGCTGAGCATCTGATAACACACACATGGGGCAGTGCTGGCCCTCTGTGATAAGTAAGTGGGTTTTGGGTTGCAGTTTGGGTATTTGCTCTCTAAAAAGTTTGCCATCACTGTCATAGGATATTAGCCTCTTATTTGATATGTGGTCTGTAAATATTTTTTCTATCCTTAGATTCTCTTTTCAGCTTGTTGACTTTCTTTGCTGTGCAGAAACATCTTACCTTTATGAAGTTTAACTTGTTCTGTATTTGTTTTGTTTTAGGTGCTTTTAGTGTCATATCTAAAAACAGTAATTGCTGAGATGAATGTCAAGGAACTTTCCCTGTTTTCATCTAGTGGCTTTAGTTTTGGGTCTTAAAGAGTCTCACTGTTCTGAACTGTATTTTTCTCATAGCTAAAGATGCTGAACATTTTTTCATACATTAGCCATTTATACTTTTAAGAACTGTCTATTCATTTCAATTGCCAATTTTTGACTGGATCTTTTTATTCTGAGGAGTCTAATGTTTTAAGTTCTTTTTATAGCCAAGATATTAGTTCTGTGGCCAAGGAGTAAGTGGCAAAAAATATTTTCCCATTCTGTAGGTTGCCTGTTCATGCTTAGGTTGTTTCCTTCACTGTGCAGAAGCTTTTACATTTGAAATATTTCCATTTGTTGATTGCTGGTGTTCTGTCATGTCCATTTGGGGCTCTATTCAGTAAGCACTTGCCTATGCCTATGCCTTCAAAAGTTTTGCCTATTTTATCTTCCAGTAGACTCAGTGTTTCTGTTTTTATATCTAAGTCTTGGACCCATGATGATTTATTTTTTGTACAGGGTGAAAGACATGGATCTAGATTCACTCTTTCATACTCTTCTGCATTTTCAAAGCACCATTAATTAAAGAGGCTATCTTTTCTCCAGCATACATTTTTGGTCTCTATGTCAAAGAGTAGATAGCTGAATGTGCCTGAGGTTGTTTCTGCATCCTCTGTTATGTTTTATTGATCCACATATCTGTTTCTGTAGCAGAACCATGCTGTTTTTACTACAATAGCTTTTTTATAAAGTCATATTTGGTGGGAGCTTTTTTTATTGGTTACAAAACCTAAGCCCATATACAAAATTAGGAACATGTTTAGATACCTCTTTTGAAAGAATTTGTCTTTTTTAACAGAATTTTAAAAAAGAAACATAATGCAATTTTTAATCACTTTTGAAAATTTATAAGTGCAGCAATATACTTAGTTTATCGGTGAAACAATGCAATTCCATTTAAAAAGTAAGACCCTTAAAAAATTGAATCAAGCAAATGCATAGATATATCTGCACTACTAAATACTAATGTTCATTTAAATGTTAGTTTGCACTTAAAACATCAGAGGAAGTAGGAATCATCACAGTACGGGCTCAATTTTAATCTGAATGCTTGCAAAAGTTAAAAAGTAACTTCCAGTTAAGAATACAGAGTTTGGAAGAAATTAAACCAAATGGTGAGCAATTCTAAAAGTGTTTTACCAAAGTTCATGATCTTAATTTGCTTTGTTATTCTGTTAGTGACTACCACACAGTCACAAAAATTAGACCATAGTGCCTAACAAGGTGCAGTTACCATATGAACTTTTAACACAAAATTTAGATAAAGAAAAATGGCAGGATGAACTTCAACTCAATTTTATGTGCACAAGACTTGAAAACTCTATGCCACCTTAAAGAGGGATTGATTTTCAAGTTTATGAAACCTATAAATAATCAGAGGCCAAACCACTATTTTAAAACATCTTCTAGCAAGTACAAATCTTGCAGTTTAAGCATATGCTTCTATCCACTTCAGATACAAGACAAAATTCACTTTTTAAAGTGGCTCCATCTTGAAAGACACATATAGTCATAATGAATGGACACTTGCAGTGTGTTATCAGTGAAAATACTCCAGCTGATTCACAGTAGTTTTGTAATTTAATGTGAAATCCTTGACTGTAATACCTCCTGCTCTGTTCTTGTTGCCCAGATCACTTTCGCAATCCTAGGTCCCTCCTTGTTCCACATAAACTTTGGGATTTTTTTTCTAGCTATTGTTTTTTCTACCTATGTGAATACTGAAGGCACTGCATTAGATCTATGTATGTATATGGCCATTTTGACAATAATGATTCTGCCTATAAGGGATTTTTTTATATCCTCCTCAAACTCTCTTTTCAGCATACCCTACTTTTCATTACAAAGGTCTTTCATTTTCTTTATTAGATCTATTAAGTACTTAATTTTTTTGAAACTACTGTGAATGGGGTTGTTTTCCTAATTTCTTTCTTGGTGGTTTTATTATAGATGTATAAGAATGATATTGTATTTTGTCTGCTTATTTTTTATCCTGCTACTTTGATGATTAGTTCTAGGAGTATTTAGGTAGAATTTTTGGGGTCTTCTTTGTAAAAGATCATGCCATTTGCAAATAAGGACAGTTTGACTTCTTTTCCTTTGCATATCTATTTTATTCCTTTCTCTTCCCTGATTGCTCTAAAATGTTTTCCTCATTGAGTTTATTGGTACATTTAGGTACACAGTACAGTTACATTCATTATTTGGGATCTTGTACCTTTACATGACAGGTCTTGGTTCTCATGTTTCCCCCTTGTCCCTACCCTCCCTTCACCCCCTCTTCCCCTCTCCATTTACACTTTATTTCCATTTTTTCATTTTCTCCTATTTTTTTCTTTGCTCTGTCTAAAGTTTTGAGTACTGTATTGAACAGGTGTGGTGAGAACAGATGCCCTTGGTACTGAGATTTCAAAAAAATGCTATCAGTTATTCCCTATTTAATGTGATGTTGGCCAGGGATCTGTCATAAATGGCTTTTACCAGTTTAAAATATGATGCTTCTGTACTTATTTTCTTCAGGGTTTTAATCATGAATGGATGTATTTCGTCAAAGGCTTTTTCCATGTCATCGATCATTTTATCCTTATTTCTATGTACGTGATATATTACATTTATAGATTTACATATGTTGAGCCATCATGGCATCCCCAGGATGAAACCAATTTGGTCATGATGTATTATCTTTTTCATGATTTGTTGCATTCTTATTGCTGTTGAGGATATTTGCATGTAGGTTTATTAAGGAACATGGCCATCTTTTCCAGAATCATGGAACAAATTAAGTTTGTGAACTGAGATACTGCTATCTTTTACAATCTTGCTCACTTGGGGAAAAAAATCACTACTGTGTAGATCTCTTTGGTTGGAGTCTTTTTGTCCTTGTGTTTGGTTACGTTTTTGTGCTTATACCGCCCTATTGCCTTAGCATATTTCAGAGTCTTAGTGTCCACTTTCTTCTGGGGGCATGATTTCCAGCACCACACAGAGAAGGGAAAACAAACTACAGTCATCTTGACAGCATAAAGACAAACTAGACATTGATATACAGCAGAAACCTACTTATTCAAAGCAACAACTCCATCACCACTATACTAGCAAAGAAATGAGCAATAATAGAGTCAAAATCATACTAGATATTGACATTTCACAAGAACCAATAAAAGCTACTTTACTATCCTCAAGAGCAGAAAAGAGATCTAACATAATGGTATAGAAAGGCAGACCTAATACTGACATACAGGAGATGTCTACTAAATGCAACAACTTTACCATCATTAATAGAAAATAATTTAGCAAGAATGGCAGAGCATCAAGTAAATATCTAAAAATTAATAAAGCTTAATGGTAGTAACAAAAATGGTAGGGTTGTGGAAAGTGAAAAAAATGAAAGAAAACCTGAAAGAAAAAAAAAGGAAGGGTGAAGGGGGAGGGCAGGGACAAAGGGAAAAAATGAGAACCAAGACCTGTCCTGTAAAGGTAGAAGATCCCAGTAATGAATGTAGCTGTACTGTATACCTAGAATGTACCAATAAACTCAATACAAACCAAAAAAGGAAGATGAGGAGAGAAAAGTGAGCTAAAGAATCCAATTAAAGAATAAAATAATTTAATAGAATTAGGTAAAAGAAAATGCAGACAAGAAAAAGAATAGGAAACAAGAAATAAATCAAAAGGCAAAAGAAAGAGAAAAAAGAAAAAATAACAAAAAGAGAAATGAGGCCAAAAATTGCCTCTGAGTAGGTGACTTCTTTCTCAGACCTCCAGGATTGGATTCCACTGGATGGGGGGAGGGACAGTGAGTCACAACTAGGGCCTAATAGGCTTCTAAACCCCTTTTTTGGTTTGTGAATGCTGAGACCTGCCCCATCTCTTCTGCTTGGCAGGATCAATGCTGTGTTATCTATCCTAGGGTTGTATTCACTCCAGTAGCTTACAGTGTTTGTGCCCCTTTTGAGGCTCCAAGCTACTGCTGTCTTCACCTACCTTTAGGTCCTGTGGGCTTGTGAGGTACCTTTCCTGCTCCAGAAGCCCTTCTGTTGTACATTTATGAAAGTGGCAATCATCCAAGCTGAGGCATATCCCTCATCACACTGGCATTTGAGGAAGCAAATAGCTCACCAAGTTCAGGGCTGATAGGATGCCATGAGATGAGGAAGGCAGGGAGGGTGGTCAAGCGTCCCAAATGGACTTCATGCCAGCTCTTTCAGACCCAATTTCCTCCAAAAATCACATATAACCAAGTCTTGCTTCTCACTAGAGACAGCAGGACCACCGTGTCCTTCTCAGTTTGAGCTTGCTGTTGCTTAAACTTCTCGGGGGTTGGATAACTACCCCCACCCTGTCTCTTGTGGCCATCTCCCAACCAGTCATTGTGGTAGGGTGCCAGAAAACCTGAAGTACAGTTGTTCTGTGACTTTTGATTTCTGCAGTAGCTCAGTCTTAATACATCCCTTCTCAAAATGGTTCCAAATTAATCACTCCCAAATATGGCAGGAGCTACAATGGATTTCTAGCCTGTTACGTAAAAAGAGTTAACTGTATTTTCAGATTACAATAACCATGGGCTCTTCTTGGAGCTAGTACTGCCAGTCTGGTGTCTCTCTGGGGCTGCTGACCCTCTGAACTTACCTTGTAACTTCACAGACTCCCCCTCCAAGAGCCAAGGTTACTGTTTCAGACTGCTTTGTTCTTCTTCTTTTCATTGTCTTCATTTCTCCAACTTCTCTGTGATTTAGTTTTCTGTCAGCTCTTTCTTGATTTCTGGAGCTCTTTTTCTCTCTTCATTAAATGGTTGTTTTCTCAATGTGTCAACTCCAGGTTCTGAAAGGCTAGGATATGCTTCTGGACTTTACTTCACCATCTTCCCACCCATGGTTTCTCTGGCTACTTTCAACAGTTTTTCTTGTCTTTAAGTTTGACAAGTTTAATTATGTGTCTAGGCAAAGATTTCCTTGGTCTGTTTCCTGTGGTGTTTGCTCAAATTTCTTGAATCTGTGTGTTTCTTTTGTCAAGTTTGGGAAGTTTTCCATCATTATTTCTTTGAGTTTCTTTTTCCTCTCCTTCAAGAACTCTGACAAGTCATCTTTTGTTATCTCAGGTCCTTGAAGCTCTACTGGTTTTAAGTCTGATTTTTCTGTTGTTCAGATAAGAAATTTTCTTTATTCTCTCTCCTAGCTCACTAATTCTGTGCCTATTTTCCTTTTGGGACTACTTACTGAGCTTTCTATTTTATATTTTTGTAGCATTAAACTTTCTGCTGATTCCTCTTTACAACTTCTATTTCTTTGCTGGGGTTTTGTATGTTTTCATTTGTTTCCAGAATGTTCATAATTGCTCTTTGAAGCATTTTAATCATGGCTGTTTTATTTTTCTCATTTATTCTATCATCTCTTATGTGTTCACATCTCAGAGTTTCTTGGTTCTTGTTATGATAAATGAATTTCAGGTGAAGTCTGGAAATGCTTATATAATGAGACTCTGGATCTTATTTAAGCTTTCTGCTTTAGTTGGCTTTTTATAATACTGCTCCAGCATGAAAACAGGGGTCAAGGGCAGGGAAAGTACCACTTCAAAATGGCCAAGTGGAGAGCGAAGTCCAAGTTTCCCAAATGGTCTCAAATGACCCAATGGAGATTCCTCATTACTGCTGGGTGGGAATCCAAGCTTCCCCTGTGGTCTCCATTGACACTGCACTAGGGATGGCCTCCCAACTGTTGAGTGACAATATAAAACTCTCTACTAGGTCCTTATGACATCACTCCAATTGTCAGGTTAATGGCACCTGATTACTGCTAGGTCAGATGGAAGCCTATGCTACCCCAAATGGTGCCCATCAATATGGGGGGCTGGGTCATGATCAGCCATGAAGGAAGAAGGCCTAGATCCCTGTTTTGTTCCATCTAATTCCACCTTAACTGTAGTAATGGGACACTTATTATAGCATTATGAGGATGGAATTCTGAGTTCCCCAGGTAGCTTTTCCTACAGTGGGTGGTGTCGTAGCTTTTCTGCACTTTGTGACTAAGGTACAACAGACACTGTCTAAATGTTTTTTATCTTGCTAGGCTGTACTTTTCCTGATCTTTGGCTATGGAGAACAGCTTCTTTCATGAGTTCTGTTTTCTGTGCCTGTTGATGTTACAGGTTCCTGTCTCTTCCAGAACCCAGTCTGGGATGGCTGAGGCAAAAAGAAAATCCAGAAATCCTACACCAGATCATTCCTAAGGACTGTAGTAGTCTTTGTTCTCTTTCAGAGTCTTCTCATGTTTGTTTTATATATAATGTCCAACATCTTTGGTTTTTCTTAGTGGGAGAATTAGGGGAAAGTATGTCAACTTTCTCCTCCCAGAAGCAGAACTCCTCCTAAATTGCATATATTCCCTCATTTGATAGAATGATAGAAGTTGTATGGGCACAGATTGTTTTATTCATAATGTATGCTCAAAACTGCCAACAGTATATGATATATTAGGCACTCAATAAATGTAGTTAAGGGCCAGGGATTTGGCTCAGTGGTGTCACTACCTGCCTCGCAAGTGGAAGGTCTCAAGTTCAATCCCTGGTAGCAAAATGAATGAATGAATGAATGAACGAATGAATAAATGTAATTAAATACATGTACTTATAGTTGACTCATTACATTACAGTTTTTGATGAGTGAGTAAAAATTTTAGCTCAGTGATAGATGAATAACACTACAAGAAAGTGACAAATCATGATACAATTGATGAATATTTTTAAAAGACTGCTTTTTCAATATAAATTACAACAAAGTATCAGGCTTTTTGAAGTTATCAATTTAACTTTGACTAAAACCAACTGTTTTAGAAAGTTACTCTCCTTTTCTACCTAACTGCTCTTCATTTCCCTGTTTTCATTCTCTTTTTCTGTTCATTTTGTTCCATCTTGTTTTCCTCAATGACAAAACCAACCTTGCTTTCTCTTTTGTTAAACACCTTTTTCCTTTCCTTTTAAGCATCTTTGTGCAATGGCCACAACCAGAATGGAATATTGGCATCACTCTCATCTTCAGTGCCCTCCCATCTGCTAACCAACTGCTAAGATTTCTTAATTCTACCAATCCATACATACTGTCTACTGTCACTGGTTTGTTTCTTTTTCTTTCTTTTTTGGGAATAAGACAAGCTGTAGATAAAATTTTTAAAAGCCTTGAGCTTGTACTAGGCCTCACCAAACATAGTATATAGGAATCAAAACAAATCAACGTGTAGTCTTAAATTCTGAGTACTATACAATTTCATTGATGTGAAGCATTTTACACAGTCCTGAGTACCAGGCTTTAAGACAAATCAGTGATAAACCAGAATAATAACTAAGACTGTGGTAGATCCAGATGATATAAGGAACTAGGGATATCTAAATGGGGAGAGAAAAAAGAATTGAAGGAAAGGGTTATATAATAGCAATCTGTTTTCATATTTGAAAAATGTAGCAGCTAAAGATCAAAGCACAATAAGATAAGTCGGCTTCACAGAACTAAGAATTTTCTAACAATCTGAACTGTCCAAAAAAGTGATGGACTTCTTTACTAAATTCCCACAAATCATAAGTATTAAAATAAAAGGATTTATTTCCCCAAGTTAGAAATATTGTTGAGTAGATTCAGTAGGAGACAGAGCAGAACAGGGTACTGCTTTCTAATATGTGATTCTTGACACTATGGAACCTCAAGTCTTGCTATAGAGTTGTGGGGTGTGGTGGGGGTAGGATGGAACCATTGCTGAGCAGGCAAAACGCCTAACTTATCAACTCTAGCTTCAACAAAGTGTGCCATTTATATATCCAGTTTCTAATGCAGGGGCATGGTTGAGAAATGTGGGGATCAAATAAAGAGAAGCAGTATGCCTTAGAATAAAGTTCAAAAATTACTGAACAAGCTGACCTAAGGTCTCTTTCATTTTTAATATTCTGTGATTAATTCCTATTATCTTTTTTTTCCATTAAGTTTACTGGTACATTTTAGGCATAGAATACAGTTACACTCATCGTTAGGAACCTGTACCTTTACATGATGTACCTTCTTATTTTTTACCCATTCCCCTGCCCTCCTTCAACCCTTCCACCCTTCTCTATTTACAAAGACTATGTTTCCCTTTTTTTCTTTTCTCATATTTATCCCATTCCCTTCTTTCCCTTCCCCTATCCCTCTAACTTCCTCTGCCCCATTGAACCTTTTCTTCCTATTTCACATTATCTATCATACATTTTGATTCTTATTTGTACTTTCAGTTTATCATACCAGAGAAACTATTTGATATTTACATGTGTCCTATTTATTTCACTTAAGAGTATGGCCTCAATGTGTATCCATTTAGCTATAAATGAGTCTAGTTTCTCACTCTTTATGGCTGAGTACTACTCCATTTTATTAAAAAATCCCATCTTCTTTATCTAGTCTAGTTGATGGGCAATAGGGCTGTTTCCAAGCTTTAGCTATTACAAGTGCTGCTATAAACATGAGTATGGATATATCACTGTGGTATAATTATTTTAATTATTTTGGGACGATATCTCTCAGAGTAATAAATGGGTCAAATGGGTTTTTTGAGGTATCTCCATACTGATTTCCACAGTGGTTGCACCAGTCTATACTTCTACCAACAATGGAGAAGGGTTGCTTTTCCCCCACAACCTGCCAGCATTTGTTGTTGGTTGATTTCTTGATAGCAGCCATTCTTTCTTGGGTGAGGGGGAATATCATCATTGTTTTCATTTGCATCTCTCCAATGACCAGAGATGGTGAACATTTTTTCATGTTTTATTTGCTGCTTTTTAATTCTTTGTCTGAGAAATGTGTGTTCATTTCAGATGCCCACTTTTTAACTGGGTCTTTATATATTTAGCATCTGATTTTTTAAAAGTTCTTTAAATATTCTAGATAGTAGTCCTTTGTCTGAGCAAGGGCTAATAAAAATTTTTCCCACATTGTAGGTTGTCTTTTAGCTCTGTTGGTGGTTTCTCTTGCAGCACAGAAGCTTTTCAATAAGGTAAGATCCCAGTTCTTGGTTCTTTGTGCTAGTTCCTGTGCTACTGAGGTTTTGTTCATAAAGTCTTTTCCTATGCCAATATCCTCAATAGTTCTACTTACCTTATCTTCCAGAAAGTTCAGAGTTTCTGTTTTAATATTTAGATATTTAACATACTTTGAAGTTGGTTTAGTGCATGGTGAAAGACACAGGTCTAGTTTTAATCTTTGGCAGGTTGAAATCCAGTTTTTCTAACACCATTTATTAAAGAGGCTATGTTTCCTCCAGAATTCCTATAATCTTATTGAGGAATTATTGCAAGTAAAATTAATGTCTATGGTTTTAAAATCCTCCTCTTCTTCAATAATGGGCCTTTTAGAGGGAATTATCTAGGTAATCTTGTCAGTACTTCACTTTACTTGTGTCAGCACAGTACATATTATGTCAGAGGGAGATTTGATATTTCTCTGAAAAAATTTAGTGTTCAAATCAAATGCCCTTTACTTCAAAAATAAGCAGCAGTTGGAGAAAAAAATAAATCTCACAATCTCATGAAGTTATACATTTTAGATCTGTACTTCTATGAAGAAAAACATTTGAAATTAATTTATGTATACTTAATTTTAAGTGGACATAGTGTATTATCAAAATAATTATATAACTTAACCAAAAGTAAAACAAATGTGTTTTGTATTAGAATACTAAAAATGGAAAATAATACATGAAAATTTCAGACATGTGTCTTTAAAGTACTCATCTCAAAAGTTATATAGCATTTCATGGTTCCTATCTGAGCCAATCACAATGACTACAAGTCAATTTATAGGAAGTTTTAAAAAAATCATATTTTGAATTACTGATCTTACCTACCTTAAAAAATCTACACAAACCTTACTGTATTTGCTTTCTTGCTATCTTAATCACATTAGTAGAAATTTTATGTATAACTCAACTAGGAACTGTGTTTTCATTTAGTATGCCTCAGAAGTAGTATTAATAGATTTGATTGTTTAGAAGTAATTCTGAAGGTTCACAATCTATATTTTGGTAAGGCACAACAGAAGATGGCAGTCCAGTGTGTAGATTGAGTCCACTATCACCACAGCAGTCTGGCCGATCTCTGAGTGTAGGAATCTCAGCATGGCCTGCCTGCCTTTCTTCCTTTCTCCCCCCCCCTCCACTCTCTTTTGGTACTAGGGATCAAGCTAAGGACCCAGTGGCAGGCACAGCACCACTGAGGTACATCCCTGGCCCACTGTTTTTTTTCTATTGATAGTGTTTTTAATGTATTTTGTGATGATGCTAAGTGGTATACCAAACCAAGGAAACCTTAAGATAAAATGCTCGTTAACACTATGATACAGGAGCTGGGCGTGGTGGCGCACACCTGTAATCCCAGCACTCGGGAAGCTGAGGCAGGAGGATCATTGCAAGTTTGAGACCAGCCTGGGCTACATAGTGAGTCCCAGGTCAGTCTCAACTACATAGTGAGACCCTGTTTCAAAAAACCAAAAAAACCAAAAAACAACCCACTAAGATACAATAATAGTATATCTTATGTGGTTTTTGTCAGTTATTATTTATAAATTTATGTATAAAAATTTTAAATATGGGCCAGGGATTTAGCTCAGTGGTGCTACCCCCTGCCTCTCAAATGCAAGGTTCCAAATTTGATCCCTGGTACAAAAAAATTTTTTTTTAAATATGATCATCGCACAATACAGTAACCTTAACAATATTTCAAAATGCTTTCCTATATTTGCTCTTAAGAAAGCATATAAATTTTCTTACAGAAAGTAACGTATTGATGGCAGAAAAATGAGTAAACATGGGACAACAAAAAGGAGAAAAAAAATCCTTGCAAAAGCAAAATAATTTAACAGCAGAGATTTTAAGGACTCCATTTTAATTGCAAAATGTTGATTTAATTTATATTTTTTCTTCCATGTAAATTTAACCCTTTCTTCTGGGCCCACAGGACTGCTCCAATGATTTCAACATTACATGAATCCTAGATGATGTCATTATCAAAAAATACAGAATAGAATTAACCTTCATATCACATTTGAGAAATTCTCATAAATCACATTACCAAAGCAGATTAGTATTACGAATTTAAAACTATACCTTTAAGATTGTAAATATATATAAAAACTTATGTGAAAATATACAATTATCAAGTTTTCTCTTAAAAACTAGATAACAGAATTAATGTGGTAAACTTACTGTTATAAAAACTTACACTATGTAATTCTTGATTTTTATAAACTCCATTTTATTTGTTTATTGCTTTTTTTTTTTTTTTTTTTTTTTTTCCAGGGGTTAATTTTTTTTTTTTTTTTTTTTTTTTTTTTTTTTTTTTTGTACCAGGGATCGAATTTGGGTTCTTGAGCTTGCGAGGCAGACAGTGGCACCACTGAGCTAAATCCTCAGCCCTGTTGCTGTTTTTTGAGACAAGGTCTTGCTGCATGGTTCACGCTGGCCTTATTCTCACTAGGTAGACCAGTCTGGCTTCAAACTCTCAGTGATCCTCCTGCCACAGCCTCCCAAAGGCTGGGATTACAGGTGTGTGCCACCATGCCCTGGCTCAATTACTTTTTAAAGAAATATAGTTTTACTTTTAAAAGTTTGAATTCAGAGAGAATGTAGCTTTCACATTCCCCTCTAAATTTTAAGAGATTTGTACTTATGATCTAAATATGTTCACTGATTTAAGAAAACCAAGGTCAAATATCTCTTTTATAGTCCCCTTTTAATCTACTTCCTGCTAAAAATATTTCAAAGATTCCTAATTTAAGAACATAGATGCTAATCAAACAAACTTATTGCCTGGGATGCTTCTTATATCCTAACTAAAATACTATCTAATAAGCTTTGAGATCAGCTATCATTTATTTTAAACATATAACTATTCATGGAAAGTGACGTTCTTGTATGTAGCAATGAATATTCTCAACATTTTTAATACATTCTAGAAATACAATAAATCAATAACAGAGATTCTTTTCTAGGGAGACAGGCACAAAGATTAGGCACTGTGATATCAGGTTCACATTTCTCAAGATGCACTGTGGCTACTATCTAGATCACACCAGGCTTTGGGAGGTGGGCGGGCAACCCACTTTCCAGTCCCCCTTCTGGCTTAGACAGAAGCTTTCTTTCTCTTAATACATTTTTCCTACTCTTAAAAAAAAATCTAGATCATACCAGACTGCATGGTTTCTAAAATTTCAAGTTTATTATAAAGAAAGATTTGAGGAGAATAAATAATACATTAATGTTGTTACCTTTTAGACGATGGCTTAGAATCTGTTCCAAAATAGCTGCAAAATTGTTAAATTCAGGAGAAGAATCATCAATTGTTTCAAAGCAAGACCGATCAATCAGGGTCTTCACAGAAAACCTAGGAAAAAAAATTATCGTTGCTGTTAGGCAGAGTTAATTCATTTACATAAGTATGAAAAATGGGAGGAAGGCAAGTTTGTGAAAGATACATTTTACAAGATTATATATTCTGAAAACTCTATTCAAGTCATTCCATAAATAGAAAAAAAATAAAGAAAATTTAGGCTTTTAAATTACATATTTGGTGTATATATTTCAGTCTGCATGTGTCTTCCTCAAATTTATATGTTGATGCCTAAAGCCCAGCAGAAAAGTATTAAGAGTGGGACTGTTTGAGAGGTTCTGAGGGCCCTTTAATTACTCTTTGTAGAAGAGACCCAAGGGAGCTTGCTTGTTTGCCTCTTCTGCTATGTAATGACACTCAGAAGGCACCACTATGCTGTGGAGCCCCTCAGCAGACACTCAATCTCCTGGCAACTTGATCCTGGTGTCTTCAAAACTGTGATCAATAAATATCTGCTGCTTATAAATTATCCTTGTTATAGCAGCCTCAAGGGACTAAGATATAACCTGTTGACCAAACTATGACTTTGCAATAGTTCTGCCCTCACAGCCATGAAAACTATAATCAAAATATGACCTAAATCATTAATTCTAAAATACTCAGGAGCCATAGTACGAAGGACAGTTCCCACTTTATGATGGTTTGACTCTGTTCTTTCAATTACATGAGCTATTCAATACTTTATAATAAAATAGGCTTTGGGCTAGGAATTTAGCTCAGTGGTTCCACCACCTGCCTCGCAAGTGCAAGGTCCCAAGTTCGATCCCTGGCACCTAAATAAATAAAATAGGCTTTGTGTTACATGATTTTACCCAAATGTGTTTTCTTAGCATTTTAGCATAGACTAGGCTAAACTACAATGTACAGTAGGTTAGGTGTATTAATTTTTTTTTGTACTTGCTATCGAACTCGGGACCTTGCTCTTGAGAGGCATCAATCAGACTGAGCTATAAATCCCTGGCCCTATTAAGTTCATTTCTGACTTATAATATTTTCAATTTAAAATTGTTTTATCAAGACATGACCTCATTTTGAGTTTAAAAGCATCTGTACTTGTATAAAATTTGAGGTTCAGATTCAAATAAATGCTTTAAGAGTTTTTAAGCACAGAAGAGAATAAAATAGGACATAAGCATTCATGGAGTATAAATCCAGTTTTTATGAAGTATAAATAGGAAAACTTGCAAATATGCAAAGAATGTTACATTTTAATTTATCTCTTTATTAGTACACGTTTGCAGTACATGCAGTTTATAATCATCTTGAGGAGTATGTACATGTACATAATAAAGCTTGGTTCTTTGTTTTTAATCCCCTGCCCTTTTGCTCTGTCTCCCTCCTTCCTTTCTCTAAATTGCCTTCCCCAACTTTCAGTCCTGTTGATATTATTAATCTTATCTCATGTTATATCTCTTATTAGAATATACTTTCTTTTTTCTGCCAAAAATCAATATATTATCCAAATCTCAGCTCAAATGCCAAATCTGCAATGAAAAGTTACCCTCTTGCATAGTCCTAGACAAACTAGCATTTTGTATCTCCCTCAAGAGAAAATTACAATTTAACTTACTGCTGTCATTTGTGTTTCGTATCTTTAAATGATCAGAATATAAGTTCCTACAGGACAGAAATAGGCCTTTTGTGTGTTGTATTTTTCTTGGCACCTAGGACAATGCCTTAAACATTGTACTCAGCAAGTACTTGTTCATGTATTTGAAAGCTTTCATGTTTCAAGAATAGCAAAGAAATGTTTAAACGTCAATATCATAGCAAAATAAAAGTTTGTGATTTTTAACATGCATAGATTTATATCACCATGAAATGCATGCTACAAAGCAGTTCTGTCTCCTTAAACAATTCTATTTTCCAATCTTTTTATATTTGTATCTTACAAAGGACTACAAATAAGTCCCCAAGATAAATGGTGGGGGATAAAGAGGAGATAACTGTGAGAGTTCATAGGTAATTAGACATGAAAATATGAAGAAGACAAAAGAATACAAACTCATATTTTAGGCTTAATAGTTGGAAATTAGGAAAGAAAATTTAAAAAGACAAATATAAAGGAAAATATACAGAGCTTTGTTTATATCTATTATTTACATCTTCAAAATTTAAAGGAAAATTTTAAATACAGGCAGTCTTTACTAACACAGTAGTGTAGGATCCTAAAAATTATTATGCAAACTGACACTATGTAAAGTGACCTTAATAACCCATAAAAAATTATCCAAGTTTGGTGGCACACACAAGTAATCCTAGCATGATTAGATTCTGAGGCAGGAAAATTCAGTTTGAACCTACCCTTGGCAACTTAGTGAGACCCTATCTCAAAATAAAATATGTTTAAAAGGGCTAGCGGGTTTAGTTCAATGTGAGGCCCTGGGGTTCAATCTATAATATGGCAAAAAATCTATGGAAAAAATATAATTGTTCTGTGATCCTTATAATTTTTTGTTAAAACATTAAAAATTATCTAACAGTCAAATGTCCAGGAAAATGAAAAACAGTAAAACAGGTAAGAACACTGTGATTTAGAATATTAGAAATATTTATGTAAAATGATTTACTTCTTTGTAAAAAATTTATCAAGAACAGCTTGAATGATGCTTATTTTATTCTTCTCTTTGTAAAATCTAAGGCATGAGAATAGTACTTTTGCCTTAGCAAATTTTCATATTCCTTTGTAAGCTTGGATCAGCTCCCAACATTTTGTCTTTCACTCTTTTGCAACCCTGTGGAATATCTTGGAGAGGTCCTATTTTCTAAAGTGTTTTGTTAGTATCGCTTTCTCTGGGGCATCTTCTTGCTTTCTATTGTAATTCCTTTCCTCATTTATATCAATAAATTAATGTCTGCTAAGTTCTTCCAGCTGCATATCTAGATTCTCTTGAACAATAGCAATATTAACATTCATATGAGCAACTACTTCTACAATTCCATTTATGTTTGATTCAATTTTTATTTTGAATTATTTCTTTTTTTCTGACTTTCACCTTTGAAAACTGGCTAATTCATTCCTTCAACTATCCAGTTCATAAAACATCATGTGGGTTCACCACCAGAAGACAAAATGGCAATACAATTGTAGGTTTTTTCCGTGTATGTGATAAAACAGATACAGTAACCAACCCCTACAGAGACTCTGAGAGGAGTGAAATGGTTAGTCATCCACCATGTGATACCTTTTATAGACATACTGATTTGGGAATTGAAGAGAGTAGTAAAACACATATTTTATCCAACAGTTAATATACAATGGTAATGCAAACTGGAATCATGTTACTGATGGACTAATATTATTTAACCCAACTGTGGTAATTAGAACACTTGAAGCACAGATATAGAACTGCACTGATCTATCACATATTAAATATATTTTATGAAAATATATCTTCCAAAAGAAAAAAAATAGCAAGAAGAGCATTGACATGTTAATATTGCTAATGTTGTATTTAATAGATGATAATTATACTATCTGCTTCAGAATTCAATTTATTCTAAAATTACATGGTATGTGGCTTCTGGAAAACACCACTATACCATTATTAGAGAAGAAGAACTTTAAAAAAATAAATAATGTTTTCAAATTGCTAAGATCACAATTCTGACCTTTCAAATGTCTGAAAAGGTCTGGATCCAAGAGCATATTGGAGAACCACTACCTGAAGACATCCTTTATATTTAACGAAATAATTCTTCTCTCACACAACTAGGATAGCATCAATTATATACTACCATGTATTCTTGAAGAGTTGAGAAAACAGTCACTCAAGTCATTTTTAGTCTTTCTTGGTTCAGATGAATAACCATCATTAAGAGAGACTGAGACAGATTAACATTCAACTATATATATAGTACTATGCATCTACAACAGCCAATGGAGCTCAATGGTGAAAGCTAGGAAATAACAATGATGAAGCTGGTTACTTATACCTGAAGGATTGTGATGCTAGATAAAACACATGAATAAATGAAAACAAAAAGAATATAAAGGGAAACCAGATTTTAAGAAGACTTGAAAGTATCTGTCTTGCATGAGAAAAATAATGCTAATCCTCAGATTTGGGGTTTTTTGTTTGTTTGTTTTGCAGTACCAGAGATCAAACTCAGTACCTTGTGCTTGCAAGCCAGCTGTGGGACCACTGAGCTAAATTCCTGGCCCTGGTTGTTTTGTTGTTTTGAGACAGGATCTCCCAGTGGTGGTGAACCTATAGCACACTGAGTTATTTTTCTTTTAAGACAGAAGATGTTAATGGATGAGTTGTTTTATCTAAACTAAAACCTCAGTACTCAGGTTTAATTGTAGTGTTGGCACTTTGTGATAAGTGGGTTTGGGGTTGTAGTTTGGGTATCTGTCTTTAAAAGGTTCACTGCCACTGCCTTCTATAGTTCAGGCTGGCCTTGAACTCACTATGTAGCCCAGGCTGGTCTCAAATTCGAAGAGATCCCAATCCCCCTGCCTCAGGCACCTGAGTGCTTGGATTATAGGTGTATACTACCACACCTGGCTTTATAATTGGTTTTATAATTACAAATAGTAAGGGAGATTTTAAAATCTCAAAAGTCAATATTAAAGTTGAAGATTTAGAGAATATTATTTTTCCTTCATATTCTAAGCACAGTCAAAGTTACTGGAGAAAATGGACACTAAAACGAAATTTGTCTAGATGATATATTTATAAAATATTTCCAAAACAATGCATTTTGAAAATTTATTTCTGTGAAATATAATTTCTTAAAGTAGATTACTTGGGGAATATATATAAAATTCATTCCACTTTCACCCTTATCAAATCTATTTTTTTACTCAAAGACCGGAAGAGATCAATTTTTATTCTTCCATATTAAATGTTAATTAGAAAAATTTTGTTCAGTAATCCCAGCACTCGGGAGGCTGAGGCAGGAGGATCGCTGAGTTTGAGACCAGCCTGGGCTACATAAGTGAGTTCCAGGTCAGTCTCAACTACATAGTGAGACCCTGTTTCAAAAAACCAAAAAAACAAAAAAACTACACACTTAAATATAGTACTATATATCAGAAAATACTTCAGATTGTTTATACAATCAGTTGGTTGGCAAAAATTAAAACTGGTGAGAAAGAGGAAACAGACTTCCATTTCTCACAAGAAAGATGGAATAGATAGTGACGGATCATACTCTCAGAGAGAACAACTAGAAAAATGGGGCTGGGGCAATGGTGTTACAGAAATTGTACGTTTGAAGATTGCAGAGAGTTACTGATACAATAAAAATTGGAGTGGCTAAGACTCCTGAGAAGGGTAAAGTTTTAAAAAGTGGGTTGAGTTTTTTTTTTTGCTGCTTTTATACAAGAATGTCTGCAAACTCTGAGTGCTAGAAGAGTCTGGTTCCCCCAGAAGGCTGCTGATGGAGAGATTACTGAAGCTGAAAAGCTGAAAAGCTTTTGAAATATCCTTGAGAAGGCTTCAAACATTTTTCCTTGATCAGGGGTTTTGGTGGCACAAGGTCTTGTGGGGGTACACGAGACTAAAATCCTAAACAGAAAGCATCTGAAAATCAAGTGAAATATTTGGTAGTTTGGGCAGACAAAGTAATAAATAGTTTAGGTTCTACTTCAAGAGGGTATTATAAAATAAACCAAATCTAGGTTATTGGCCCTGAAGATCCATGTGCAAGTAACACATTGTCTAAGACTCACCCGAGCTGAATTTCAGCCTGGGCTCAGCACAGTCATCTTCTGGAGGAAGATAACATGAGTACAGGAAAGTGAGCACTACTATATACTACTGGCCATGCAGAACAGTATACTTTGGGCCATATTTTTGGAGTTTTTTTGTTTTGTTTTGTTTTGTACCAGAGATCAAACTCAGGACCTTGTGTTTGTAAGGCAGGCATGGTGCCACTGAGCTAAATCCCCAGCCTTGGGCCATATTTTTTAAAAAATTGATTAAAGTATTCCATCCATTTACCTCACTGTGGTCTCTTCCACTCTATGTTATGTTCTTATGAGTACTCCGATACTTAATAGCTAACAAAAAGATTAGTATAATAGTACTGAAAAGATAACAAACCTTCAATAAAAAATTAATACACCTATATAATGTTCAATTAAAAATTCTATTAGATATAAAATAAAGATATAAGCTGGGCATGGTGGCTCACACCTATAATCCCAGCACTTGGAGGCTGAGGCAGGAGAATCGCTGTGAGTTTGAGACCAGCCTGGGCTACATAGTGAGTTCCAGGTCTGTCTCAACTACATAATGAGACCCTGTCTCAAAAAAACCAAAATAATAAATAAATAAATAAGAGATATATTTTAACACATAAAAAAATTCTAGACATGCCAAAAGACAAAACTAGGAAAAAAAAAGGAGAGAGGTGGAAGGAAAAAAGTAATGCAGATAAAAAGAGGATCCTATTCTAGATCAATGGCAACTTAAAAGTAACTATGATTAATATGTTCAAGAGAACATAGAAAAAAAAGAGTGTAACAGACGAAAAGATAATTCTTTTCATGACAGAATTAGATTTTTAAAAGAAATTAAATAGAAAATTCAAGAACTACCTAGAATTTAAAAGCCCTTCCATGGATTAAGCAGTGCAAAAGACCACAGCAGATGACATGATTAACGAATTGGATGAGAAGTCAACAGAAAACATACAAACTGAGGCAGAGAGAAAAAGAATGTAAAAATACAGAAAGGAGTGAATCAAGTGAGGCCTGGGAAAGTCTAACAAAAGTAGAAGTGGAGCATTGAGACGATAATGGCCAAGTTTTTTCTAAAACTCATGGAAGTGAAAAAGGTAGATATTTAAATAAAAAATAAAAGTGCAATTACTAAATGTGAAGCATAACATACAATAATCTCATAGAACTGAAAATATGTGGAGATTTTAAGTATATTTTATGATAAGAGAAAGTAAATAGTTCAACCACTACTGGAGAAGCAGTTAAAGTTACAATTTTCATTGGACTATAATAAATAAAAGGTAACTTTCCAAAGAATAGAAATTAAATATTTTATATGTACATATAGAGAAAAACAGATAGAATACAGTGGTACCTCGGTTCATAGTTCACAATCTTAATTTGTTTTATGCTTTGGGGGAAGATGGGTGCATTTGTGTTTGTCACCCAATGTGGAATCTGTGCATGGAAGAAAAATTCTGTCAAACACTTTTGTTTTTTGTTTTTTTTTTTTTGGTATTAGGGATTGAACTCAGGACCTTGCAGTTGTGAGGCAGGCACCACTGAGCTAAATCTCCAGCCCCAAAGACTTTTGTTTGAGAAGTGAATTATTTGTGAACAGAAATATTTGTGAACCAAGGTATTATTGTGTATGACTAACCAGTTCACAGAATGAAAGACTGATTAGTAGAATAAATAAACATAAAACTACTAAAGTCTTAGTTAGTTTCTTGGCACTGGAATACAATGCCTGATACCAGCAATTTAAGGGAAGAGAGGTTTGGTTCCTGTTTTTGGTACAGTTGGCTGGCTCCAAAGCAAGGAAGGCATGGAGGCCAGGGAAAGAGCCAGAAAGGGAGATGTATCTTTCCCATCCATACCCACAGGGACCACCTATTCCAACCACATCAACCTCCTAGCATCAAGTCAGCTACAAGGACCCATAATACAATCACCATTCCAAAGCCCTCCCATGAGCTCCTGAGGCTTTGGGTGGGGGGCATCCAGATATAAATCATAACTAAATTACAAGGCAAAAAAAAAGTAGAGAAAAAACTAAGATAGTAGCTGTAAATTCAAAGAAAATAACATCATGTATAATGACCTAAATACCGTAAATAAAAGACTAAAATTATAAGACTACATAACTGCAAAATCTGATTCTATTCTGCCTAGAAGAGAAACTAAATATCCAGAAAGAGTGAAAGATGGAAAAAGATATACC
This sequence comes from Fukomys damarensis, assembly GCF_012274545.1. Classification (NCBI taxonomy): domain Eukaryota; kingdom Metazoa; phylum Chordata; class Mammalia; order Rodentia; family Bathyergidae; genus Fukomys; species Fukomys damarensis. The sequence continues at coordinate 66,725,852 of NW_022900916.1, forward strand.
ACACAAATATTAATTAAAGACAATAGCATAGAAAGGGACATTTCATGACCACAAAGAAGTCAAGCTGCAAAGAAAAGATCATAATTCTAAATCTGCACACAACTAAGAAATATAACAACAAAATATTCACAAAGAAAAATGACAACTAAAAGGAAAAACAAACAAATCTAAACTCAGGTAAACTTTTAACATTATCTTACATCTCTCAATACCAAAAAGACTAAGCATATAAAAAACTAGTAAGGATAATGAAGATATAAATGACACAACACACTAGGCTTGACATGTATACAACATTCAATCAACAATGACAAAATATAATTATTTTCAGATGCACAGGAAACACTTATGAAATTACTGTGCACTGCATCATAAAGGATCAAAAAAACTCCAAAAGCCTGAAATCTTTTAAATATGTTCTCTGCAGTGGAATTAGTTAGAAATATATAAATGAAATAACCAGAAGAATTTCAACTGTTTAAAAGATATACATTTTTTAAATAATCCATGAGCAGAAAGACAAAATTAGTAAGATCAAAAGCTGATTCTTCAAAAAAATTAATAAAATGTATATAGCTCTAGTAAGGAAAAACTGAGGAAGATACCAATTACCAACCAAGTAAGTTAACTGGAGATCACTATAGATCTTATGAACAATAAAAATATTGAGAGGATATTAAGAAATACCTTAATAAACTTGATAGTATAAATGAAACAGACATATTCTTGTAAAACTTAATGAAACTAGGGCCGGGGATTTAGCTCAGCGGTTTGGTGGCCTGCCTTGCAAGTCCAAGGACCCGAGTTCAATAGCCAGTACCAAAAAAAAAAAAAAAAAAAGAAACTGATACAAGAAGCAGGTAATCTGAATGGTGCATTCACCATTAAATTGAATCTGTCACTAAAAGATTTTCCACAGACTATCTGTGGTTCAGATGCTTCCCTAGTGATTATTCTAAATATTTAAGAAAGAAATAATATAAATTTTATATACTCAATTTTAGAACAGAAAAAAGAACATTTACCTACTTGTTTCATAAAGGAAGATAACCTTAAAGACAAATATCACACAAGGATATCGCAAAGGAAATTAAAGACCAATCTCTCCCATGAATAAATAGGGAAAAATATCAAATTAAATGTTAACTTTCCGAATACAAAAATAATGTCAGAAAGATTAATATATCACAACCAAGTGTTTTATTCTAGAGTGATTTTACATGCAAAAGTTAATCAATATAATTCACTACATGAACAAAAAAACAGCAAAGTCATGTTTATCCCTGAAGATTGTTTAATGGAAAATGACAGCTGCACCCTAAGAGTTAGTATGCAAAATGCTAATGATACCCAAGACAATCTTCAAAAATAAGGGTAGGAAACATATCAAATACCAAGACATTTTAAAACTATAGTTAATAATCTAGTATGGTAATAGCGCAATAGGCAATTAGACCAATGGGACAGAAGAGGGTTCAAAAGCAGCCCCACAGCAATCTTGTCACTTGATACAGTACATGTGCTCCTTGAAGGTAGTGGGAAAAATACAATCTTCACAAAGTGGTGCCTGGTCAAGTGATCCTTAAGGAAAATGTGTAATCATGACTCCTACATTCAACACTACAGTATAAATGAAAATGAACTCCAGACGGATTTTTATATTAATTTAAAAAATGAAACAATATGTTTAAATACCACGTTGTTTCTCTAGAGTGAGAAAAAATGAAGAAAACAATAAAACCTTTAAAAGAAAACAGAGCGATATTTTCATTACTTTGGAGTAAGCTGATTTCTTAACTAGTTTACAGTGTTAACAACACAGGAAATTTACAAACTACTTTAAAAGTAAGAACTTCTATCAATCAAAACATACTACAGATACGCTGGGCGTGGTGGCTCACACCTGTAATCCCAGCACTCGGGAGGCTGAGGCAGGAGAATCGCTGTGAGTTTAAGGCCAGCCTGAGCTACATAGTGAGTTCCAGGTTGGTCTCAACTACATAGTGAGACCCTGTCTCAAAAAACCAAACCAAACCAAACAAAACAAAAATATACTACAAAGTGAAATAAAAAGCTACCAAATGAGAAAAGCAAAAAATACATGGAGCAGGGCTGGGGATTTAGCTCAGTGGCACTGCACCAGCCTGGCAAGCGCAAGGTCCTGAGTTTGGATCCCCAGTACCAAAAGGGGGGAAATACATGGAGTAATATGCTTGTGCTATGTGTACTTTTCTTCATGTGGAAATCAATAAAATCTATATTAAAATGTAGGAACACAGCAGAGCTAAGGATAAGGCCAAATACATTATGATGTTCTACACACCCCTTAGAGATTAGCCACAGATTTCTTACTAAGATTTTTAAGAACTATACAAGTAGAAGTTAACTATAAAGAAGTTAACTATACAAGTAGAAGTAGAACTTATGTGGTTACATATCCATGTATCTAGTAGATATACAAATCAAATGCATAGAAATACAGCACTAAAATGACATGGACCTATCACATAGAAATCTTCACAAAAAGAAACTACTTTCTGATATAAGCAATGCTTCTTGATAATAATGTCAAGACTCTGTGATTGCTTCTATTGATGATCCTCAGTTTGCACCAATAGTGTCATTAATGCACAATTGGGTAAAAGTAACGAGGGCAGCAGAGTGGAGAGCAATGCAGTCTACATACTCAGCTGCTCTATGATGTGGTATGACCCAGGAATATACTTTATAAATCTGTAACTGTGAAGAGCAGATAAGCTCCAAACATGCCCCCATGAATGCTGTGTCTCAACTAAACTCTTGGCATTTGTCAAATGGCAAGGAAGTTAAAACAAATAGCCCTTACCAAATGTCTGTGATTTGTTTTGAATGCAGTTTAAGGGGGGGTAGAGGTGACTTTTGTAAATGATGAAAATTCTACGAAGACCAGTAGCTGAAAAAATCTCCATTTTGAACACCTACTAGTAGTAGGGCCCTAAGATTCCTAAGAAATGACACCAAACTTGCTCCAAAGCCATAGATTTAACTCAAGGTCCCAGGCCAAAGTTCGACTGCATATACCATGATTTTAAAAACTGTAGTCAAAAGTATTATTATGGACAAGGTCTGAATAGTCTTATGAAGCATACTCAAGGCAACAACAACGTGAAAAATGAGTTAAGACATTTAAAGTATGTAAAGGATTATACTGCCAGTAAAAATTCAGTGAAGGTTCACTTATCTCTAACAGACATAGTTTCTGATTATTCAGCAACCAGAATATTAAGAGGTTCATATTATTAAATTTTACTTACATGAGTCAGGCCTCTGGGCTTTTTTTTTTAAGCATGGAAGTTTATCAAATTTCCCAATTCACAACAATTAGAATCAGCATGTCAAGATGGAAAGTGATAAGAAAAGAGATGATAGCAACAGACAAATTGTAAATTACAACAGCTAACTTTAAAGGAAAAAACACAAAAACACAACTCTATGTAGGAAATGTAATAGAACCATTTAGCCAAAAGGTCTGAAGGCAGCCACTGTATAGTGCACATACTCACAAAAATAGGTCCAGAGTAAAGTCAACAATAAGATCATATTACGTTATGCACAGTCTTTCAAAAGAAGGTATGGAGGACCAGGGATTTAGCTCAGTGGTACAGCGCCTGCCTTGCTAATGCAAGATCCCGACTTTGATCCATGGTACCAAAAAAAAAAAAAACAGTAGGGAAATAATCCTTTTATAATAACTAATTTATTCAAAATGTTTTAAATATTTATTGTGGTTTAAGTTTGAGTGCTTAAATCATAAGCGTCAGCTATACAGAAGATTGTATTCACATTAAATAAGTAAAGCACTACAGTTGATGGAAGAATTCTAAGCTTAAACATTAGTTACACATAAAATATGAGTTCCTCATTCCCTGATTACACTGAAAAAAGAAGTGCTAATCTAATTCAAAATAATATTCAAGTTCTAAAGTAACATGTTGACCTAAAAAAAGCTAAGTTACTAAAAGTATTTTAACTATGAAATCATCATTTGTTTCCACCCTGTTTAACCTCATCACATTATCTCTTCAAATCCATCTTGTGAGTCCATTTCTGCCCATAAGACAGGAAAATGATGACTTTGTGTGGGAAGCTTCTCTTACATATTGACTTAAAAGCTTGACAAATATTACTTTAAAACGTCTATGCAAATTATTAAACATGTATAATTTTCCCATAAAGTATTGTTAATCCATTGAAAGATCATAGGTTTTAATTCTCTTTGCATGCACAACTAACAGAATATATCCGCTTTTCAGTAAAATTAACCATAGAAATATGACTAATAATTTTCTATGGATAAAAAGTATCTGTGAAAAAGAAGTCTGAAAAACTTTAACAATTAAATTTTTCAAAATTCTGAATAATACAAAATATATAGGGAATATACGAGTTTGTGTACAGAGCCAAAGTCAACCTATGAATACTTTAGGATTCAGTATGAAAGATTTAAAGTCCTTAAATGACCTACAGGTATATGTTCTCTCAACCACAATCTGTAGATTTTTAAAATTTTTTATCACAACAAATTTTATAAAACCATACTTATAGGCTGAGAAAATACCATACAAATGTTTCACTATACAATCTATAATGTTTACTGGAAAGAAGTGAATCATTACATACACAATCATAATACGCCAAAATTCATATCAGCTTTTTTCCTGATTAACCTACCTAAACAACCCAATTCCAAAATTCAAAACTATACTAATATTGCACTTGGTAAGCCTTTAATACACATGTTTGTGTAGTTCTGTAATACGACTTTGAACCTAAACCCAGACTATGCCTAAACTGTTTCAGGTCTAAGGAAAGAGCATTACATTGTAAGAAGATACAGTTGAATGGTTTGCAATAATGGGGCTTATTTTTCTTTATTTTGGTTTTATAAACTGTTCAATTTTTTCAGAGCACTGGTAAAGAATCACAAAATAGGAGGTACATTTCAAAAAGGCTTTCCATTTACAAGGAAAACACATATGCCTCATCTATCTACTCATCTAGCTACTCTGAAGTTACTCTGCTCATATTTTGAGAAATTCAAATATGAACACATATGCTTTACTTTCAGGGCTATTTCTGAAGGTTAATCACTTATCTAGTTCTACATTATATTACAGATTCCTTGGCTTGTTATGACAGTATTAGCAATGACAAAGTCAACAGCAGCACTTAGTTATATTTCCACTAAAAGCAACTTCTTCCAAATTTAAATATCAAATGATCTCTGATTTGAAATGTTAAAAATGAATTCATTAAAAGACATGGCTGAAATACCTAAAGATTGGACAATTCGAAATAGGAAGAAAGGGGCTAAAGGTGTAGGGGAAGTGGGAAGGGTAGGGGAAAGCTAATAAGGGAAAATAAAAAAATATGAGAAAATGAAAAAAATGGAAATGAACTATTTGTAAAGGGGGAGGGGAGGAGGGGTGAAGGGAGGGCAGGGATAGGGGAAAAAATGAGAACCAAGATCTGTCATGTAAAGGTACAAGATCCCAATAATGAAACTGTACTGTATACCTAAAATGTACCAATAAACTCAATGAGAAAAAAAAAAAAAGATAAGTAGCTCCGAAAAGTAAAGCAGCGTAAATACTTCTTCGTTCATTTTGCCTAACTTAAAACCTACAAATGGCCTATGGTGACTTTTTTGAAACAATAAAAGTCATTTAGACAAAGACCATGTAATAAACCCCATTACCCCATATAGATGACCATTTTTTTGCACCATCAACTATTTAGACACAACAGATTTAGTATTATCCACATTAATAATTACACAAATTGAAATCTACCCTAGAAATAGAAATTTATTTTAGGTCCTATACTAAATATAAATACAAATCCTCCTTTTCCTCAATTTCCTCTGCTGAGGGCACAAGTGAAGAGTAAGTGATTTAAAAACCAAGATTAAAATGGAGAAGCGAAAGGAATAGTGGCAACACTGAATCTCTTCATTCATAAATATTTACTGTCTGTCAGACACAGGGAAAAATTTGAAAAACACTATGCAAAAGCCAATGAGATTACTGTCCTGGTGAAGTTTAAATCTGATGATAATATATTCTATGATAATATATTCCCTCAAGGAGCATGGTGTGTGCTGAACTCTGATTTGCAATTATTCTCATTTTTTAAAAATAATTATGTTTTAATATCTATAAAGGCCTAGTGTACTGTTCTATTTACCTAACAAAATATTTTCCTCAATTTAAAAGGATTTAATAAGGCCTATCTCCCTCAGAAGGTTGCAACCTACACAGCACAAATGGTTAACAAGTTCTATATTATTTTACTATTTAACAAGCAAAATGTCATACTGTCAAGAGGCAGATGTTCCTGCTAGGTAGATGAACATTTATAATATTCCAAATTTTTAAAAAGTCACTCAAAGGTAGACGTGGTGACACACCCGGGAATCTCAGCACTCTGGAGGCTGAGGTAGGAAGATTGCCACAAATTTATTATCAGCCTGACACTACACAGCAAGACCTTGTCTGTGAAAGAAAACAAAGTCACTCAAAGTTATTAAACATAAATCCCATTAAATATTTATGTTCCGCTTAAAATGCTACACATTTTTACACACGATGAAACTGAGAAAAAACTACAGACCTGGATTACAAAGGAGGAAAAGGTTTCATAACCATCTTACTGTCACTCATGATTAGGTTTATTGGAAGAGATTTTAAAACAATTTAAGAGTTCAGAGAAGTTTCTCAAAAAATGGATGCCTACAATTTCATCTTTAAAAAGACATGCAGGCATTGGACTTAAAATAATAGCCATATTAAAAATCCATTCTCTCTGGGTACTAGGCTTATAGAGAGTGAGTATTCCTTTGTTTCTACATGCTCCAGAGGAAAGGGAAACTACACGCAGAATTAGAAAATGCCCCAGGGAAGCAGGCTAGGAGAGCCTCCCGACGCGATGACTAGGTAAGCCCCAGCTGCACGCTCGCGCCCGCGCACAGGCACTGACAGCGCTGCCCGTGGTCTGCAACCGGACAGGGCACAGCCACAGCATACAATGGCTGCTGCAGAGCGGTGGGCACCAGTGTGCGCGGGATGACAGGGAGAGGACACATGTGGACAACCCAGAAGGACAACTGCACTCTGACGGGGCGGGGGGGGGCCTGCGGTAAGATCAGTGACCTCCGCGCCGGCAAGCTGGCTGCCAGCCCGACTGCCC
>NW_022900916.1:66733695-66737074 GCF_012274545.1 Fukomys damarensis
CCCGGACCTGGGCGCGAGCCCGGAGCCCCGCGAGTCTAACCATCAGTCCTCCGCCACCACGCTCGCCTCAGCTCTGCCAAGGCGCTCAAACCTCAGCTTCTCGGGCGGAATCCCGCCTACCAGCACCAATCGGGTCAACGCTTCACCACCTCAAGCCAATCACAGCCCGTGGGAGGCGGGGCCTTCCCTGGTGGTACTTAAGGGGAGCGTTCGCGCTCCGCCCCGGCGCGTGGGCCGCTGTCAAGGCTCAAGGCGATCGGAGCGGCGTCGCGGCTGGCACCCCCTGAATGCTGTGACTGAGGGCGGACTCCGGTCGACCAGGCCCGGGCGACGAGTCGAGCTTCAGTGCTGTGGCCTCCACAACTTCAGCGCCAACTCCTGCACCTGACCTGGACTGGTCACCAAGACGGGCGGGGCCTCCTGTCCCGCCGGCGCTGGCCGGGGCAGACTGGCGGTGGTCGGGGTTGGGGGGATCCGCTGTGGACGCTCCACTGGCGCGGGTGCGGCGTTTCCCACCTCCTCGGGGCGCTTGGGGTCCGCTGCTGAGCGGGTGCGCGAGGGCGGGCGGCGCCTGAGAACAGCGGCCTGCGACCCACGACGGGGCCCTTCCTGTGATTCGAGGTCACACTGGGCATTATTGTTAGGGATATTTCAGTTTCAGTGCCTCCAAAGTCCATATAACTTCCAGCTTTGGTTTTGAAGTGTCTATCAAAGTTATAGAATATGTTTAATTATACATATTTCTGTTCTTAAATATTGTGCGGTGACAGAAGGTACTGTTCTATGTTGAATGCTTTTTTTTTAATACACAGAGTTTTGTATAAAAACTGTAGGTTGCTAATTTCCGTGTTTTTCTTTAAATTTGAAAAGCTTTGTTTAAATTCGCCAGTCCACACTCCACCATATTTGCAGGAGATGGTTAAGTACAGGCGACCCTGCTGTTGTGTCTTCATTGGTAAAATTCTGATCCAAACGAAAATATAGATTCATGTGTAGAAATTTTTGCGTAAATACTTTCTGACCTGTTGTGTTCACTCCACTCAGTGTGGAGGCACAGCTGTAACCTTGAGAGGAGAGCGAGAGAATATGGACAGCCTATTGTACCTTTTCTTTACGTTTTTCTGTAAATGTGTGAGATATTGGAGACTTTATTGAAAAGCTACTGTTTATGTCTTGTGAATACTGAGTTGACTGTAGCATTTTACTATTGTCTTTTTAAAAAGGAAACTATTTTATGTCCCACTTCAATGTTAGTGTGTTTAACGGGTACAAATTTGTATGTGTTTGTTTTAGACTATACACTGTCCAATTCAGATTTTTAAAAAAATCATCAGGGCAAAGATTCATCTCTTTCACCTACTAAGTCTTATCATAATAGATGAAAATACAGAGAGAAAATATGTTTTGACCAAGTTACTACCACAAATACACGTTCATGTCATGAGAAAATAATTTAGACAGACTTTAAACTTTGCTTCACATTAACACCAGAGAAGCAGTTTTCCACATGCTAGTGTGGATGTAGGTAGTTCTCTCGTTCCCAAAATATCTACTGTACTGTGTGACACAGAGGCTTCCTTCCTCAGGCTTGCCTTCCTAGGAGATGTCTCTTCTTTCTAGCTCAACAGAATGAATTCAGAAGTAGCCATCAGGAAGCAAATGCACTGTATAGGGCAATGTCGAATACCACTCAGATTGACACTGTTATTTTTTAACCTCAGTTTAAAACCGCATAGGAAAAAGAATAAAAACCATTAGTTACTAAGAAAATGCCAAGACACCCGTGTTTGGTGTGTCCTGGCGTAGAGAGCACACACGTTTCTGAGGCATTTACCAAGAGCAAGAAAGTGGTCGTGTTAGAACAAGAAAAATGAAATGTTATGCTCAACATTGGCTTTCCAGCAGTTAAGTGCATTATCATGTTATTTGCACTGCAAGGTTATATTTATGACTGAAGACTTAGTAAAATTCCATCTTAAATGATTAGGTAATGTCATTTCTCATCTGTCACTTTTAAGATGCAGTTCACTTGCTTAATTAGATTGTGCCGTAAGACAAGCATTTTTCCCCCTTTGTACAACGTCATTAAAGTGCCACTTGAGGGCCTTGTTTGAAAAAAGGGTAGCTTTTCCTCAGTTATCTGAGGCTTTTTCTAGATTACTAGTCTGAGAGTACTAATCAGTTATATCCAGTACATAATATTACAGAACCTCATTCATTTTCATACTACTTTTTAAACTTTTTTGACACCTAGTTCAAATCTTTGTTGATTCGTTATTTGAATAAAAGCTACTTAGAGATGTGAGAAAATTCATAATAAAAAATCATGAAAGCAGAAGATTCCTAATCAAACCTATAGGAATTTTGTAGTACTGAGTGGGCAGGCCATGTTCACTTACCATTTCTGCAGCTTTCTCCTCCTCATCAAAAGAGACAAAATTACAAATGTAACTATAAAATTCCTCAAATACAAAATGTTATAATGCAAAGAAATCACCAGACCATAGTTTATTTTAGTGTCAAAGAGGAAGTGAACTTTCTAAACTATGCCACAAGCCTAGCAGCCATATAGAAAAGAATGGAAAATTTAGTGATACAAACATTTTTCAAATGCACAAATCAGGTGTCACTATAAGCAAAATCAGACTGAGAAAAGTTTTAAACCATATCTTAGATGAAGACCTAATTTCCTTGTGTAGAAAGAAATATGCACTAGTAAATGTTTAAAGAACAGTAAGTGTGAAAGCCAAATAGTGAAAAATTAGTGGGAAGTGAAGATCAAAACAACTTAGAGCCAGGGGTTTAGCTCAGTGGTTCCACTGCCTGCCTGGCAAGCACCAGGTCGGGAGTTTGATCCCCAGTACCAAAAAACAAACAAACAAAAACAACCAAAAAAGTAAAACAAACTTAAAAGGCTGTTGTAAAAGGGGAGGGGTTAAAGGTAGTTGAATATCAGGGCTTTGTTGCTTTTTTATTCTTATTTTGCTACTTGTCATGAAAGCACATTTTAACACTATTGGGATGAATTTACTGGGTGGGAAAGGTCAGTAATGTAAGAAAGGAAAAAATGATAAAACTGAGGATGCAGAAAAGGGGTGGCATTCAAGCACAGACAGAAGGATTGCCTTCAGCTGAAATTACCAGTTCCCAACTGTAACCAGACAACAGTGTGAGTGTGCGGCTGATGTAATTTTAAATTATCATTATTAAGTCAAGAAAGTTCCCACCTCATGGCTTCTTTTTTTTTTTTTAATTGAATTTATTGGTACATTCTAGGCAGATAGTACAGATACATTCATTACTGAGATCTTGTACCTTTACATGCCGGGTCTTGGTTCTCATTTTTTCCCCTTGTCCCCACCCTCCCTTCACCCCCCCC
>NW_022900916.1:66737262-66740455 GCF_012274545.1 Fukomys damarensis
CCTACACCTTTGGTCCTTTTCTTCCTATTTCACATTGCTAATTGTCCCGTTATGGCTTCTTTTTTCTCTACAAAATTGAAGATAATGTCACTTACTGGAGGATTCAAATAGTCCTCATGAATACATTGACTAATGCTTTTACAAAACAGTGTCCAACATATTGTTACTATGTTATCTCTGGCTGCCATAACGAAACACTGTACATTGGGTGCTCTAAACAATAAATTTATTTTTTCACGATCCTAGAGACTATGGTCAAGATGCTGACCTATTTGGTTCCTCATGTTGGCTTTCCTCATGGCATGCAGATTGGCCAACTGTGCACTGTGTGATTGATTAGCCTTTTAATGCAAGGCTGGGGATTTAGTTCAGTCGTTCCGCTGCCTGCCTCAAAAGTGTAAGGACCTGAGTTCAATCCCTGGTACCCCCCCCCAAAAAAAAAAAAGATATGTGGTGAATAGCCCTTCAATGTGTGCAAAAAAGAAAAGGGAAAATTTATGGTATTTCTTCTTGCAAGAATTTCTTCTTCCAATAATGAGGGCCCTACCCTCATGACACACTGATTATCTCTCAAAAGCCTCATCTCCAAATGCCATCACACAAGAATGTGGTGGTGGGGGCACAAATATTAACATTTAAAGAGAGGGGTGCAAGTAATAAGGAACTTGTTGATTTCATCCAGGACTGAGAATTTTGAGTTAATTCCAACTCTAAAAAGTAATTTTCTATAAAGTATCTTAGGCAACAGGTGCAAATGTAATTTTTTAAAAACCTTGGGGATATTTTGATAAAGACAAAGTCATGAGGAATGAGCTATTCACAAACGTTTAAATGGGATTTTCAGTCATGATATCAGGAAAGTATTTCTTTAATTCCAATGACTTTTTCCCTTAAAATAATTTTTAAAAATTCTCCTGGAGAAATTCATAAATTCAAGATAATTAAAATATATTTTGGCACCAATTCCTATGTTCACAAATTTTTCTCATGTGAGTATAAAAATGTAGCAAAATAACAATGGTATTCTGTCGTGAAATCTCAAAATCTTGGGACCAATTAAGTGTGTGACTGTGTGTGTGTGTGTGTGTGTGTGTGTGTAAACTAAGATCTTTGGCCAAGTATATTTACCTGAGGCCACCAACAAATAGAAGGGAATGATGTGTTCATTATTCATATTTTATCAAATATGCAATTCATTGTCATATACTTGACCTTGATAATGACATTAATATTCTTTCAAATATTTCATGGTATTCGAAGATTATATATAATGGTTATATAAATTTTCTATTATATAACAATATAACAACAGGGCTGAAACTCCTGTATGTCAGAGTCTTCCACAACTCATTTGGATCTTCTGCACAAGGTCTCATAAGGCTGAAGTCAGGGTGTCAGCTGAGCTGTGTCCTCTGGGAATAGCTTTGTTTTCATGCTCACTCGGGTTGTTGGCAGAATCCAGTCTTTTCTGACTGGCTGTAAACTAGGGGTAATGTATATGCCTCCCATAATCTTCAAGCTAGCTGCAATGCATCAAAGCCCCTACGTGCATCAAATTTATATAACTACTTCTGCCATTAGCTATAAAGCTGCTGCTTTAAAAGGGTTCATATGATTTGACACCAAAGTCAAGGTCATCTGAGTTGTAACCTTATTTATCTGGGTAAAATCTTTGCTGTGCAAACTGATGTACTCACAGGTATAATAATACCAGGAACCTAGATGATGAAGGCCATCTTAGAATTCTCCCTAACCACAGAATGAAGAAAGAACACATTTTCTAAAGAGATTTATTTTGTTAAATTTCTGTTAATTTGGCAATGTCCTCCCTTATCCAACCATTCTGTTTTCATTGATGTCTCTGTAGAATTTTTTTAATTTTTTGCAGTAGTGGGGATTGAATTCAAGGCCCTCACTCTGAATTATATGCATTTTTTTTGCATATTTTATTTTGAGACAGGGTCTCAGTCACTTAAGTTTTCCTTTCTGAGTTTGAGTATGAGATGCTGTTACCCCAGCATCCCAGAATACTGAGATTACAGGAATGCATCATTTATAGAAATTTTGAAACAGCTAACTTCATCAACCAAGTTATGGCCTCCAAGTCTTTTGAAACATTTGTCATTTTCATTCACTCAATAAATATTTCTTAGTTGCCCGTTATGTGAAAGACACTATGCTAGGGTGGGGGAGGGACAACAGAGAGCAGAAGTTCCTGCTTTCATAAAGCTTATAGTTTAGATAGGGGAGAGAGTTATTAATCAAAATCGAACCAAATAAATACAAAAATGCTTACAAAGTATGATGAATTATCCAAAGAGGCGGAGACCGTACAAAAGAGGAAGTTGAGGAAAGAACTCCAGAAGACACTTCCCCTACAAAAGACAGTCAACAAGTGCTTCAGGAGTTGAAGGACACTGCAGCCCATCAGGGGTGCCTGGGAAGGAAGTGATGATTAAGCTGAAGAATGAAGGAAGTAACTAGGTAAGGGGTGGGAGAAAGTATCCAGCCATAGATGTACCTGAGCCGAGCTGTGCTTCAAATAGAGTAGGAAAAACAATCATGAAAAACTCTGCTGCTTTTTCAATAATATACTATATCCTCTTCGATTTCTTTTTTCAGAGTGCTGTAGTTTTCAGTGTAGAGATCTTTTGTTTCTTTTGTTAGATTGATTCCTAGATACTTCATTTTTTTGGATGCTATTGTAAAAAGGAATTTTTTCCCTTATTTCTCTTTCTGTCTGTCTGTTATTTGTGTATAGAAAGGTTATTGATTTTTGGGTATTCACCTTGTATCCAGATACTTTACTGAATCTGTCAATTAAGTCTAGAAGTTTTTTGGTGGAGTTTTTTGGATCTTCAATGTAGAGTATCATATCATCAGCAAATAATGATAGTTTAACTTCTTCCTTTCCTATCTTTATTGCTTTAATTTCTTTCTCTTGTCTAATTGCTGTGGCTAATGTTTCCAGAACTATATTGAAGAGAAGTGGTGATAGTGGGCATCCCTGTCTTGTTCCTGATTTTAACATGAAGGTTTTCAGTTTTTGGCCATTCAATATGATGTTGGCTGATGGTTTTTCATAAATAGCCTTTATTAAATTGAGGTATAGACCATCTATTCCAATTTTTTGCAGGGTTTTTATCATGAATGGGTGTTGAATTTTATCAAATGCTTTTTCTGCATCTATTGA
>NW_022900916.1:66742121-66765118 GCF_012274545.1 Fukomys damarensis
GAAAGGAGCTAAAGGTGTAGGGAAGGTGTGATACGTAGGGGAAGAACAAAAAGGGAAAAGAAAAAAATGTGAGAGAATGAAAAGATGAAAATAAAGTGTTTGTAGATGGGGAGGGGAGGAGGGGGTGAAGGGAGGGCAGAGGTAAGGGGAAAAAATGAGAATCAAGACTTGCCATGTAAAGGTACATGATCCCAACAATGAATGTAACTGTACTGTATCCCTAAATGTACCAATAAACTCAATAAAAAAAAAATAATAATATACTATAGTTTTGCCTCAGATAAGGCCACATGTCACCATTGCTCAGCATTTTCTAACCTATAATAAAGTGAAATTTCTGGTAATTTTATTTGTAATATATGTATGAGAGAGCTCACTTGACATATGGCTCACCAAGCTCTTGGTTTTCTGAACTATTATCATCTATCAAAAAGGGAGGGAAAAGTAAATTGGAGAAAAGACAAGAATTTCCTAGATAACTGATTATTTTTTTTCTTTTTTCTCCACTTTCTCTTCTTATTTGTGAGATAGTGTCTTACTATGTTGCCTAAGCTGGTCTCAAACTCCTGAGCTCAAGTGATCCTTGTTCTTCAGCCTCTTTCATAGCTGGGGCTATGGGCACCACACTGACTCTGATGAATTATCTTTTACAGGAATACCTAAGTGCAAGGTTGTCCTAGTTATGTGAAAGTGTCTTTCCTTCTCAAGTGAAATTTAGCAAGCAGCTCAGGGCCCTGACATATTCAAAAGTACCCCAAAGCTAGCAGCTCTAGGTAAGCTTATTTTACTAATCTTGTGATGCCAAGCTTGGGTGGCCAGATGGAACTCTGATTTGTAGGATGGACTAAATAGAACATATAAATCAAATCAGTTTATGTCCTACTCCTGAGCTCATTTTCCTGGCTTTGCCACACAAGCCCATTCCACACCTGCTGCTTCATGAGTAACTTGTGCAGGTTTGTCAGGTATCACTCAGATAAAGGAAGCAGTGAATGTAGTCTACTGAGCTCCTCTAGAACAAGTTCCTTCTGCCCCCATCATGAAACTATGTAACAGCTCTTAGCTCTGCCTTTCATGAACCATGTGACATTGAGAAATTATATAATTCCTATGTATTGCAGTTTTCTGATCTCTAAGATTGAAATAATGATACCATCTATTTCATAGGTTTTTGGGAAAAGATTAAAAGAGCAACAAATGAAGATCTTAAAAACAGGGCTTGGAGTCAGGCTTGGTGGTACATCTTGTAATTCCAGCATACTGAGAAGCTGAAGCAGGAGGATCAGAGTGGTGGGATCACAGGCATGTGCCACTATGCCCCACTGAGAGCATCTACCACTCTTATCAGTATTTCCTCTTCCTCATAGTTCTATACTAATGCTCTGCCCATTTGAAGTAATACCCAGTAGAGTTTCTTGAATTATATTTGGTGTTTTCTAACTCTACACAATACTTTTGATGCCTCACAATACAGACATGATAATTAAATAGTAACAACCCAGGGTATGCTCACATTTAAGACATCTCATTATTCCAAGTAATAGGCAACGCCAATACAAGCTGTGAATAACACACACGCAGGTGCATAATTTGAGAGGATACTTATTATTTTATGACCTTGCTGTGAAATCAAGTGATGTTAAAATCTATCTTTAAAACATATTAGATAGGCAATAACCATAAACTCATAAACTTCCACTTATTTATTACTAAAGTTAACTACAATGTTAATTGTTAGTTTTTCTTAATACTCGTCTCCTTGATCTTCTGAGTATCCCCTTCCAGATCCTTTTGTCCAGAAGATTTTGTATTAAGTAGTTTTTAATATAAAATTGCATTAAATGTACCTTTTCAAATTTACAAACCCTGGAGACTCTGATATGATCTTTTGCTCTCATTCTCCTCCCTTCTTTAGTCAGTTATTAGATATTTTAACAACTTTATCACACAAACCTACAAATTACATTACAGAGCATGTAGGGCCAATTTGGCAATTATAATGGTAAGATTATGTTACTCCTTGGCTCCAAACTCTCCAACAGTTTTCTCTCCCACTTGGAGTAAAAGTCAGTCCTTATGACGACCTACAAGGCACCAGAGGACCTAATCCCACGTCACTTGTCTGATATCATCTCCGGATGCTCTTCTCCCTTGGTCACTCCGCTCCAGCCACACTAGCTTCTTACTCTTCCTTGGATATGATAGAAATGCTGCTGCCCTAGGGCCTTTGTACTGCTCTACTACCCTGCAGGCCAGAAGGACTTATTCTCTTTCTTCCAGCAAATCACCTACTCAGGTACCCTATTTGTGGCAAACACCTTTCTTCTGAAGTTTGTTTTGTTTGTCTCTGTAGCACTTGTTACTATCTCAGTATTACACTTTTCACTCATCTATTTGTTCATTTTTCATCATACCTACTAAGGTGTAAACTCCATCAGAGAAAAAATTATATTTGCTAGTGTGGAACAATACTTGACATAATAGACGTTCAACTATTATTGTCTGAATCAATGAAACAGCCTCAGCTTTCTTTTTCCATTTTATTTTATTCACTCATCATTTATGAAATGTATATTTTAGGTGCTATGGTGGGAGTGCAAAAATGAATGAAGTACTCAGACTTCAGGAGACCAACCTGCTAGGAATGACTAACTGGAGCAGGTAAACAGAGATAAAGACACAGATACAAAAATAATTAGAATGAGAGACAAGGGGGCTCTTGCCTCTAGTGGACAAAGAGCCCTGAGCAGTTGGATCACTTCGCTTTTATTCACTTAGACATGGGAATGAACAATCAGATTAATATAAGATTCATCTGTTCATTCTTGTTATCCACAGTACACACCCAGATCTCAGCTGTACTGACTCTTCTCTGGAACTTGAAAAGTGCCAGCATGCCTGTACATTGCCAAAAGAGGAGAAGCTCACTGTTTTTCTCTTTTGTGCTCCCAGAGAAGGTCATTGGCCTCGATCCTCATTATCTGGCTTCCTATAAGAGACTAGTAGAAAATATAAACATGGACAACAATAATTTCAACTCTCTGGCAAATACTGTCATGTAACCAAATACTATTATACTGAAACATCAAAGGAAGATGTTTTATATGGACACTGCTGCCAGGAAAGACGGACCTGCTGAACAGATTATCATTTCACTGAGAGGACGTAGGGAAGAAAAAACACTTGGAGCAGAGAGTTCAGCATAAACCAAGCTTGGGACATGAAAGAACATGGTGGTTCTTTGAGTTGTGATTGAATAGATAATACCAGAGGAGAGGGTGGACAGATATAAGACTGAAATAACAGAAAACAGGATTCAGAAGCCATTTGTATCTTCCAGAGAAGATACAATTATGCAGTTGTAAAAAGATATCATAATCAAATTTGTTTGTCTAGCAAATTTAGAAATTTGGTGGTAATATTCAGTTTCACTGAGGAGTTTAGATCAGAAGCAAGAACCCAACCAGGTGGATTAGTTTAGAAAAACTCATTTTTTCTCTTCATAGTTAGTTCCTGGGCCTCTCATTACCACTCAGTGGACTAAACACACAGCCCAACCTTATTCATCCGATAATTCAACCAACACTGATGAACTCTCTACCCTGTGCACAGTTTGTAGGAGTCAGAGAAGTTCAGAAGATAGAGGTTTTTATATCACCTTTTAAGGTAATAGAATAGATAAGAAACAAAGTAATAAAAATGGAAGGCAAACCCAAAAGTGTCTGACCTTTACCACACATTAGTATGCTTTATTGTAGATTGTAATGCTGGTCTTACTCATCATTCACCTTGAATACATTTATTAGACCTGATGCTGTGATATAAGGTCATTCATGAATTTTGAAATGCCATAACTAGAAGATGATGTAATTGTAATACAAGATTTCTCCTTTCATCATTTATTTGGGGATCTTATTTATTTGGGAGTTTTAACTTCATAAGTTTACTTAGGTATAAAAGTTAGAACTGTTTAGTCAAGATTAAGAGCAAGCAAAGAGGATATCAAAGGCCGGGGATGTAGCTCAGTCGTGCTGCTGCCTGCCTCACAAGCGCAAGGACCGGAGTTTGATTCCCCGTACCAAAACAACAACAACGACAAAAACTTTGGGCCGGGGGTTTAGCTCAGAGGTTCCACCACCTGCCTCGCAAGTGCAAGGTCCCAAGTTTGATCCCTGGTACCCCCCCAAAAACAAGCAGATATCAAATATCCTGAACCTCCAAGATAATTTAATAGAAGCCAAGTGTTTATAGGTTAATAAATGAGTATCAAGATTCCAATATTGATAATTTCCTTTATGTAGATCTAATTTTTTTTCAGGGTTTTTTTTTCTTTTTCCTTTTCTTTTTTCTTTTTTGAGACGGGGTCTTATGTAGTTGAGACTGACCTGGAACTCACTATGCAGCCCAGGCTGGTCTCGAACTCACAGCAGTCCTCCTGCCTTAGCCTCCCGAGTGCTGCGATTACAGGCGTGCACCGTGCACAATGTAGTTGAGACTGACCTGGAACTCACTATGCAGCCCAGGCTGGTCTCGAACTCACAGCAGTCCTCCTGCCTTAGCCTCCCGAGTGCTGCGATTACAGGCGTGCACCACCATGCCCGGCCTAGATCTAATTTTTGATTAAAGAATCGCAAGCTTTATATCTGAAAGTAAGAGTGAATTTTTAAAATAAAGTTGCTATATTATCTTTCTGAGAAATAAATTGCAAAAAGTACAGAATAAAAATATAAAATTCAGAGAGCATGGTGGTATTAGTTGTTGTCGGTTCCTAAAAGCTGAAATGCTGTTTTCCCACTGTACATGGAAATTATATTGCCCTTTCATAGTTAAGACCCACGTGTAATAATATATCAGACTGGAAAAGTACCACCATATCTTAAAATATAAAGTCACCAAGAAACTAAGATACATGATAAGGTAAGGTATATGTTAAATTACTAGCAAATCTAAGGAGAAAAATTGGATCAACGTAGGAATCTGGGTGATCAATCGGAAAGCTATAGTAGTTATTCTGAATGCTGGTCTCACCCAAGAGAGAGTCATTCATGTAAGATGTGCCCTCTCCCAAGATTCCTCTCTGCCCTAGGTGACAGGTGACTCACTAATGTGGACTTAGACATAGGATATATGAAATTCCACAAAAGATAAACATAATAATTTCCAGGTGTCTCCACTTACTTCCTCTATAAGGCTGTCATAATACCTCCAGGTAAACAGCACACCCATTATATTGCTGCAAAATTAAGCACCAGTACCTGAGAAAAAGTTTTAGTATATGTACTGCCGAAGTGAGCACTGAGAAAAAGTTTTAAAGAATATGTTCCTCCTCTAAAATATAAATTACTTAGATTTTCTACAGTATACTTTTCCTAAATTGATCTCTAAAAATAAAAGGGGTTTTTGTTTTGTTTTTGTTTTTTGCAGTCAAGTCTTTATTCATTCTAGGCTTATTTCAAAAGCCAAAAACAAACTTTTATTCCTTGTCACTGTCACAGGGGCTCTGCAGGACACAAGGCCTTAGTACAACCAAATACTAAGTGGGGGAAACGACATTAAAGATACTTTTACACATATATAAATTCTTCATTCCAATTATAATCATGTATAGTTTGTTAAAACTTCTATAACATCAACAACTAAAAAGTCAAATTCCCCTGGTAACATCTTGTTTCCCTCTGATAAAGAAGATTTATTTGGACAGTATGGGATTTGTTTCACCCCCCACCCCACTGGAGATCAAACTCAGGACCTTGCATTTGCAAGGTATGCATGGCGCCGCTGAGCTAAATCCCGGATCCTCTTTTTCTTTATTTATTGGTGTATATTAGTGACACAGAATAAGGACTCATTTGCTATATTGGTACCTGTATGTATCATATTTTGATTAGTTTCATCCACAGTAGCGTCTTTCCCTTTTTACCCCATACTCTGGATTCCCTTCTCCATCTCTCAAATTCTATCTTCTAGTTTCCTGTCCTCACTCTGTAAATTTTAAATTCAATTCATACTATTTTATACATGAGAAAACATGGAATATTTAACTTTCCAAAACTGGCTTATTTCCCTTAACAATTTCCATTTTTACCCATTGTCCTTCAAATGATACTCCACTGTGTGAATATACCAACCACATTTTCTCTATCCACTCACCTGTTGATAGGCAGCTAAGCTGTTTCCAGCTTAGCTCTTGTGAATTGTGCTACTGTAGCCATGGGACATGCATGTATCAATACAGGAAACCAGATAATGAGGATTGAGACCTAATTGACCTTTTTTGTGAACACAAAAGAGAAAAACAGCAAGCTGTTCCTCCTTTCGCAACATGCAGGCATGTTGGCATGTTGCAAGTTCCAGAGAAGAGTCAATACTGCTGAGATCTGGATGTTTACCTGGGTATGCGCTGTAGATAATGAGAGACAGATGAATCTTCCATTAACCTAGTTGGTTGTTACTATGTCTAAGCGAATAAAAGCAAGTTGAGGGCGGGAGATTTAGCTCAGTGGTGCTGCTGCCTGCTTCGAGAGGTAAGCCAAATGCTCAGGACTCTGTCCAGTAGGGGCAGAGAGCCCCTTGTTCCCCTCATTCCAAATTATCTTTGTGTCTTTTGTCTTTCATCCTCATCCATCTCCTGGTTGAGGATAAAGTCATAGGCTGGTTCCCACATATCACTATAATGTGCTCTCTTTAATTATTTTGTGAATTTACTTATGAGTGATACAGCTGGAACAACTGGTACATTTATTTGTAGTACTTTTGAGGAATTTTCATGTTTGTATTGTTACATTTCCATCATTGTGGGAGGGTTTCTTTTTCCCAAAATCCTCACCAGCATTTATTTACTTATGTATTTATTTTGTATTCTTGATGATAGCTGTCCTAACTGAGGTTGAGACTGAATTTCAATGTAGTTTTTTTTGTTTTGTTTTTTTTGGTTTTTTTGGGTACTGGGGATTGAACTTGGGTCCTTGGGCTTGCAAGGCAGGCCACCGAACTGCTGAGCTAAATCCCCGGCCCTTCAATGTAGTTTTGATTTGAATTTCCCTAATGGCTGAAGATGTTTAACATGTTTTCATATACTTATCAGTCATTAGTACTTCTCTTGAAAATTCTTCCTTCAGTTTCTTTGCCCATTTATTGATTGGGCTATTTTGTTTCTTTGGTGGTGTTTTGAAGTTTTTTTGTTTTGTTTTGTTTTGAAGGTACCGGGGTTCGAATTTAGGACCTAGCGCTTGCAAGGCAGGCGGGGCCACCACTGAGCTAAATCCCCAGCCTTTGAGTTCTTATATATTCTAGAAATCAATCCTCTATCGAGAGAATAGCTAGCAAAGATTTTACTCTGCACTCAGCTGCTCGCTTCAGTTGTTTGGTAGAAGCTTTCTAATGTGATGAAGTCCTCTTTGTTTATTGTTACTGTTATTTCTTGTACTATTAGAGTCCTGTTTCTCCTGTTTTCTTTCAGCAGTTTCCAACTTTCCAGGTTTATAGCTAAGAGTTTGATTTGTTTTTACTTGTTTTAGTACAAGAAAGACATAAAGATCTGTTTCAGTCTTCTGCTTGTGGATATCCTGATTTCCCAGCACCATTTGTTAAAGAGGCATTCTTTTTTCCAGAGTAAGTTTTTGGTCCCTTTGTCAAAATCAAATGGCTATAGGTGCTCGTGTTTCTTTCTGTATCTTCTGTCCTATTCTACTGGTCTAGAAGTCTGTTTTTATGTCATATTATTGATTTTGTTCCTATGGCTTTGTAGTATAATTTGAAATCAGATATTGTTATGCCTTCAGTATTATTCTTGTTGCTTACGAGTGCTTTGGCTATTCTTTTGCATTTCTATATAAATTTTAAAATTATTTTTGTAGTACCATGAAAAATCTTGTTGTTGTTGTATTTTTTTTGGTACCGGGGATTGAACTCGGGTCCTTGCGCTTGCCAGACAGGCAGCAGCACCACTGAGCTAAATTCCCGGCCCAATACGGGCATTTTTAATACTAAATTCACTGATCCATGAGCAAGTGAAATCTTTTTGTTTTCTAATGTCTTCTTCCACATCTTTCTTGAGTGTTTTAAAAAATTTCATTGTAGAGGTCTTTCAGCCTCTTGGTTAGGTTGATTCCAAGGCATTTTATTTTATTATATTTTATTTTTTGAATGTTTTGTTTAATGAGTTATTTTCCTGATTTCCTTCTTGGCAAACCTGTTATTGGTGTTTAGAAAAAGTACTGATTTTGTATTTTAAAACTTTGCTGAATTTATTAGATCTTAGAGACTACTGTGCATTTTTAAGCTTATTCTTCTATGTAAAAGAGTCATATCATCTGCAAATAGTAATAATTTGACTTCTTCCTTCCAGTGTGTATCCTTTTTATTTCTTTCTCTTGCCTAATTGCTCTGGCAGGAGTTTCAAGCACCATATAGAGCAACAATAGTGAAAATGGACACCCTGGTCTCATTTTTAGTTTTGGTGGAAATGCTTTCAGGTTTCCCCTGTTCATTATGATATTGGCTTAGGTTTTGTCACATATGATGATTATCCATTTAAGGAAATATCCTTCTATACCTATTTCTTCAGGGTTTTTGTTGTTGTTGTTGCTATGAAGGGATGTTGAGTTTTGTTGAAGGCATTTTCTGTATCGATTGAGATGCTCATGTGGTTTTTATCCTTGGTTCTACATTTGTAATGTATTATAGTTATTTATTTGGGTCTGTTGAACCATCCTTGCATCCCTGGGATGAAACCAACTTGATCATGGTGTATGACCTTTCTAATTTGTTGAGTACTGTTTTCAAGAATTTTATTGAGAATTTTTGCAATCTGTCATCATCAAGTACGTTGGTCTGTACTTTTATATTTTAATTGAATCTTTTTGCAGTTTTGATATTAAGATAATGCTAGCTTTACAGAAAAATCATTGGGAGCATTCTTTCCCTCTGTATTTTATGGAAAAGTATAAGGAACATTGCCATTAGTTCTTTAATGATTTGCTAAATTTCAGTAGTAAATTTATTGATTCTTGGACTTTCCTTAGTTGGAAGTTTTTATTACTCCAATCTCATTGTTTGTAATTATCTGTTTAGTTTTTAAAAATATTTTCTTGGTTTTATTTTGGTAGGTAATGTGTGTCTAAGAATTTTCCATTTTCAGATTTTCCAATTTGTTAGAACGTAAGTTTTCAAAATAATGTTTAATAATCCTGTGGATTTCATTGGTATATGTTGTAATTTTGCATTTTTATCTCTGACTTATTAATTTAGGTCTTTTTTCTCTTTTGGTAAATTTGGGTAAGGATTTATCAAACTTGTACATCTTTTAAAACAATTGGCTCTTGATTCATTGATCCTTTGTATTGTTCTTTTCATCTGTATTTCATAAACTTTTGCTTTGATCTTTATTATTTCTTTTCTTCTGGACTTGGATTTGGTTTGTTCTTGTTTTCTAAGATCTTGAATGCATCATTATATTATTTATTTGGGCTTATTCTATTTTTCTGATGTAGTCATTCATAGGCATAAAATTCTGTCTTAGTGCTGCTTCAGTGTATCCCACAGATCCAGATATGTTGTTTTTATTATCATTTGAGTTTTTACAGTATAATTTATTTATATAATTTAGAGCACCTCATTTTGAGCAGATCAGGAAATATGCATAGCCACTCAGGATTAACCCTTCAGGATCCTGTTTCATTTTGTCTTTGCACTCTAAATTTATAACTTCATCCTAAAGCCACAAAATTAGGATACCAGTGCTCCTTCACTGTCATGGAAATCAGTCAAGAAAATGTCCAGGAATACATAGAACTCTGCAATCTGGACACCTCAACTGAAGTTAATTTCCATTTTCCTAAACTGGTAGCAGTTATTAGAGACTCTATGTGCACGCACACACACACACACACACACACACACACACAACTCACAAAAACTGTAACATCTTGCTAATACTGTATATCATTGCCAATACTGTCATGTCTCGAGGATATCTGTAATACCATGTCATCCAGAATGCATCTTTGAAATCTGTTTGTGAAATAATTCAAGCACATACTGGTTCATTAATAATAGCAGGCCTAATTTTACTTTTGAGCATTACAACCGCTGGCTGTAATTCCAAACAGGGTGTTCTGACTATTTCCTGATCGTGAATTGCTTTCCTTTGCACATCAATGGAGATAATATTAAAGTCCTTTACAATAACAAAACGACCCAGTTCAATTATTCACTCTCTCAAATGCAAATATAGCTGCATTTAGCATTACCTTATATGATTTATTGAAGGAAATATTCAAAAATAGAAATACAGACTCAAAGAAATGAAACATGATGGTTCTGCCTTTAAGTAGTATGCTACCTTAACTTCTCTGCTTTTTAAATGTGTTTTGGAACATGAAGAAGCAGTAAAAGATTAAAGATGTAGATTTCGGAGTTCAAATTTCTATATGTGACCCTGGATTTAAATTTCTATTCTGTCACAGAATCTTACTTTTATCTTATTTAAAGTGAAGATAATGTGCTTGCTTTGGCAACATAGATACTAAGGTGAAGATAATGATAGCCTCACTTTAAACTGTCAGGATTAAATGAGACAATTAGTGAAGACACTTGCCTTAGAGCTCAATAAATAATACTAATTGTTTCTATTTTCTTTCATGACACTTAGTAGAATCTCCTTTTGGAGCAAGGATTAACTCAGATCTCTTTGTGTCTACAATGCTCAGCACAATTGGTCAATCAGTATTTGTTAAATTTGTTGGTATGAAAGTCTTAGCTCTGGACTAATCAAGCCATCTGAGCACACTAGGGAAAATTTATAATGTATTTCATGTGGCATCAGATTTCCAAGAAGGAGGAGTATGTGGAGGCTGGCTGGGAATTTAGCTCAGTGGCACCGCACCTGCCTGGCAAGTGCAAGGTCCTGAGTTCCATCCTGGGCACCAAAAAAACCCCCAAAAAAACAAAAACACAAAAAAACAAAAAAGGAGTATTGGAGGCAAAAATAGTGGAACTTCTAGTACTGATCACATATCTGGATTATACCAGAATCTAAGAAATTCCCACCTTATACAATATCTTTAATTAAAGGGGATTGTCAAAAAGGGTTATTTTATGTGTACATAATAAAAATAATCTATATATTCATAATTTTTACATTCAGAAAATTATAAATCAAAAGTAATTTCTTTGTGAACTTCCATTTCCTGATTCTTTAATTTGCAACTTATACACCGTACTAAAAATCAAATCTGGGTAATCAAAGTAGTTGGACTTCCCTGCTCCAAGCATTTAAAATTTATTAACATGCTTAATTTCTTCATGGTTTCAAAGGATAGGAATTTTTCTGAGAATATCAGAATGAAAGCAGCAATAGTATTTGCCAGGTGAGACTCTACAATATTATTCTAAAATGTGAAATGAAGCTTGAAGAAAGGTAAGTTCCCAGAAGGCTATAGTCGGAGAAAAAGCAAGATGATTAGTGATATTAATTCCATCATTTCTTCATGCAGTAAATATTTACTGAGTTCCTATTGTGCTTTAGCTGTTGGGAGACAGAAATTAACAGAACAGAGATGACCCTCACAAAGCTCATAACTAAATAAGAAAGGTTTTTTGTTTTGTTTTGTTTTGTTTTGTTTTTTGGTACTGGGCATCAAACTTGGGACCTTGTGCTTGTAAAGCAGATGGAGGCACCACTGAGCTAAATCCCCGGCCCAAGAAAGATTTTTTAAAATTAGCAAAAATTGCAATTGTGATTTATAATGGGAGAGAGAAGTACAAAATACCGTGTACATTACTGTCAAAGAGATCAAAGTTTATCATGAAGCATAGGGAACATTTATTTACCTGAGGAAGTAACCTTAAGTTTGAAGAATGAACCCATCTTAGCCAGTCAGTGGGTGATGTTTTTGTATTTGTGTATGCATGTTTGTGTTAGGTAGTTGACAGGGTTGAGAGAGGATAGAGGATAACATCTATAGAGTAGTCAACAGAAACATTACACAGCAAAGCTCTAAGTAGCTGGCAAAAAGAGTTCTCACTGAAGCAGGAAGGGGAGAAGGGGCTTGAAGTCAGGCAAATCCAAAGCAAATCACAGAGAGTTTGGGAATGGAACCTGAGATCAGCTGGAAGCCATTTCATCTTATTGAGGGGCATGAGAAGGTCTTATATACATTTTACAAATTACTTTGGCTCATGCTTACAGAGTGAATTAGAAAAGAACTAGAGTGGATGTGGAATAAGTAATTATAAAACACTTCAAGAAGATTAAGAGAGGATATTGGTTATAGTGAACTGAACAAGGTTATTGTCTTTGTTGAGAAGAATACGGATTCAAATTGGATATACAGGGTAAGAGAGAAAGAGGTGCTAAGGATGACTCTTTCCCTTCCCCAGGTTTCTGAAACCACATAGATGGTGTTTTTCTCGAACTTGTTTGAGGAAAGAGAAGTCAAGTTGGCTTGTGTTAGAGCAGTATTCATTGTGAGGTATTTTAAGCCATCTAGTTGGCAATTTCCACAACATACAGTTTGTGATGTATTGTCTTAAATAGGAACAAAGGTAAAGATAATGGAGAATGAGGAAAATTTGAGTATGGTTTAAGACTCCTTAAGTAGCTGGGCATGGCGGCACATGCCTGTAATACCAGCACTTGGAGTCTGAGTCAGGAGGATCGCTGTGAGTTCGAGACCAGCCTGGGCTACATAGTGAGTTCCAGGTCAGTCTCAACTACATAGCGAGACCCTGTCTCAAAAAACAAACAAACAGGGCTGGGGATTTGGCTCAGTGGTGCTACCACCTGCCTTGCAAATGCAAGGGCCTGAGTTCGATCCCTGGCACCAAAATAAATAAAAAACAAACAAACAAACAAAGATACTCCTTAAGTACTATTTGATTGTGATATACATGAATACAGCAAAATAAAAAGAACAAAGCTAAACATGATACCAGAATATCAACTGTAATCTAAAGTTACTTCCTAGATAAGAACACTGCAGAATGACTTGGCAATTAATAGAAACACAGTAACTACGAGGTCATGGCATACTATTTCAAACAATAGAGACAATGCAACCAAATATTTAACAGAATGCCTCATTGGAAAGGATTAACCCAAGAGAAAACAACAAAAAGATAAGAATCAGAATTCATTCAAGTCTCAAGGAAAGGACACACAGAGTTTTGCAAGTCTTTTTACACCTCTAGGGTTAGCACTGTCTCATTTTCTATGTATTAATATTACTTTAAAGCCGGGGATTTAGCTCAGTGGTTCCACCATCAGCCTCACAAGTGCAAGGTCCTGAGTTCGATCCCCGTACAAAAAAAAATATATTATAGGCAATTTTATTATTAAATACAAGAAAAATGCAACTTGGAAAGAGCAATTTTTTTTTTTTTTTTTTTTTTACCATTTCAAGTATTGTACATAAGAATAGACCTCAAGCCTCAGTTGGTCAGCCTTGGAATCCTAGATATTCAGGCTACAGAGGCAAATAGATAGACTGCCATTCCAGCACATCTGCCCTTCTAATGGACCCTGAAGAGTAGTAACTAAAATAAGCTGTGTGGCTTGTTCAAAGGTAAAAATAAAATCAAGAGGAGAGAAACTTGATGTGAAGCTGAAGAAAGAAGCTACAGAACAGCATTGCTCCAGACCCTCCAACGCATATGCTCTGCAAGTCAATCTGAAGTCCTCACCATTAGGATCCCTCTGTCAATACGATCAGAAGAACAGTAAGCTCTGTGCCAGGAAACCTATATTATTAACTTGGCCCTCTTTATAATTGACTTGTGGCTTTTAGCATTTCAGAGATTAAGTATAATAAAGGAAGTACATTAGATGATCTCTGTTCTCTCTTACAAGCCCAAACATCTGTTGCACTAGAGAGAAACACTAGAGGACAAGACTTATCCTATAGTGGAAACCATAATAAAGAAATAACTTTAAAAACACTAATACTGAAGGATCTTCCAGATCTTAATTCAACACTCCAAACTTTCCTTAGCTCTATCCTGTCTTGGCTCAAATGTAATTTCCTTGATGATGTCCGCCCTGACCATACTATTTAAAATTGTAATCTTTGCCTGCCAGAAACTCCCAGTTCTTTTCCTGTTTCATTTCTCCCTACCTCACTTTCTACTTTTTAACATACTAAAATCACTATGTTTTTGTTCATTTTGTTACCCTCACCATCAAATATAAATTCTACCTGAACAGAGACTTTTGTTTTGCTAATAATATATACCATGTACCTAGCATAGCATATAATATCCCAAGATGGTTACTTAATGTTAATGAATGAATTCCTCATACAAATTTAGGATGTCATATTCCTTAACTTTAGTAACAGTTGTAAAATCAGATATAACCAATTTCTCACTGATCTATTAGAACAATTTTTCTTACTTATGGAAGCATATTTTAAATAGAGATGTCCTTTGAAATAAAAACAAACCCTTTTATAAAGATAAGGCAGAGAACATTACCTCATTGAATTCATTTGACCTTGTTCCCAGGAGAGAGTTCAGTTGAGTTAATACAAGTTCAAAGTTGGTGAATCATAAAGCAACTTAAAAAACTAAACAGGAACTTACACTTCAAATGAACTCTAAGTGAAAAACCTTTAAGATAATATTGTTATTTTTATCAGGCATTTCTTAGTGAACAGCTTGCTGTTCTTCTGATCATATTGACAGAGGGATACTAATGGTGAGGATTTCAGATTGGCTTGTAGAGGGTATGAAGGTAAAAGGTTTTGCTAAAAAGCAAGAGAATGACTAAATAGATATATACCAAGATTACTTCATTCAAGTACTTATTGAACATAACAGATATTTTTCTTTGGTAATAATCTTCAGAACAAATTTACTAAGCACACAAGAAAATTAGGCTCATTTTTTATAGTCATATTTTAGTTTATATTAAAACTTCATTAGTCACTCATTAATCTATTGATAACATTAACAATAACACCACAAATAAAGCTTCAGAATTTAGATGTTCTCATACTAGGCTGCTTTGCATTCTCTGTGTCATTTTATAAATGAGGAATTATGGTTGCAGAGAGAATGAGTAATTGTTCTGAAGGGGCAGATTTGTTTTAAAAATAAAAATAAAAAAGAATACCTAGAACAGAAACTCAATTGGTTTGATACTGAAGTACATGTTCTCAATTGTGATGCTAGCATTTCTCTTAGCTCTAAAACATCCTTAAAATGCAAAATTTGCTACTATTGAGGGCATTCAAACCACATTTCTGTAAACTATGAAGACAATTTTCTTAAAAACTCCAAACTACTTTATTTCTTGGTTCATAGTTTCCTTAAATATTTACTCTAAAATGGATAGTGATCATGTACATGGATAAATTGTTTTCTTTATTAAAAAAACCCTAAAATAATCACCCTGTTATGCTGATATTATCCTAATTATTTTCACTACTGAACACATGCAGAAACAGCCTGAGGGGTTTTCATCGTCATACCATTAACATCTAGCGAGTGCCTGCCACAGAGGGCTCAATCATAATCTTAAGAATACAAGGACGAAATAATCCCCCCCACTAAACTGAGTCCAGCTTTATTTGCTTGAATATATTTTAACATACATTAAATAATACTGCTAATGGAATTTTCCCTAACTCCACTCACCAGACAGAAAGTGAGCATGTACTCTCTGGAATACACTTTGTACACACACAGTATGAAAATGAGATAGGATTTCTACTCTTACAGAATTTAAACTCCTCAAGGGTATGGCAATCAAGGGCTCAATTAAGCTTCTCTTTATTTTCTTCCTCAAGTAGAAATC
This sequence comes from Fukomys damarensis, assembly GCF_012274545.1. Taxonomy (NCBI): domain Eukaryota; kingdom Metazoa; phylum Chordata; class Mammalia; order Rodentia; family Bathyergidae; genus Fukomys; species Fukomys damarensis. The sequence goes on from NW_022900916.1 coordinate 66,757,918, forward strand.
TATGGTGATGAGTAAAGAAAAGTACCTCAAGGCCTATGATCATCTTGATTACTCTTTAAGATTGATATGAAATCAGCAAATATAAAAAGTGTATTCAAGTTGCATGGGCGGTTGACAGCCAAACAGCTAGAATTCAGTCATTTCAGTATATCATGTATTTTCTTACCAGTTTAAGATAATCTCTGTCTCTACTTTTATTTTTCTTCCTTTCTCTCTTTTCTTAGAGGTATGAGAAACTTTTGAAGAAATATAAAATTGTGGTATTCTCAATGTTGGTTGTTTTAGCAGTTAACTGTGGCATTCCTAAAATGAGAACATTTGTGCCTTAATAAACAGCAAACCCAACAGAGAGGTAGCCAACAATATAACCAATAGCCGAGGTACCCTGCCTGATCCTAATGCTTAGTAAAAATCATTTCATTTTGCTTTGTCAACTTTTAAGTTAGGAAATTTTTAAAATACAGAAAAGTTTAAACTTCTATCATTAAATAATAACCACTCTTAAATTTTTGATATATTTATTTTTAGTAGTGTAGAAACTGACTTTATAATAATATTATGCTGTTATAATTTTCACCTGCCCCTTTTCTTGCATATTAACATAGGTGTTTTATAATATTATACAAACTTTGTAGCCAAATTTTACATTACTACCTTTCTTAAGAGAATGTATCATACTCAGCCATACATAAGTGTTAAGTACTTAGATTACTTCTTACTTTTCACTTTATAAAATAAAGCAGCAATGAACTCTATGTGCCTCAGTTTTTAAAATCTTTAAGGTAGCGTTCCTAAAATGTAATTAATGAGTCAAACATATTTAAGGTATATACAGCCACATTGTTTCTGTTATTCACTTTACTAATTTTCAACTCCAACTTGTTTTACTTGAATCTTTTCGGCACTTGATAGTCTCATTTCCAAAATATCCTTGCCGATTTCATGTATATTTCTTTGTAGCTAACAAGAATATTCTAGTATGTTACTACTGGTTCCTTTTTTAAAATATGAACTACCTATCTTCATCTTTTACCCAGTTCTATTTGAGCCTTTCAGTTCTTATTCATTCATGACCCCTGTATAAATTAAAAATATAAATCCATAGTAATTATTGTAATAATATTGTTTGTTGTATTTGCCTCTGAATTTACTCAAGATAATTTTCGTGTTCATTTTTGTAGTTTTAATAAGATCATCCTTTACAATTGTTTCCATACCACTGTTTATTTTTAGTACTCCTCACTAGCCCTTTCCTGTCATTATAGTTTTACTCTCAAGTACTTAATTCTTATTCACATCTTGGTGTTCTGTTGACCATCCGTATTACGATATCCATTAACATCAGGCTTTCTACAGAACAGTTTTCAAATCCTATCTTATTTACTTTTAGAAACACCCTAGCAGCATACTGTTATTGTCTCCATTTTGACAATACAGAAATTAAGGTTTCTGAGGCCAAGGAACTTATCCAAAGGTCTTCAGGTGGCCACTGATCAAGCTGGAATTCAAATCCTCCTGAGCCACCACTTCAGTCTCATCTTTCCTTTGATCTTATCCCTTTGTCTTCTCACCTTAATTTTGTCATTTTTATCATCTAAAAAATCTTGTGCTACTATGGTAGGTTTATCTTATTTAGGTACCGGGGTTCAAACTCGGGTCCTTTCGCTTGCAAAGCAGGTGGCAGAACACAGTAGATTTATCTTAATACAAGACCTTGACTTATGCCACGGGTTGATTCTCTTACAGAGCTTTGAAGGCAGTACTAGAGGCTGGAAGAGGAGATGGTTGGGGTGTGACAGAACCTTTGCAGCACCACAAACATAAATGAGCTGGTTAACCTACGAGTTAATTTCAATAAAACTGCCTATGGCAGACTCTCAGCTCATAACATTTTCAACAAGCATTTATTGAATCTCTATTTTTGTAAGTCACAAAGAATAGAAGAAATTCATCATATAAAATGATAATAATAGCAAGTACCAAATGAGATGTATAGCTAGTGAGAAGTAGGATGGGAAGAGGGGCAGAAATCACTTCTGCCTAGAGCATATCAGTATTTCATTGAATTTTGAGTTAGAATAATTCACTTTTATCTGATCAATATTTCACCCAAATCATGGCTGCTGCAGTACTGACTAAATGGTGGCAAGATAAACGTCTTTGGAAGTTTGGACTTTTAAAGCAGGATTTTGTTATTGCAAACGGATGCAATACAATATGAGTTTGACTATAGTCATTCATTGTCCCCTGTCGTTAAGACAATCATGTGTCTTTCACACCTAAAAATCAGTTACATATAAATGGGTGGATCCTTTGTTGACATGACTTTGTCTTGTTCTTTGCACTGAGTACATTGCTTGTTTCTATGACTCAGGCCAAGTAATTCATTGGAAAATTTATAAAATTTTATCAGTTCAGAGTAAAAAAATAAAATGGATATGATAAAGACTGGTTTAGATATCATTTATCATTAAAGCATCATGCCTGTTTAGAGCAAGTATAATTTACAGAAATTATACGAGTCATTTTTTTGGTCAAACATTAATTTTTACCAATATTCTGTTTAGTTTGCAAAAACCATCTTCTCATTACAAAAAATCAGTAACCTTACTGCAATCAACCCAATTTTACCAATGTCCTAAGACTTCTTAATCACTGCAATATTTTAAGTATTTAATTTTAAAATAGTTTGGTACTGTGTCTGTGCTTTATGTACACATATTAACTGGTCTCTGTATAGGAAACCCAATTAAAAGTTGATCACATTAAGCACTGCAAAATAAAGGCAACCGCTAAGCACCTTTAAATAAATACTCTATATGCAACAATTCCAATTATCAGAGATATCATTTAGTGACTGCCTTCTATAAAATACAGAAAAAAATACATTCACTGGCTTGTTTTTCACTTTGAAGTTACCCTCTTATCCAGAGTAAGGATTTTGAAGAAATAAAACCTTCAGTGCAAATGCACTTAGTTTTAGTTTGGGCCATTCTGTCCTTTCCCATTTTTCTTTCTTCCTTCTGAAATGTCTCCACACCTCCACATTATAATTACATTATTAAAAAGCATTAACTAATGGAAATGTGGATTTTGGTGAAGTAACTAAAAACTTCAGTTTCATTCTAAAATATGAATAACAGTAACAATCATCACTTCACACGGTCCTTATAAGGATAAATTAATTAATCTCTTTGAATCTCTTGGGAGGTGGATTTAGCTCAGTGGTTCCATTGCCTGCTTTGCAAGTGTAAGGACCCAAGTTTGATTCCCTGGTACCAAAAAGAAAAAAGAAAAAGCATTAACTACCTGCACTTTGTGCTTCAGATCAAGACATCATTTGAGTAATTTCAAATTGTGTATAGTTTTTCATGTAGAAAGAAAAGGGGTGTCTTGTGATCACAATTATCTTAAAGCATAATTATATTCAAATAACCTGACATGGCAAGCCTTACAAATTACAAAGCCACAATCTTGAAACGTAACAATTCAAAAGTTAAGCAAATGGGAAACATTGTAAGATGTGAACAGCTCTTCTTCTCATTAAGTGCTAAATATTACAATTTTGTTATTAATAAACACTTATAATAAAGGCATGAGGAACCTGGGATAGGCACTATTTGTTAGATTTTTGCAATTGGTTTTGTGTGAGGTAGGGTAGAAATCTGTGCTTCAGTACAACATAATGTTAATTGGATGGCAAAAAGTTTCAGAGAAAACAAAGCAGCTAGACGGACAACATTTCTGGAATCCCTATCATTTTGAAAAGGACTGTCCTAAATGCTATTTGAAAAACAAAACAAAACAAAACAAATCAACCACACAATTCTTAGGCTCTATCTGGGGGTACAGAAGTACTCCTGATAATCCGCAGTTTCCCAGAGGGTGGGGCATGATGCTTATTTATATATCACCACAGCTCTGCACAGTGTTTAGCATATGGCAGGCACTCCCTAAATATGTGAGTGGTGTTGGCAGAAAGAAAGCCCTGATTTACGGAGAAACATATCACTAAGCATAAGTTCAAATGCTTTAAAATGTACGCAGTATATAAAGTTAGAGCAATATTCTCTTAAGGTCTTTCTGCATTTTACACATAGTCCACATTTTGCTGAATCAGCCCGCTCAGCCCTTGCATTCACCCAACACTCTACTATGTGCCAGGCACTGTTTCTAGGCACTTGTGAACAAAAGAGCTGACATCTGAGTAAAGATCTTGAAATGAATGAAGACCTGAGTCAGTCTGTACAGCTAACGAAGGGAAGAGAGTTGCAGGCCCAGGTAATGGTTAAATGCCACGGGTCCAAGGTGGGTGTTCAGAGAACAGAAAGAAGGCTGCCGAGGCTGGAGCGGAATCAAGGCTGGAGAGAGTGACGGGGACGAAGTCAGGGATTAGGAGGCCCAGACTATGCAGAGACCTCCCCATAATCGGAAGGGTTTCGCATTTTGCTCTGAGGGAGGCAGGAAGCCAAGGGATAGTGACAGATTTTAGTCATTTTACTCTGAAGAAAATCCTGGTGAAAACAGGGAGGCTGACTCAAACATTGAGTCAAATATTGAGCTAACTGCTTACAGGCTGTGTGATTTTGGTGAAGTACTACAAACTTCAGTTTCATTCTAAAATGTGAACAGCAGTAACATTCATCACTTCACAAGGTCCTTATGAGGGTAAATTAAATAATCTCCTTGATCTCTTGGGAGGGTTACGTGACCAGTGCAGATATGCCCATCAACAGATGAGATAAAGGAAATGTGGCAATTATACACAAAGGAGCATACTATACCACAAAAAGGAATATGCTTGAGAAGTTGTAGGAAAATGGGTGCACCTTGAGACCATAATGTTACATGAAATCAGACATACAAGCTTAAATAGCACATGATTTCTCTTATTTGAGAAGCCCAAAGTATAAATAAATTAAAGAGCAAAATAGATAATAGGAAACAGGTAGATCCTTTGCAAATTCGAAGTGGACCCAGAGATGGAGTATGGGGAGGGGAGGATACACAAAAAGAATTCAGATGTGTCATGTACACAGGCCGACTGCCCACAGTCAGTGTAGTCACTATGTATCACAAATAGGAACTAAAGACAGTGGAAGAAAGGAATCTAGAGAGGGAAGGAGTAGAAAGGAAAGGGAAGAGAGGCGAATAAGAAGAGTTAAGATACATTATATATACCCTAACATGAAGATAAACACTAGGTACTGTACATATGTACTAGCAAAACTTTTAAATGTTAATTTTATTACTAGCACTATCACAACCGGCATATATAGGACAGGGTGTAGTGGAGACCCAGGCTGCATCACTGAGAGGATGCCAGCAAGTGAGGGAAATCACTACTGAGGGTGGAGGGCGGGAAGGCGCAGGCTGTGGAGACGCACACTTCACGGAGTAGAAACAGCTGCCTGAGTGAACCTGTGGGGCAGCTGTGGGGGGGTGAATTTCACTGGAGCTTGATGAAGCTGAGGAGAAACTACGGAGACCAGCCTGGCGAGAGTGGTAGGAGTGATGCAAGACGAATGTCTTAAAATAAGCCAAGGACGGCGGTGTGGAACTAGCAGAGGCAGGACTAGCCGTTGTGTTAGGTTTATCATATTTTATATTCATATTATCATGTCATTGGGACAAAGAAACTAAAAAGTTAATGGAATGCTTTATTTAAGACTTACTAAAAAATCTCTGGGCTATTGTGATGCTCAACCTGGATATGTCCCTGACAGAGATCTTCACTTGATGCCTACGACTTTAGAAATTATATGGCCAACATAATACAGTACCTTTAAAACCATGGCCAACTATTTTGCAGTCCATTCAGAAGGGTACATAAAATATACCAAGACTGCATAAACTATCGGTGGGATAATGGGATACAGTGGAAATAGAGCAGAAGGACAAATAGAAGCAAAAAGGAATGTGATTAAGGAGAAAGCTTATACATTTGCCCAGATGGGTCACAGGGAAACACTCTTAAGCAGTGAACCAACGCTGAAAACAATTAGAATCGATAGGAAAAAAAAAAAAAGGCATGTTAGAAAAAAGCTACGGTACAGCAAAGAATAAAAACGAGGCAATTAAAATTATGAGTAACAAAAAGAAAATTATGGTTTTGAAGTATTCTATTTTAAAAAACAGAGGCAATAACTTCACACCATGCTGTAAAAAATGAGGTTTCTCTTCTCAACGTTTGTAGCAAGCTGAAAGGCCAGAATATGTGAGAGTGATCATATTTACACTAGATGCAAGGAAGAACTATTTACTCTGTTTAAAAGAAGCATGAAAAGCTCTGATATTAATTTATACTGCTTTGTGAAGTAGAATTGTGAATTTTGAGTTTACTTTTGTTTCTTTTTAAGAATATAGGGGGTTAAGTGTTGAAATAAACAATACGAAAAATTACTACTAAAGTAATAAGCTAAAATATCTCTTTTAAAAATCTTAATGAAAGTAGTACTTTGAAATGCTCTGGGGGAACATGGACATTGATTTGACAACTAAACTTTAAAAATATCAGGCGCTCTTTTAAATAACAGTTCTAGCCTGAATTTCTCATTTACAGTAAAAATCTTCCTTTTAATTTCCTAATTACCCTAAAAATGCAGACATACACCTCAAAATACTGAAAAAAGACTCATGCATAGAAATTTCTCAGTGCGTTTTTGGAGGTGTTGATTAGGAAGATTTAAGTGCAGAACGGGCAGGTCCCATGTTGCGTTATGAGTGCATGGGATGTGATGGCACAGAACAGTTCCTTAGCCCCTGCAGACTCTGGACGCCACTGCACATCTACATGTGTACCCGTAAAGCCTGGAGACTTCCGTGGACAGGTCTAGACCTGAGTCCTGCTGATTCACGCACCCCTGGAAGAAGGGCCAAAGAAGCCAGGGCGCCCTGAAGCCCAGCCCCTCCACGAGTTCAGCAGTTCTGTCCGCAGTGGGGAAGCGGCCCCGCGAGACCACGCCCTCGGCCTCACCACGCCGGGTGTGACTTCTCTCACTCACCTCACTCGCAGGATACAAAAAGCCGGGCGCCTTCCCTCCCTGGCTGCTCTGAGTCAGGGTCGCTGCTGCCCGCTTCTGCCCGACCGGCCCTGCAGTCGCGCTCAGCCCCGAAGCCCGCGACTTTGGGGTCCCCGGAGGTAGGGCTCCGCGGTGCAGTCCGCGTGGAAGGAGGGCGTCCTGGACGGCGGGGCTGTGGA
>NW_022900916.1:66766099-66856421 GCF_012274545.1 Fukomys damarensis
TGTTAAACTTGTATTGCAAATGCCAGTATGAAATCATGGTTTTTTAATAGTTTATTTTCTGTCCACTAAGAAAGATGCACTTTTAGTGCCAGATCTTGATTTCTGAACACCATTCTTTATTAAAAAGGAAGAGTACCCTACAGAAAAATAGCTGGTTTCAGCCACGTCTAGGGCAGGGAAAATACAAAGTGTGCTGGGAGTGTCTTCTATACCCCAAAACAGAAGTAAAGTTTAAGAGTGCAGTTAAAAGCCTTCGGAACTGGGCTTGAAGGGGCCTCCACTAGCCAAGTCTGGGACACTGAGTATGAAAGCAATATTAACCATAAATGATTTTGAGGTATTGATTACAATACAACTGATGAATCCTCACAAATATTCTGCGAAGAAGAAAAGGTAAAGAGAGTATGACAGGTAGGGGAAAAAAAGGAACCTTCTTTACAAAAAAAGGTAGCTGTATTTATCATGTTGGAACCTGCATTGTCTCACTGAATTCAGTCACAGATTGTCACTGGATCCTAAACCGTTCAGAAAAAAGTTGTATCTAATGATTATGACCGCATTTCTTACTAATGGGAAGAAGGGAAATGCACTTTTCCGATGAGAGATTCTGCAGTTGTCATCTTAAGCAAGTGGCCAGACTTAGCATCACTTACGGTGGATAGACTCTTGAATCAGCAATTATAATGTGTAAACTCTTATTATATCAATGTTTACAAGGAGAGAACCACCTATATTAACAATTCTTGGGAAAATGGAATGTGGACTGAATATTAGATGATGTCATAATTGCTATTAAAGTACTTAGATGTGATAATGGTAGGAAAAATTCATGGTTGTCATAGTATTTACAGCTTACCTTTAAATATTTCAGCCAAATATTTACAAATAGTAATATATATTCCCTTGTGTAAATAAAAAATCTAGTCAATCTAGATGTAGATAAATCTAGGTGTATTGTTTGGGAAGCCCCTTATATTCTTTGAATTTTTCTGTTCACTTGAAATTTTTCTTGGTGAAAAAATTAAACTCATAACACATAAACAAAATGACTCCACAGACTTTTAAAAAATATAGTAGTTCATATCCTGAAGACACAAATACTTAGATATATTTGAGTAAGAAAATTGAGGGTATGTAGAAGGAAATGGTAGAGAAATTTGGTTGATCCTCGCTATGTCTTCATTTTTTAATTGATACTATCGTGGCCTAAAGACTTTGCTTCTAAGTGGAGATTTTTAAAGCAGTTTTATTAATCAGTGCTCATCACTACTGATTTCAATCTGTTATTAAAAGTATCTGTTTTTAATGTTGGTTTGTAAAGACATATCTGACTTTGCTCATAGACAATGCTGGGATAATAGTACTATCTGTAGTACCTGTATTTGTAATCATCCTCATTGAAGTGATATTTTGTAAGATCTATGTTCCCTGCTGTTCGGATTAAATGAGAAATCTGATAGGGGTGAGGTCTCCTGTAAAAGTGAATTTCCGTGCAGTGCAGTAAGCTCAGAGGTCAGAGGTCACAACTTAAGAGCATGGTGGTCAGGGGACAGACTTTGTGGGTAAAATCTTGGCTTTATTCCAGTGGTTGGACCTTGCACAAGTCAGCTAACTCTTCTCACTTCTCTGTGGCTTTTGTCATCTCTAAAAGCACACACAAAAAAATGCAGAATTGTTTATGGATGGTGTGTGGTTATGTTTTCCTTAGCCAATTCCTGTAATACTGTAAATTCTCCACGTTAGCAACAGAAAAAAATGTAAGAAACAGCCTTAGATTTAAAAACTGTATGTCTGTTTTACTGTTTCCATATTCTGGAAACAGGATACTGACATCACACCTTCACTGGGATAAGATGGCACCAAACCTGAAGGTGTTTGTGTTTTCTTGCTGTCACCCCGAGGCTAAGTATTCTTTTTTTTTTCTCATTGAGTTTATTGGTACATTTTAGGTATACAGTACAGTTACATTCATCTGTGGGATCTTGTACCTTTACATGACAGGTCTTGGTTCTCATTTTATCCCCTTGTCCCTGCCCTCCCTTCAGCCCCTCCTCCCTTCCCTATTTACAAATACTTTATTTCCATTTTTTCATTTTCTCATTTTTTTATCTTTTCCCTTGTTTCCTTTTCCCTACCCTTCCCCTATCCCTTTATTCCTTTTCTTCCTATTTCACATTATCAATTATACCATTAAGATCTTATATACCATTATAGTTTTTCACACCAGAGAAACTATTTGGTATTTATACATGTGTGCTGAGGCTAAATATTCATAAACTCTGGATTTGTTCTTTAGATGTCTCTTTACCTCATTTTGTGGAAAGAACAGAGAAAAATAAATTTACTGTTTGAATTTGAAAATTTCTTAAAAAATAATACGTGTCTTTTCTAAAAGAGTCTGTCCTGTATCTTTACAAAAATGAGGTTTGTTATTGTTCCTTTGCTTTCACATTCAAGGTGGTGATTGTGCATTATGAAGAGTATGGCTCACTGAATTCAGTTCTTTTGAAACTAGCCTCACAATCATAGCTGGCCTTTTAATGCCTAAGGACAACTTTTTCACAATTTTTTTTGGTTGTTGTTGTTGTTTGTTTTTTGAGACAGGGTCCCACTATGTAGTTGAGACTGACCTGGAACTCACTGTGTAGTCCAGGCTGGTCTAGAACTCATAGCAATCCTCCTGCCTCAGCCTCCCGAGTGCTGGGATTACAGGCATGAGCCACCATGTCTGGCAACTTTTTCATAATTTATAGAACATATTTTTAGGCCATAGATTTTCTAGATTAACTTGTTTTGGTAATGTTCAACTTAGGGCCCCATACATCTCTTCAGAATTAGACTTGCTCGTTAGGAAAGTTCATTATTTTTTTCTTAGGCTGGATATGCACAGCAATTATCTGACCAGCATTGCTCTCCATTAATAATCTGGTAATAGATAGATAGAATATGTACTGCTAGAATTAAAGAGATTTATAGAGGGCATGAATGGTTTTCTAGTTAGAATAAAAAGAGGAGACTGCTTTCGTAGTATATACTTTTTTTTTTTTTGGTTTTTTTGAGATAGGGTCTCACTGCGTAGTTCAGACTGCTCTGGAACTCAACTCTGTAGTCCAGGCTGGTCTCAAACTCACAGTGATCCTCCTGCCTCAGCCTCCCGAGTGCTGTGATTACAGGAGTGTGCCACCATGCCCAGCAGTATATACTTTTTAAGTTATAAATGTTTTGTGTTTGTTTATGTATGTGTGTATTCATCATACAAAATTAAAATATTTACCCAAGGGCACAAGGAAGAAGCCTTTTTAATAGAAATTCTAATATCAGACGTTAACTAGGTATACAGATTTCTAAGACCTATGTAAACATTTCTACTCTTCATAAATTAAATCATACTATCAACCTTTTTTTAACTGAATAATATAAACATTTTTCTGGTAGTTGTCATTAAACATAAGCACTAGATATTAATTTGGTAATTTAAAAATTGTAGAATTTTAAAGTGTTTTATAATTGCTTTGTTGTATTTTGCAGTAAAAAGAAGAAGGAAAAGAAACCAACTGTCAGTCCATTTACCATGGTGAGCTTTGAATTTCTTTACTATTAAAAATGCTTTGTAGAGCCAGGCATGGTGGTGCACACCTGTAATCCCAGCACTTGGGAGGCTGAGGCAGGAGGATCACTGTGAGTTCGAAACCAGCCTGGGCTACATAGTGAGTTCCAGGTGAGTCTCAACTACATAGTAAGACCCTGTCTTAAAAAAAAAAAAAAAAAAATGCTTTGTAAATTGAACATCTCATTCTCTAGAAACAAGGTATTTCTTACTTTTTGCTTGTTGTTATTTTACTTTATTAGTGTTTATTAATTTTACAAAATATTTGGTTTCAATATGTATAATACATTTTGATCATACCCATCTCCCTTTACCACTCTTACACCCCCAAAATCACACAAATAGAGGTATTTCTGAGGGTATAATACTTTTTTAGAAAATCTGATAATGAAGAAGTAATATGAATTAGTTGGATTCACAGCAGTTTATTTTCAGATTAATAATATCACTTGCCACATGAATGGAAGATTAACAGCCATTCTTGCTAAAGTAGATTTTAGTATTCCCCTGATTTCAATAGTGATCTGTTGGCTACAGCAACATTTCTCCCAGTGATGGCCTTTGCCATCTGGAAAGAGCAAGCCAGTTATGTTCAGTATGGTCTTTAATGGTCTGAAACCCTGACAGGTTTGAGGTTAAAGTCCCAAGCATCCATAATAAAAGGTAGCAGCAGAAAATTTGTTACTATGATTTAGAATGTCATTATTCTTCTGTGTTGAATAGCTGAAAATCTAGAAGTTGAAAATCTTAACATGAGTCTATTTCATTTTTTGTTTGCATAATGATAATTTAGAAGCTGTTCTTTAACCCCACTGGGAGTAAAACAGGAATTGTATGGATTAGCTGGTTGCTGATGATCCCTATGTCAGTAGAGTGTAAACTCAAATGAACTTAGGTAAATTATTTACATCAACTCTTGCAGAGAGTAGAACCCGGAAACTAGTAAAACATTAAGTCTTACAATAAACACTTTATAATTCCCTCATTACACACTAGAATTTTTTTTTTTTTTTTTAATGAGGGGGAATGGAAAGATCATTGTGAAGCTGGTTCTTAGCAAACTGAATTTAAAAGAACAGTGTAGAGATGCCTTATTGGAAGCTCCATCTGGGTGACTAGCGGAGTGGTGCATGAGCCATGCTCTGAGATCCACTAGGAAATGGAGACTGGTGGTGGGGAGACAACACCAAAGATGGAAATAGAGGAGGGCAACCTGGAGGAGAAGCACACCAGGTGAATCCAGGTCAGGGGGACTTAGAAAGGGAAGCTGGGCCGCTCCTCATCCCTGGTTACAACCCAGGTCCAGCAAACAGCTCATCTTGGGAGGGGCTGTCACAGCTTGAGGGAGGGAGCTCAGTCCTGTAGGGGGCTGGACGACTGTGAGGGGCTCCGAGCCTGACAACCTACTGCCCCATTCCATGCCCACTTACCCTGGTTCCCTTCTCTCTGAGAGAGGAGCCCACCAGGAGAAATACTTGCAGATCAGGGCACTGGAGAAAGTGAAAGCTAGAGAATTGTTCAGAAGGCAGTGACTGAGTTAGGGCCAGTGGGCCCTTGGGAAAGGAACAAACAAGGACATGGTCCTCTGGGACCTGCCCCCAGGAGGTGGCTCCAGGCCAGAGGCTCAGTGAGTTACAGGAGTCAGGAGGCAGTTGTGACTGACGTGATCCAGGGGAGGAGCAAAGACACTGGCGCTCCCCAAACTCCAGAGGGTTTTGTGACTGCAGGATCTCCTCCCAGCTTCTGGAACCCTCCCACCTCTAGCCAAATGCTGCTGGGTCCTAGGAACCTCAGAGTTTATAGGATAGATAGTGACTCCTTTAGGGGTGTAGTCAGAGAGTTTAGCAAGAGGAGAGAAAGGAGAGGAGTGCTGTTATTTTTTATTATGGATTCTTTTTTTTTTTTTCACTTTTGCTTAACAGTTTGCCCAATTAGATGAATTCTTTCCTTGAGCCCTTTGGTGATTTTGATCTCCTTGTCTCTTGTCTAGGATACCTTTGAATGCTTTGTGCAACACTGCTTTGGGGGGGGTCATTAATTTCTTTAGTGCTCCTTTTTATTGAAAGTCTCTTTTTTTTGTCAGTTTTGAAAGAAATTTTTTGCAGGGTACCTTAATCAGAATTGAAAGGTGTTTTCTTCTAAGGCTTGAAAAACTTCACTGTATACCAAAGGAAACAGCAGAGTGAAGAGACAGTCCACAGAATGGGAAAAAACATTTGCCAGCTTATTCCTTGGTTGGAGAATTAATATCTAGAGTATGTGAAAAATTCAAACAATCAGGCCCCCAAAATAAAAGACCTAATCACATAATGGGCAACTGAAATGAATAGAACCTTCTCAGATAAGTATGATGGCCAGTAACTACAGAAAAAATCTTCAACATCTTTGCTCATCAGAGCCCTGCAAATCAAAACAACACTTTTGGAGATTCCACCTTGTGATATTAAGAATGGGTATTAAGGACTCAAAAGACAACAAATGCTGTGTGATTGTGAGGAAATAGGAACCCTTCGACACTGATTTCAAACTGGTACAACCACTGTGAGAGCGCTATGAGATTATTTCGTAAAAACCAGAAGATATTCTGTTTGACTCAGGTATTTCCCTTCTAGGTATCTTTCCAAAGGCTAAGTTTTACAGTTAGGATACTGTGGTTGTGTCTTAGCTTCTTCACATGTCTATGCTACAGTTCTCTTGATTCTTGATTGTGGCTCTTTATTTTCTTTCTTTCTTTCTTTCTTTTGCTTTTTTTGAGGCAGGATCTAAGTTTTAGAATTCTGTGGAGAATCCACTTGGTCCTGTGCTCATTTTTTTACTTCTGCCTCAAATTTTATAGCTTGCTACTGGACTATTCAGGGTTTTGATATCATCCTGGTTCTGTTTTGTAATTCTTATATATCTAGAAATCTATCCATTTCTTCCATATTCTCCAACTTATTGGAATACAGATTTTTGAGGTAGTTATTTATATTCTTTTGGATTTTTTTGTGGTGTCTCTCTTGACTTAACGATTTTAATTTGAATTATATTGATATGTATCTTTGTTTCCTTCTCTTGGTAAGTTAAAACAAGGAGTTTTTTTTTGTTGTTGTTACTGGGGATTGAACTCCGGTCCTTGTGCTTTCGAGGCAAGTGACGGAGGAAAAATTACAAAATATTACGTTAGTAGTTTCCTCAGAGTGGCCTGCGACATTTTTTCTTGTGAGATGAAAAGTATCTTTTCTTACAAAGCAAAACACATAATATATTTTTATTGTAGTCTCATTTGTTGTCCTAAAAAGATAAGAGTACAGCATGAAAAACTAAGCCAGAACTCAGTAGAAGAAGCAAATGCTCTTTTCTAGTTGGGCTGTTGCAATAGTTTAGCAAAGCTAGAGGGGTACCTTGGACTTTAGTGGTAGCAGTAGTAGTCTCCAAAACATTTGCATTTGGGGTATGTTTTGAAGGCAGAAGAAACCATCTAGAAAATTGCTAACTGTGCCTGTGCTCTATTTTATTCTCTTTTTAGTTTCGCTATTCAAATTGGCTGGACAGGTTATACATGGTGCTGGGAACTGTGGCTGCCGTTGTCCATGGAGCTGCTCTCCCTCTCATGATGCTGGTGTTTGGAGACATGATGGACAGCTTTGCAAATGCAGGAAACTACAGTCAAAGTAAGTATTTTTTGTGGTACTTTTATTAGAAGCATGCAGGGAGAAGCTTATGATGATATCACTGAATGGGCACTATTGTGTTTAATGCTCTGGGAGGTAGAGGGGTCTGAGTGTAGCTTATGCTTGTCATGAATTTGAGTAGATAGCACTCACAAGCATTAGAATGCCCAGTGGAAATGCTGACAGATGAGAATAAGGAGAGAGCTCTATGGTATCAGAAACACCATAAAAAGCTTCAGGAGGAGATAAAAATCAACCAAGACTTTGTGAGAAAGTGGGATCAGTTACAAGATTCCCTGACAAGTTGGATGTGAGTACTAGGGAGGGACCCAGGATGATTCTATACTTTTAGCCTGAGAAATTGGACAGGTTGCTATTACTGTCAACTGAGATGGGAAAGATGGAGGGAAACTAGGTTTGGGCAGTGAATATCAGCAAATCAGTTTTGGACATTGTCATGGATTAGGCAGGAAGGGAGAAATGAATCTAAGTGTGTGATTGTGTGTGTGTGTGTGTCTTTTAGGGTGGAATAAGTCTTGTGTTTGTTAATTTAAATAATTCAGAAGAAAGGAGAAAGTAATAAATGATATTTAAACAAAAAGTGAAAAACCTTGTTAGTGTTCTGTCCTTTAGGAAGGATGAAATCCAATGCCCAAGAGGAAGTGTTCACTTTAAATAGAACTGAGGACAGTTCCTATACAATAACAAATGGGAAGAGGATTTGAGTGTCAAGAGTCCAAAGCTAGGTAGATAGGGAGATGCCAGCCTGGAAGTTTAGCTTTGACGATAGCATTCTCACTTACCTGCAAGGAATATATTTCAAGACCCTAGGTAGGTACTGGATGCTATGGATGGCACAGAATTCTCTATATACAGTATTTTTCCTTTATATGTGTATGTATGATAAAGTTTAATATGTTATATAAATAGTGCACAGTGAGATTAACAACAACTGGTAATAAAATAATACCAATGTAATAACATACTCTAGTAAAAGTTATTGAACCTGTGCTTGCATAGGATCTCTCTCTGTCTCTCACACTGTCTTATGACATCGTCCTCTCCCAGTTGTAGCGATGGAGACCATACAGTGCCATGGTTGAGAATAAGAAACTGAAACCATGGAGAGAGAAACTGGGGGTGTGGGCATGACTGCACTTCAGTTTTCTCAGTGATGTAGGAAGCAAGGCATTTGGCTGATAAAGGAAGGAGATGTAAAATGGCTAAGAGTTGAAAAGGGAACACTATTAAACAGTCTGTGTGTAGCACACAGTCTCGACCAGGGGGAGGTAGATTAATGGCTTTCAGCGTAAATCTTCAGGATACCTCTAGTAAAGCCTCAACTGACAAAGGCCCATAAGTCAGTTTGCATTTGGTGTTAAACATGCAGAACTACCTGTTTGAAAATACCCTTGAAAATATACTAATAGCTTGCAATAACACTTCACCTTTTGGACTTTTAAGTCTCTCTTGATTGCTATGAATCTTTTCCCCCAGAATCATGCGCATTAATATTTCTATTGAGGTGTAGATGGAACACTTAATAGTTGTCTATGCGTCTTGGGAACTACAGAATACATTGTTTGCTCTGAGCAGAACTTCTTCTCGTGTGCTTTGTGTCAGAGAGTTGGACCAGAAAACTGGATAGTATGTTTTAGCTGTGTAGAATTCTTAGGTACCTCTTACCTCCCTTTGTGGCATTCAAAGGCACCTGCAGAAAGATACCGCACGGCTTTCCAACTGGCATCCTTGTTTTATACCATGCACAAAAGGAGGTGCTCAGTGCTTTCTAAATTCACTGTTTCCTATATACCACGTGCTGGGCACCATTGTGCAGAGTTAGCTTTCTTCCTGGTTTATAGCGGAATCAGCGGATCTTTCAGTGCTCCCTGGTAGCTCGGCAGGCCTGGTGTGCACAGTCTGACCCTACCCACTTTGTCATGAGTACAAACACAAACACTGCTCTAAGACTGTCACAGGTGTTATAATGATAATCGTGATGTGCTTCTAAATAAACCAAATACGAGACAGCTGCTAAACTTGTCTATCAATAAAACAATTGTAGATTATTGAGACAGTTGTTTAATGTTGACCCATCTAGGAAGAGCAGACCATCATATGGCTCTCTTTAGCTAACAGAGCTGAATTCTGATGGGCTGCAGTAATCTAAGCTTGTATCACATCCACTGCTTTTTTTTTTTAGTAATAGCATTTAAATTTGTATTTCAGTTTATGCCCATTGCACAGACATGAATTGGCTTTTATTCTTAAAAACAAATAAGTGCTCTCAATCAAGGTAGCAATCATGACCAGGTTTATCCAGAACACCTGCAGATATGTGAGTGCTCTGGTCTGAAACTTGTGTCCCCCAAAATCCCTGTTTGAAATTTGAACCCCTACTGTGATTGTATTTGGAGGTGGTGCCTTTGGAAGTTGTTCAGGTCGTGATGGTAGAGCCCTTATGAATGGGATTAGTGCCCTTAGACCCCGGATTGCTGCCTGGCCCCTTCTGCCATGTGAGGATGCAGGTAGAAGATGCCACGTATGAACTAGAAGACAGACTCTCCCCAGACACCAAGTCTGTCTTGATCTTCGGCTTCCGGTGTCAGGAACTGTTTGTATGCTAACATTTTGTTACAGCAGCCCAAATGTATGAAGACGGATCATAATCTGACTTCCTGGAGACTTAATGGCGTGAGTTGCCAAACAGATGATGGTCTAGTTATTGCAAGTTTGGAATACACCCACATTAAGTATCTGTTGTAGAGGTAAACAATTTGTCATAGACCAGCATTTCTTTAGTCACTAGGTCACCAGCTTTCACCTTTCAGGGAGAATAGGTGCCCTCAGGTGACAGACCGCAGGTGCGATTTAGCTCTCTGCTTCATTTTTTTATACCTGTGAGCCAAGAGTGGTTTATATAGTGTTAAATCACTGCAAAAAATGAAAAGAAGACATATTTGGGGACACGTGCAAATTGTATGAAATCTAATTTTCGGTGTCTAGAAATAAAGTTTTAATAGAACAGTGACAATTTTCACTTCCATGTCATCTGTGGCTGCTTTATGCCACAGTAACAGAGCAGAGCAGCTGTGAGAGGGACCGTGTGGTCGTCATAACCTAAAGTGTCAACTGTGGTGCTTTGTAAAGAAAGGTGCTGATCTCTGCAGCAGGGTATGCAGTAGAGTTATTATCTTCAGTCTATCAGTGAATTTGTATTAAAGCCACAGTACCCTCTCTATTCACCGTCAAACCTCAAGATCCTTGATGTCACAGGAAGGACAGACAAGGCCATCAGCAGATGTGTTTGGGTATGAGTGGTGCAGTGAGGTAGAGATATGCAGAATGCTTTGAAAAAGGAGAAGAAGGGTGCCCAAATTTGTGATTCTGGTCCCAGAGACAAGAGCAAACACTCTGTGAAGCTCCTGGAGAGAAAATCAGCCTACTGAGATATTCTCAGATCTTTCTTCTTTTTGCATGGGCTAGGCGGAACCTTGTTACCTCTCTGTAGGCTGGCGTAGACACCGGGACCTCCTTGTTGAGTGGTTTTCTTTGCTTTGCTATGTTTAGCTTTACCAGGGCTCTTGAGGACCTGTGGGCGTCACGCTAAACACAGGGTTTAACCAAACTGCCCTACAAAAGCAGTAGGGCCTATTGTTCTCTGGCTGAGAAAGACCCCTCTGACTTTTCTCCTCTCCTGATGCTTTGCTGATCATCAAACATAAGTTTCCATCCTGCTATTTCACTGTAGGCCTGACTTCCTGAGCTCCTGCTCCAATCTTTCTCTCTGGTTGTCAGAATTTGTGCAGATTTTGCCTTAACATCTGAGAAATGGGCCTAGGAAATTCTTTAGACCTGCTGCATCATCTTTGTGAACAAAGCTTTCCCACTGAAGAATTACTACCGTGTCCTGTGAGTTTACATCTTCTAAGAACTGGCCACTGTCTGGATGTGGCCTACGCAATGGCCATTGTAGTTGTAGATGCTTTTTAAATTTTTATTTATTTTATTATTATTTTATTTTTAGTTTTAGATGTATTGTATTGGAGGTGAAAGGCCAGGGCTGAGGGCCACAAGTGTAAGTGAAATTGAGATAGTCCCAGAAGCGACATTGAATGTTGGCACAACAAATAGCTTTAGAAACTGCTCAGTATTTGAATTGAAGGTGATGTTACCTCTCTTTAGGGTAGACAAATTGGAGCCCTAAGTCTCGGGAAAGGACTCAATTGTTGACATAGCTAAAGGAAACAGTTTTTTAGCATTTCTTACATGCCATATACTGTTCTTAGTGTTTTCCTCACACTAACTCCTTTAATGTTTTCATGAACAGGCATTTGATGCTGTATATACTGAGGAAAATGGAGCCCCGAGAGATTTAAATCACCTGAGGTTACACAGTAAGCAGCAGAGTTGGGATTTAAGTGGTAGACTGACTGGTACTGAGGCCAGGCACTGAAGGAAATAGAGAGGTAGTCAGAGAAGAGACTGAGGAGAACACACTTACTGAGGGCCGGGGATTCAGCTCAGTGGTTCTGCTGCCTGCCTCTCAAGCGCAAGGTCCTGAGTTTGATCCCCGGTAATTCCCCGCTCCCCAACAATAGTAAGGACCAGAGGAAATTTTCCATATCTCTTAGGGGTTGGTACTCAAAGGTACTTTTCAAATGAGCTCTTGACTATTCGGTGTCTCTGATGATTCAGTTTATAGTATATCTGCACTGATGCTTTTCTCTTTCTTGAAAACCTTATGATGGTTGCTTCTATTTATTCCCCACCAGATTGTGTGCAGAGTAATGGAGAAACTGAGACACTCAAAATCTTGCATGGAGTAATAATTTATATGAATAGGAGAAAATAAAAATAATTTGTCTTTACATTTGTCAACTCTAGTCTCACTGCCTTAAAACTCATGAGGAAAAAACTATTTATGAAATGGCAGCTCTCTCAAAACAGTATAGGTTGAGTGTCCCTTTTCAGAAGCATTTTGGACTTTTTCAGTTTTTGGCATATTTGCATATACTTAACAGTGTACTTTGGGATTGGACTATACAATGTGCACATAAATTACAGGTAGCATTATATCATTTTAAAAATTAATTTTGTGCATGAAACACAGTTTGGTGAATTATAGCTTTTTATCAGTGACAGCATGGCAGTGCTCAAAAAGTTTTAGGCTTTGGAGCAGTTAGAATTTTAGATAATCTGGTTAAGATCACTTAAGCTGCTGTCCTTACCCTTCTTTTTTTTTTTAACCTTTGAAAATTTATTTCAGTCTTTAGATCTTTTAGAATGTTTAGTGTGTATTTGCTATACATAATGATTACATTGATCATGGGGAGCTGGTACATGTATATAACCTATCTTAATTTTTTTAGTTTTCCCTCCTCTATCTCTTCTCTCTTTCCTTCTCTAGATATGCTTTTCATTTGCAAAGATTTATCTCTGTATTTCATATTATCTGTCTTTTATTGTGTTCTAACTTATTTATACGTGGGTTTCTGCATAAGAGAAACCATGTAATATTCTTGTGTATCTGCTTTTTTTCCTGATGGTCTCAGGAGCATCCATTTTTGTATAAATGACTCAAATTATATTTATCTTTTGATGTTTGAACTATGAGTATAAATCATGTGCAGACCTTGTATAAGGCATGATGGAAAATATAGTTAATTTTAAAATTTTATAAAGTTATTGCGGTACGATTTACATTGCTATTAATAACCCTCAGAATACTCTTCTTCGATTTGAACACATTTATGCCATCACTCTTGCCACTTTTTACAGTGGTGTTGGAAACCAGATTCTGTGTTTTTAGTTGTTCTGTCATGTCCTTCATGAATCAATTCAAATTATTTACTTTTCATGGTTGTTTGGACTTGGGGCAGAGTCAGAAGTTGCATGGTGCCAGATCTTGTGAACTGGGTCGATGAGGACACAGAATAATGTTTTCAAAAGCCTCCATTTCCTCTATGGGATGGCAGTGAGCAGTGACATTCAGTATGGTTTTTTAAATCATACTTTTTAATTTAATTTTTGTTACATTTAAGGTATGTAAAATGAAGACATCCATCATTGGAAATTGGCACCTTTACATAACCCATCTTGTTTCTTATTTTTTCACCATTCCCCTGCCCTCCCTTCAGCCCCTGACCTTCAGTATGTTTTTGATCACATCTCCTAAAGATACTTACAAAAAAGAATTCCCCAGAACTGCTTTAGGAAGTGTAGAACGATGAGAGAATGACTCTAGACTTAGAAGCCACTATTGCCAAAGAATGTTTATTTAAATTCTCTTGGTTCCTAAACTTTAGTGCAAAATCTGGAAGTCCAAAACATAAAATGTCCTGATACTGGTAACATTTTGAGCATCAGTGGTCATTTTGGCTTTTTGGCTTCTTGTATTGGGGGTTCTCAACCTGAAACAGCTATACAAACAGTTCAAAATGTGAAAAATTATAAAATCTAGTCCTAAGATTTTAGATTCAATCTGTAGTAGCAATGAAGGGAAAACAGATACTTAGACTTTAAAATTTTTGTCTTGATTTGGTATTAATACAACAAATATTTGATAACCAAATATTCTTTGACATCTAGAGAAGTTAGAAAATACACAGTGAGATCTTACAAGATTGATTGGAGAAACATCCTTTGGTGATTGAATATTCTGTTTTGTTTTTATAGTGGGACAGAAGAAATCTCAACTGAGTGATCTAAATAAAAATTCAGTCTCAAGGATTTTACTCATAAATCTCTGCTATATCTCTATTTCTTTCTTGCTTCCTTTCTTTCTGCCTTGTTCATGAATGTATTTTTCCCCCGTGTTCTATGCTTGGCCTGCTATTTCCTTTACCTGCTGACCTGTCCTTACAGGTGAAGAGAGGTGGCTTTTTCTTTGTGAATTTAGCAATAGCCTTAAGTTATTTTACATCTGACTCTCTCCAGGACTGGAGAACAACAGTCTCAGTACTTATTGGACATCTAATTGAATGTCACAGGGACTACACAGTTTATAAATGTTCAAGCCTGAGTGGACAGTCTTCCTTCTTTCATGTAGGCCAGCTGTTTTTGCCGATTCTTCTACTACCACGACACCACCGTTCTCCACATGCTTAGGCTTCGCGTCTTGATCACGTCTTAATTTTACTCTGCTTGTATTCCATCTGATGTGAGTCCCTAATGTTTTCTCCAGTATAAATCTTGTTTGTTCTTTGTTTTTTTCTCATGTAGCCCTTCTCTCCCTGTATAATCTCAGTATCTCAAGTCCCTTGCTCTTTCTATTCCAACAGTACTGGCTGCAAAATACTGCCTTACTGTGCTTCTGATTATATCCATTTTATTTATTTATTTTTTTGGTACTGGGGATCGAACTCAGAACCTTGTGCTTCTGAGCTAGGCACAGTGCCACTGAGCTAAATCTCCAGCGCTATATCCACTAATTCCTGTTTGTCTGTTTCTGTGATACCTGCCTGGCCTTGAGTCTTTCCAACCACGTCTGCCTCCTTATGGCCACACAACATACCTTCAGCTCAGCCAAAGTGGCTCACTCATCTTCAGATGTACTAGACTTTGGTCTACATCGCTCACATTGCCAGAAATCCTTGTCCTCCCTTCCCCACACCTGTCCAGAGCAGAGACCCCTGAAGGAGACCCACTCACATTGTATCCTGAGTTATTGGCTCAGCTCTGAGATCTAAATTGTGCCTCTATTAATGCAGCCCTTTTGATTATGATCATTTACCTTATAAAATATTTACCTTATGTATATAGCTATGTGTTCAAGTATGTTTTCACTCATGTACTAATGTGGAAAATTGGCCCCGGAATATAGGCTGTAATTGCAGGAAAAAACCCAGCATGCTGTGTGCTTGTGTATTTGTATGTCTGTGTAAATGCATCCATAAAAAATTGGAAATATACACACAAAAGTGCTGAACAGTGGTTATGTGCATGTGTGTATATGTGTAGGGAGGAGGTTAACGTTATGAAATACTTTTTAATGTGCTTATCCCAAAAATGTTAACATTTGCTAATGCTGAGTGAGTGATGCCCTCTGGTGTTTATTATAGTCATCTTTTTTTTATTGTTATTATAGTAATCTTTGTATTTGATAATTTTCAATAAAAACAAAACCTGGAGAAATGTAGTTTTAGATTTGAAATATTCCCTGAAATTCATGTGTACATTTATATGTATTTACCAGTGTGGTTTCTTCTTGCAAATAAACATCATTGCATTTGGTCTCTGTGCAGTTACACAGAAGAGCAAGAAAATATTTGAATGATAACAGGGTGCTTAGCCAGAAGTAAAGCTGTCTATTTCACATATTCCATGTAATTATTAAGTGATTCTGATTCCAGTTTTCATATGCTTGATTTTAACGGAGGTGAAGAAGACATGAGTGATGTGTGTGTTTTGCGGTGTTCTAGGTGACGACAACACCACAGCGAGCTTCGGCACCCTGGAGGAAGACATGACCGTGTAAGTAGACATTTCCTTACACTTATCTCATTACCCTTTCCTGCATCAGTTCCTTTATAGAAATGTTTAACATTTTGCATTATCCTGGTGAGAAGTTGAAATTTTAAGGAGAATGATACTATTGCTAAATTTCAAGGAGGTTATGGTATAGAGTTTTCTTAGAATTTTGTAAAAACTAATTTTATCAGTATATTTACGGTATACAGTGTAATGCCATTCATCACTGGACATTCGCACCTTTACATGATCCATCCTGGTTCTTGTTTTTCCCATTCCCCTCCCTCTCTTCCACTCCTCCCTCCCTCCCCATCTGCAAAGACTTTGTTTCCATTTTCTCATTTTGTCATATTGATTCCATTCCCTTCTTCATTGCCCCTTCTCCTTTGCCCCTTGTCTTCCTATTTCACATTATTTATCGTGCCTTTTAGTCCTTATTTACACTTTCAGTTTCGCACACCAGAGAAACTGTTCAGTTTGTACACGTGTATCCTGTTTGACTTGAGTATCACCTCAGTGTGCATCCATTTAGCTATGAATGACTCCAATTTCTAATTTTTCACTGCTGAGTATCACTCCATTTTCTTAAAAAACACATTTTCTTTTTTTTTCCATTAAGTTTATTGGTACTTAGGTGTACAGTACAGTTACATTCATCTTTGGGATTTTGTACCTTTACATGACAGGTCTTGGTTCTCATTTTTTCCCCGGACCCCTGCCCTCCCTTCTCCCCTTCCACTCTTCCCTATTTTCAAAGACTTTGTTTCCATTTTTTTCTTTTCTCAGATTTTTTCCCTTCTTTCCTTTCCTCTACCCTCTGCTTCCCCTACTCCTTTGCCTTTAGACCTTTTCTTCCTATTTCACCTTATCAATTGTACAATTCGAACCTTACTTACACTTTTAGTTTTTCACATCAGAGAAGCTATTCAGCATTTACACATGTGTGTCCTGTTTATTTCACTTAAGAGTATGGCCTCAGAATGCATTCATTTAGCTAAAAATGTTTCTAGTTTCTCACTCTTTATGGCTGAGTAGTAATCAATTATAGGAAAACCACATCCTCTTTATTGAGTCTCCAGTTGATGGGCAATTGGATGGTTTCTAAGTTTTAACTATTATAAATTGTGCTGCTATGAACATGGGTGCACATATATCATCATGGTATGATTGTTTGTTTTTTTTTACTGGGGATCAAACTGAGGTCCTTGTACCTGAGAGGCAGGCTGTGGCATCACTGAGTTAAATCCCCAACCCTGTTTCTTTTATTTCTTGGGGGAAGGTACCCAGCAGAGGAATAGCTGGGTTAAATGGAACTTCCAATTCTAGATTTTTGAGTATCTCCATACTAATTTCCGCAAAGGTTGCACTAGTCTATACTCCCACCAGCAGTGGAGCAGTGTTCCTCTTTCCCCACAGTCCCACCAGCCTTTGTTATTGGTTGATTTCATGGTAGCAGCCATTCTTTCTGGGGTGAGGTGGAATTTCAGCGTTGTTTTCATTTGCATCTCTCAAATGACCAGTGATGTTGAATATTTTTTCATGTGTTTATTTGCTATTTCTACTTCTTTGTTTGAGAAGCATCTGCTCATTTCAGATGCCCATTTTTGGATTGGGTCTTTAAATTTGGGAGGTCTGATTTCTTAATTTCTTTATATATTCTAGATAGTAGAATATATCTGAGGAACAGCTGTTGTCTGAGGAACAGCTGGCAAAAATATTTTCCCACATTGTAGGTTGTCCCTTTACACAGTTGGTGATTTCTCTTGTTGTGCAGAAGCTTTTTAATAAGAAGAGGTCCCACTTGTTGATTGTTTGTGCTAGTTCACGTGCAACTGAGGTTTGGTTCATAAGATCTTTTCCTACACCAATGTCTTCAAGAGTTCTACCTAACCTCTCTTCCCTCCCATTTAGTGTTTCCATTTTAATATTTAGATCTTTAATCCATTTTGATTTTAGTTTATTTCATGGTAAGAGATATAGGTTTAATTTTAATTTTTGGCAAGTTGAAACCCAGTTTTTCCAGCACCATTTATTAAAAAGGCTATCTTTCCTCCAGTGAGGGTGTTTGGCTCCTTTGTTGAATGAAGATGAGGTGGCTGGGTGTGTCTGGAGTTGTTTCTGCATCTTCTAATCAGTTCCACTGGTTTTTGGGACTGTTTCTTTGCTTTTACTCTGCTGTCCCCCCCCCACAGTAGCTGTGTAGAATAGTTTCAAATTGGGAATTGTGATACCCCCTACCTTGCTTTTCTTGCCTTGAATTGCTTTTGGTATTCTAGATCTCTTGTTCCAAATGAATTTTTAGATTGTTTTCTCAATGTCTGAGAAGTATGCTGCTGGGATTTCGATTGGGATTGCATTGAATCTATGTAGCAGTTTTGGAAGTATGGCCATTTTCACTACGTTGACTCTTCCTACCCAGGAGCAAGGGATATCTTTCCATTTTCTGGTATCCTCTTTGATGTTTTTTTTTTCAGAGTGCTGTAGTTTTCAGAGTAGAGGTCTTTGATTTGTGTTGTTAGGTTGATCCTAGGTATTTCAATTTTTTGGATGCTATTGTGAAAGTAATTGTTTGCCCCATTTTTCTCTCAGTGAGTCTGTTTTTTTTTTTTGTGTATAGGAAAGCTATTAATTTTTGTGTGTTGACCCTGTATCCAGCTACTTTATTGAATTTGGTTATTAAGTGTAGAAGACTTTTGATGGAATTCTAGGGGTCTTCTATATAGAGTATCATGTCATCTGCAAATAATGACAATTTGACTTCTTCGTTTCCTATCTTTATTCCTTTTATTTCTTTCTCTCCTCTAATTGCTGTAGCTAATGTTTCCAAAACTATATTGAACAAGAGTGGTGATAGCGGAATCCTTGTCTTGTTTCTGATTTTAGTGTGAAGGACATCAGTGTTTGACCATTTAGTATGATACTGGCTTTTGGTTTTTATAGATGGCTTTTATCAGATTATCTATTCCAATGTTTTGTAGGGCTTTTATCATGAATGCATACTGGATTTTGTCAAACACTTTTTCTCCATCTATGGGGATGATCATATGGTTTTGTCATTGGCTCTATTAATATAGTGTATTACATTTATTGATTTGCGTATGTTGAAACATCCCTGCTTCTCTGGGATGATTCCCACTTGTTCAGGACGTATGATCTTCTTCACGATCATCTGCATTCTATTTGCCAGTATCTTATTAAGGATTTTTGCATCTGTGTTCAGCTATGCTTATTAGTGAGACTGGCCTATAGTTCTCTTTTCCATTTGGGTCTTTCTATTCTTTTGGGATCAAGGTGATTCTTGCTTCCAGGAATGAATTCAGGAGTATTGCTTTCCTTTCAATTTCACTGAAGAATTTAAACAGTAGGGGCAGTAGTTCCTCTCTAAGTGTGTTGTAGAATTTAGCAGTAAAGCAGTCAGGGGCTGGGCTCTGCTTACTTTGTAAGTTTTTTTTGTTTGTTTGTTTTTGTTTTTGTTTTTGTTTTTGAGACAGGGTCTCACTGTGTAGTTGAGACTGATCTATGTAGCTCAGGCTGGTATCGAACTCACAGTGCATAATCTAGCTTGTTTCTTGAATGGATTTGGAAGAAGGCATATTGAGGAACATTTTTACCACCTGTCCTTTCATAAAACTCCCCTTTCTTCAGAAACCTCCAGAGACGTGGCCCTGCTCATCCACCCTGTTCAACCAGTTATTTTTTTTCTTACTAGTCAGTCATTGTGTATTTCTCATTTTAAAAAGACTATTTAATACTTTCTTCTACTAATTGGTGACTTCAGAGAAGGTAGTGGGAGAAAAAGTTTACAGTCAATTAAAAGTTTATAGACTCAGAATAGTAGATAAGGAAATTTCCCTACTATAACAATAATACTTTAAATAATACATGTGCTAACATTTCCTATGTTAGTTCTAGAGTTCCTAAAACAATCTTTATGTACTTTTTAACATCTAATAACTATTCATAAGATAAATAAAGCAACTGTCCATGAATATCACTGGAAACCTCAGTAATGCTTACCTGCTGGTGGCTTTATGAAAGGTGGTGGAATTAAAGGTACAATAATGGGCACATTGCCATGATCCTTTGACCCTGCAGGTGAGTCACTGAATCCATTTTCAGTGGCAATCCCTGAATCACCTGTGCTCATATTGTATGGTGAAATAACCCTGTCCTTAGGTAATTTTGGTTTTGGCAAAGGATCTTTTTGTTTTGTTTTGTTTTGTTTTGTTTTTTGAGACAGGGTCTCACTTTGTAATTGAGACTGAGCTGGAATACACTTAGGTAACCCAGGCTGGTCTGGAACTCACAGTGAACCTCCTGCCTCAGCCTCCCGAGTGCTGGGATTACAGGCGTGCGCCACCACACCCTGGCAAAGGATTTTCTTTGAGAACAGAAATGTGCTGCCTGTTTCTTCCCATCTGTAGGGCGACTCCTGAATTCAGTGTTTTCACCATCTTTTAATTCAACCTCATTGTAGCCATACCAGCCACGGAGTTCATTCACGGCATTTTCTGCAAAGTTCATTTCTTCGTTGATCTCCCTCTTCCCGGGTGAGCCGGTTCCCTGCTCCGTTTACTTTCCGAGGTCTCCCTCCTTTCTCCATTTTTGCTGTTTCTGTGTTTGGTTCTTGTGGAGATGAAACGTCTGCTGCCGCCATCAGCGGTGGCGGTGGAGGTGGTGCTGATGGTGGAGCTGGCGGAGGTAGTTGTGCTGCTGGACGGGCTGGGCCGGGAAGGCGGGTGCAGGGGAGCGGGATCTCTTCTGGTGGCAGAGAGCTTCAGTGGCTTTCAGGGGCTGTCAGAGGGCCAGGTAGCTGAGGGAGCCTCGGGGATGCCTGCCGCTGCTGCCTCGCCTGCTCCTGCTGCGTCCTCGGCTCCAGGGAGTCGTCAGCCTTCTCCAGTGGCTCTGTCCGTCAGCCTGGGAGAGGCGGCTGAGGGCCCCGCGTGGAGAGAGCTGCTGGGGGGAGCGTGCCCAGATGTGTGTGCCCGGGGAGAGCGCGCCAGCCCAGGTGGGGGAGTATCTTCTTTCTCCAACAATTTTTAAACATAGTTTTGCAGGGTCCATCAGACTGGCTTGGAAGCTGTTTTGCTTTAGGGTTTGAAATACATCACTCCAAGCTCTTCTTGCCTTGAGGGTTTGTGTTGAGAAGTCTCCTATGATTGATTCTGATGGGCTTTCCTTTGTATGTGATTCGTTTCTTTTCTCTAACTGCTTGTAGAACTTTGTTCTTCTGTTGGGTTTCTGGAATCTTAACTATTATATGGCTATGTGTAGTTTTTGTTGTTGTTGTTTATCTCCGCTAGTTGGAGTCCTGTATGCCTCACTTATCTGTATATCAATTTCTTGCCCCCTACTTGGGAAGTTTTCTGCCATCACTTCTGTGAACAGTTTTTTTTAAATGTCATCTGCACTCTCTCCTGTTTCTTCTTTGACTCTGATCAATCTTATGTTATTCTTCTTTGCATCATCTAGAAACTGCTAGATTGATTTCTTGTGATCCTTACTATTTTTAAGCAGTTTTTCTTTTTCTGGTCACTCATTGCAATCCTATCTTCTATATCTGAAATTCTATCCTAGCATTGACTCATGCTGCTGTGTAAACTTTCAATGGAGCTTTTAATATCCTGGAAATCTATTTGCATCTCTTTTAAGGATTCTCTTTGTTTCCTATGTTGGGATTCCATCATGTTCCTCAGCTCTTCTGTTTTTTCTTCTGTGTCTGCTCTAGATTTATTAATCATGTCTTGTACTATGGGCACAATCTCTGCTGTTATCTGATGAATTATTTCTGATTTCATTTTTTTCCAGATCCTCTATTGTACTATGCACAATCTCTGCTGTTATCTGATGAATTATTTCTGATTTCATTTTTTTCCAGATCCTCTTTCGTTGCCCATTCAGGAAGTTCAGGTGGTTAACAGATTGTTCTATCTTGTTTCCCTTTGGGGTTGCGTTAGGTGATCTGGAAGTCTGGTTTAGGACTTGTTTATGTGTCTTCTCATTTTAGTAGATGCAGCTGCTGTGCCTTTGTTGAGGTGACTTTTTGCTCACCCAGTGGTCTTCAGTTCTCAGCAAGCCACCAAGTGGGCTGTACTCTACTGCTCACCAGTACACCAATTCCTGTGTTCGGAATGCTGGCCTTCTGGGTCCTTCAGCTCACCTGTTGTCTGGGCAGGCTTCTGGCCGGGGCCTGTGCACACTTGGGATGGTATCTAGGTGTGCCTCTTTCTGGGTCCTCTGTGTATCTGTTCTCTGGGAGGGCCTTTGACTGGCAGCTGTGCTCTCCATTTCTTGTTGTCTGAGCAGGCTTCTGCGTATGGTCTCTGTGCATTTAGCAGTACTATCTGGGTGAGCTTCTGCTTTTGCTTGTGAGCCTCTGTAGCTCTTTCCAGGTAGGTCCTTGGTGTTGCAGATACTGTGGGGTAGTCTTCTGGCTGAAGCTTGTGCACCTGTGCAGCTCTTTTCTGGGTGGGTCTTTGGCTTGAGCAGGTGTGCCCTGAGCCTCTGGGGTCGGGGCAGAGCCCCGGCTGGATCAGCCTGCAGCCCCACTGCTCAGGACCACACCACAGCTCCCCACGGTCTTCATGCCCCACTGATGCTATGCAGCAGGCCTCTAGCTTAGAGTTTTTTAAAACAAAAGTATCTCTCATAAGACGTAAGCATAAATAGTAACATATGCGTTGTGAATTATAGAATACAATACACATGGAAGTTAGAAAAGTCTAACGTAACTTTTTGTTTTGTTTTGTTTTGTTTGGTACCTGGGATTGAACTTGGGTCCTTGCGCTTGCAAGGCAGGCCACCGAACGGATGAGCTAAATCCCCGGCCCATCTAATGTAACTTTTTAAAGGACAGTTGAATTGGGAATCAGTATTTTTAATGGCTTTGTAGTTATTAGTTTATCTTTTGGATGTGTTTAGTCATTAGATTAGCCCACACAGATTTTTTAAATTAAATGTCTAATTTTCAAGAATGAAATAAACATTTCAGAAGAAATAATAGTCACTGTGACCTTAATTTCATCTCCAGAAAACTTTGTCAGTGATTTATATTATTGTGAAGTTTACACCTCAGAATAGTTTTAACTGAGTTGTAAAGAATACAGTGATAACTCAGTTCACCAACTGGATTCATTCGCCATTTCTGGTGGCAAATAGATTTGGATGAGAACCAGATCAAATTCCATCGTTACGTTCAATGTTGACCTTATGGGGAAATTTGATTTGGTTCTTGTCCTGTTTGTTTTGATTCGGTGACCAGAATCATGGAGAGAACTGAGTTTGTGAACTGAGGTTCCCCTTGTATGTTAGTGAAATAGAAGATAATGATTATACATTATAGTATAAGTGATATAATAAATGTGAAGAAGAAGAGGACTGTATATATATTTTGAAAGTTGAAAAGCAAATGTCCTCAGATATTCCTGTGTGGAGAGGCATTGTTTTTTTGTTTGTTTGTTTGTTTGTTTGTTTGTTTTTTGGTATCTGGGAATGAACTCGGGACCTGGTGCTTGTGAGGCAGACGGCTGAACCACTGAGCTAAATCCCTGACCTGAGGCATTCTTTTTTTACGTTAGGAAAATCAGAATGCCTGGGTGGTTTAAAATACATTACATTAAAACACATTACTAGCTGCATGTGGTTGTGCATGCCTGTAATCCCAGAATTGGGGAAGCTGAAGCAGGAGGATTGCTGAGAATTCAAGGCCAGCCTAGGCTAAAAAGTGAATTAAATGCCACCCTGAACTACAGAGTGAGACCCTGTCTCCAAAACAACACCACCAACCAAACAAAAGCAAAACAAACACATACACATACACACATTACTGTTTGGCAAACACTCAGTTCAGATAAAACTGGATTTCTTTGTATCTCTGTCTTATATGATTAACAATAATAACAATTACTGGATAATAATTAATGATTTATCTATTAAATAAAATTCAGTGTCCCAATTATATGTTATCTGATAAATATATTATAAATTACACAGTATAGTTTTGGGGAAAGTTTGTTTCATATTATTCCTGATAGATTGAGCACAGAATTTTGAATAGCAAAATCTTATCTGCTTATCACACTCACTTTTATAGCTTGTACACTCTACAGACATGTTTATTACATTATAATAATTACAGATCTTGTAAAATGGACAAGCGTATCTTGTATTTCATTTTACAATGTATGCCTTTATTCTAAAGATTGATTGCTTGCTGAAGCCTAATTATTTGTTTTTGGGGAACTCTTTTAAGAGCATAGAAACATTAATTGAATATTTCTTGATATCAGAGCCTACTTTTAGAAGATGCTTATGGTTTTTACTGTTAGAGTTTAAACTGAAAGGAAAACAAAGTGACTCACTGAACATTTTAGGATGCCTCGTGATGACTATTTGGTCAGGTAATATAAATATACTTTTTATTTTCGCTTGTCTCCTAATACTCAGTTTCTGTTAAACTAATAGCCTAAACGGTCAAATATTTCCATCTCTTTCTTCCACTTTCCTCCAAGTTCTGTCACTTCTTTCCATCTGTGAATGTGCAGATGCCGCCCGGAAGAGCTCATCAGTTGATGCCGACGTCGTGAGAGTAGACAGGGCCACCATGATCCTTCTTGCCTGTGTCCCACACCCCCCAGTCATTTTCAGCACTCATTTTTCTGAGACTTACTGTGTGCCGGGCACTGGCCCCAGTGTACCCCACACACGACTGCCTGACTATTCTTGTCACCCCTTTAACAACTAGAAGACTGAGGCTTGGGAAATTTCAGCAGCTTGCCTGAGATTACACAGCAGTTAAGCCAAGAAGTGGGATCTGAGCCAAAGCAGAAAGCATTCTTAACTATTCCTATACGGTATGTTGCTACAGATGTCGCTGCAGAGTGATCATCTTCATCTTCTCTGCCTCGTAAGCACTTCTTATTTGTTAAGAACAGTGTGATACCTCACTAAAAAACTAAGACTGAGTGGTCTGATCTGGAGAAATGGGTTCATTAGAAAACAGTGTGGCAGTGTTTTTGTTGTTTTTTCAGGTATGCCTATTATTATACTGGAATCGGTGCTGGTGTGCTTATTGCTGCTTACCTTCAGGTTTCCTTTTGGTGCCTGGCAGCTGGACGACAGATACAGAAAATTAGAAAACAGTTTTTCCATGCTGTAATGAAGCAGGAGATAGGCTGGTTTGATGTGCATGATGTGGGAGAGCTGAACACCCGGCTCACAGAGTAAGTACCTAGTTTTACGTGTAACTCAGAGGTGATTCTCATTGTAAATGAAATGCGATAGATGTCATCAAATCTCTTAGGACATGTTAGTACACCACTCAGAAGACTAAGTTCCTCCTGGGTAGAAACCAGGTCTTGTGTACCTGGCATGGAAGGGTGGGACCTACGTGAGTGGGGAGTGGACTTGCCTAAATCAAGGAATACTCGGAGTGTGTGCAGCACAGCAGTATGCAGCAGAGCATGCAGTGGTACTTACTGGTCACAGTTTGTAGTTTCTGCATTGCATACTTCCTGAGTAAACACCTCCATTTCCTGGGACCATGTGGACTACGGATTTCTGTTGTCAATGACAGATTTCCTGCTAGGAACTGACAGCCTGATAAATGAAACAAGCATATACATGAAGGATCCTAGATATGAACTGATTTGTGTCACAGTCAACAAAGTGAAACAAAGCAAGGAAAACACAAACTGGGCATAGGAGAAAAGTTCTGTTTGTAATTCTGACATTTCTTCTAACATTATCTGTTCTTTAGTGATGTCTCCAAAATTAACGAAGGAATTGGTGACAAAATTGGAATGTTCTTCCAATCAATGGCAACATTTGTGGCCGGTTTTGTAATAGGATTTACCCGTGGTTGGAAGCTAACCCTTGTGATTTTGGCCGTCAGCCCTGTTCTTGGACTATCAGCTGCTCTCTGGGCAAAGGTAGGTGAGGCCT
Source organism: Fukomys damarensis (assembly GCF_012274545.1). NCBI lineage: Eukaryota > Metazoa > Chordata > Mammalia > Rodentia > Bathyergidae > Fukomys > Fukomys damarensis. The sequence continues at coordinate 66,791,774 of NW_022900916.1, forward strand.
GTGAATCCAGGTTTTAACTCCCCTACACCCCATGGAAGGGCCTTGAACCATGATATTACCTTGTATTTCATACTTGCTTTTGTGTCTTCTGTTCAAAACTAATTGGATAAGCTGATGCAGCCTCACTGAGTACTGCCTCTGCATGGCTCTGTACTTCCTTGGACACATTATTTGGGGAAGGTGTGAGAAGAAAGTAGTTTTTAATATATCATTCTCTGCCAATATAAAATAGACACTGAACTCTAGAGTCTATGTTAGGGTTAGGGTTAAAGCATGCATTAATCATTTTTATTTTATATAAAAATAAAAGAAAAATGAAATTTTATAACCAAATAACAAAGGATAACAATAGTTAATACAGCCTGTATCATTGCCCTCAAGTTGTTACTCATAGTACAGGACATAGATACAAGGATTCTCCTACAAGAGGAAATAGATAATAGCACAACACTTTCTTTCCAGTGAACTGTGAGAAACTAGTAATATAAATGTAACAAATTAGCATATATATTAAAATATTTTTGAAGCAATGGAATAGGTAATTTATTTTCTTTTTAATGCTTAGGAAACACAAAGATAGGGACATCCTTGCTATAAAACAAACCTCAGCAAATTTAAAGGAAAGCAGACTGCTGTACAGAGTCTTTGACTATTGCAGTAAAAAAAAGTAAGAAAATTTCTAAACGTATGGAAATAAAATAGCACATGCATATTTTCCTTTGAGCATACAAGAAATCTCAAAGTTTTAAAAACACTAGAACAGCAAAAAAACTAGTATTAAATGTTTATATTAAAAATGATGAAATGTCTCAATTCAGTAGAGTAACCTATGTTCCTATCTCAGGAAACTAGAAAGAAGAAAAACAGTAAAGTAATACCAAGCAAGTAGAGAAAAGAACAAAATTTAATGCAGAAAAAGAATTGAGGACAGAAAAATACCCCAAAAAACAGCAAATAGATTTTAAAAATATCTATTAGTAAATTCGACAAGCCTTTAGTGCAGTTGATAAAAATAGAGACAGAAAACACAAGTAGCCTATCAGAATCAAATAAGTCACTAATCCTACAGACATTAGAAAAACAATGGAATGCTACCAACAACTTTATGCTCATAAATCCGACATTTTATGGATCAGTTCCTTAATAACTACAGAATACACAAACTCAACTGAAATGAACTACATGATCTGGCTTTTGTAAATAGGGAGAGGTGGAGGGGTTGAAGGGAGGGGAGAAGGACAGGTACAGACTCCCTATGATGAATGTGATCATTATGTATACCTAAAATGTACCAATAAACTTAATCAAAAGAGAAAAAAATCCTGCTGATTATAAAATATGACTTGGTTACTCTCCTGCTGTTGGGTTAGGAGGAAAGGGAAAGGAGAAAATCACTGCCAGAGTTTGCGGTGTGAGCCCTGTGCTCTGCAGACCTGTTGGCTCAGGAATGGCACCGAGCGCCCTAACCCGGTGCCGACATGACTGCAGCACAGGAGCGGGGCAGCCCTCAGAAATCGGCTTTGGGGAGTCAGCGTGGTCTCCTGGATCAGTGGGCTGTTGCTTGGTGACCACAGATACATGCAGCGTAATGTCTGCGCGGAGAATACAATTACTGCATGTCCGCAGGCCTTCACCCACCCATTCTTGCACGTATCACAGCTCCTTAAGTTTGACACCCAGGAAAGGATGAAATGCACTGTGAAAATCTCTTGATCATTTTATACCAGGAAATCATACCGATCAGATGAAGAATTCTATAAATATTATACGCTAGCTGTTGAAAGTAAATATGTTTTAATCAGAATTTTATTACAAATGTTTGTGTGCAATACTTACATGGTTGACCTCTCCAGCATTCCTTTTACGGGCAGAAATCTTGGGGCTTTGTCCGTACCAGTTGATCCAGCTTTCGTAATTGTTCACACATTCGTGGCTTTAGAGAGAGATTCACCCAGTGGTCGTTAATTCAGGCCTTGAAGCCATGGCGTCCAGGCTCGGATCCTGGATAGCCCACTTGCTAGCAAATTGCTTAATGCTCATTTCCATTTCCTCATCTGCAAGTGGGAAAGTTAATATGGATTCACTGTGCAATGAAGAAGAATGAATGAATCTTTGGTCCACAGAATAGATGCTGAGGAACCAAACAGAAGAAGCACAGAGCATCTAAGCACACCAGCAAAGGAGACTGACTACTTGCCTGGCTGTGAAGCCTTTTTTTTTTGATACCGGGGATCTGGGTCTTTGCACTTGCGAGGCAGGCAGCGGAACCACTGAGGTACATCCCTGGCCCCGTGAAGCCTTCTTGAAGTCAGGGGTCCCCTGGATTCCTTTACCTTCCTGCCTTCACTCTTCCAAATCACTGTGTCACCAACACTTAGTGGGTTTGGTGCGCACTGTATTTCATTGGTGTTTATATAAATCCTGTTTTCTGTTTGTTTATGATTATAGGACAGTATAAATTTAACATCTCAACATTTTAGTTCTATTTATGGAGATAAGGATCAGTGAGGTTTTCACTGGAAAATTTGGGATTCATCTAATTTAATATATTCTATTTTATTTTATTTTTTGATAACAGGTGAATTTATTTCATAAGACTCAAGTGCAAACTTAAAAACAAGAACAAAGCTTTTCATCATGAATAAACAAAATCTAAATAACAATCCTTGAAATTGTGCATTTTAACAGAATGTATACGGATGAATACATTGTAATTTGCAACTACTTTCAAAAATTTTTAAATTTCCCTCCGGATTGAAAACACCACACAGTCTTTAACCTGTTCTCATTTTGTTACCTTAGAAATATTTGTCGAATGCTACGAGGAAAGTATAGGCAAGAAATGACTAATCAGTCCCTATGATCAAAGAAATATTACTCTCTTTAATTTCTGACTTTTTGAATTCATCTATATTTCAGTTCTGAAAAGCCATACAGTTATTTTATACTTTGACTCCAGGAGAAAAAGACAATGAACACAAATATCTAAAAGGCAAGATATGTTTATGTAATTAAAGCAAAACCACAAGTGCTTGATTCACAAATGTAGTAAATTTATTAAGTACAACTTTATTTGATGGCTGACATGTAATAACTGTGAATGATTTAAACAGGTGTAAAATTGTGAGATCAAAATTTTTAGGTTCACATACTTAAAAAGTCACTATGAATATGGAAAATTTCCATTTACACAAACATGTATAATATATTCTATTTTAGACTAAAACAATTCTAGGAGTTTACAGAGTGAACATATACTAAAATATGAACATTATGACTACACATAACTTAAAAAAAGATTGTTTTGGTTTGGGGATTTAGCTCAGTGGTTCCATCACCTGCCTCGCAAGTGCAAGGTCCCAGATTTGATTTCCAGCACCAAAAAAACAAACAAACAAAAAAAAGATTGTTAAGATTGTTTGCTTCCCATGCATTAATAAACCAGCAGTGTTTGTGTGTCTGTATATTTTTACTTTGAAAATCACAACTTGCTAAAACCTTTAAATCACTCAACATTGCATTTTTAAAATTTTAACAGATACTGTCTTCATTTACGGATAAAGAGCTCTTGGCCTATGCAAAAGCAGGAGCTGTGGCTGAAGAGGTCTTAGCAGCCATTAGAACTGTGATTGCATTTGGAGGACAAAACAAAGAACTTGAAAGGTTTGAGTTCCTGTATTTGTTTGCTTTTTGAGATAAGGTGTCCTTTGTGTAGCCCAGGTTACCCTCAAACTCATGGAGATCCTCCAGCCTGAGCCTCCCTAGTGCTGACGTTACAGGCATGTGCCACCGTGCTTAGGTCTGTGTTTCTTATTTAAACTGATAGATATGCTATTCTGTGTCAGCTCAGATGTCTTTGGGACAGTTTTAATTAGAAGAGGTTTTATTTTCCTGTATAAATATGCTTCCTTAAATAACAGTGGATATTTCAAAGCATTAGTAAAGGCAAAATTTGCAATTCTAGTCATAGTGTTTTTATATCTGATAATTCAAAGAATTTCCTAGTGTTGTCCAGGTGAATAGCGACTAAATTAATCAGTAATCTATGAAATAATTTTCTAAGGCTGAAATGTATTTTCTATCTCTGATTATTATTGTTTTTCGCCTATTGCACTAATTCTTGATTCTCTAATATTGAATGGTTATTTTCTATAAAGGTCTATGGAACATTTTAAACCGTGGTTTATTTTTCCTTCTTGCCCAGGTTCTTACTTAGGTGAGGTATATTCTATGATTTGATGATAAAAATATAACTGAAAAGCACATTGTTAGAAAAAAAAACTGAAGACCTTTCTTATGATGTGTTGCTTGGCATTAGTCTTGTGACTGACTTTTTATCAGATTTGAGTATAAATGCTCCAGTATTTAAATTCATAATATTCATCAGATCTATTGATGTCTGAGTAGTAGAAGACTTTCTTTAACATTTAATGCACATGTAGGAAAAACCTTTTGTTTAGGGAGTTATAAATGGTATTGTAAAGCCATAAGGAAAGCTTTTGTAATTCAGAATCCTCACGTGTGACCAGACGAGAGCTTGTGTGATGAGAGCAGGACAAATGGCCCGGGCTGTCTAGTTCTGACAGTATTCCCTTCCTTCACTTTGGCTGTGCTTAAATCAATAGTTGTAGGGTTTTTTTTACAGCATACACATGTGTTTGCACTTCTCTTTTGTTCATAAAGATGACTCATGCTAGCTAAGTCCCATAGTTTAAAGGAAGGCCGTATCTACATTTTCGAAAGGTTTTGCTTTTTCTTTAAAGTGTCTGACTAAAAAAATGGTGAGTTTTGCTTAATGACTGGCCTAACATTTGTTCAAATAACAGCAGAAGGAGAGGGGATAGATAGCTTAAAAAGAAAAGAAAGTATCTAATATACCATTTGGAAGAAATATTATTTAGATAAAGTACTGTGAGTCCTCAGGTTATATTTAGAGTGGCATTAAATTACAGAATTGTTAAACATTCTCTGAAAACATGAAAGTTTACAAGGCCAAAGCAGGCAAATTGAGTGTGGTGGTCAGGGAAAGCTTCTTTGAGGAATTTCCATCTGAACTGAGACCTGCAGGTTGAGAAAAGCTGGTGGTAGAGGTTGAGATGGGGTGGGCTGAAGAGAAATCTTCCAGATTCCGTGAGATGGGATAGGCCTTGATACTCTCTGGGAAACCTGAGGCTTTTGTGACCAGTTCTCAGTTGAGGAAGGGGAAATTAGGGTGGGTGTGGGCTGGACACTGGAGACACTCGTAAGCTATGGTGAAGACTTAGGGTTTCTTCTGAGGCTGATAATATAGAGGAATGACCAGCCACATTGTCTTTTGAGACTCTTTCTTCATCTGTAAAGTTTCTGATGCATGACGGTGGGGTCAGGGAGAGCGGAGGGGGCTGGTATGGGCGTCTAGGGGAGAGGGGGATGGCGGTCTGCGAGGAGGCTGGAGAGGGTGGACGAAGATCGAAACTTAGGGTTTCATTTGGAAGGAGAGTTGGCGAGACTTCTTAGAGCAAGCCCCGTCCTTCAGCTTTCTTTCTAGCTCTCCTCTTCTCTGCTTCCACATAGACCAGCAATCAAAGTCTCAGGTTGACATTTTTTTCCAAATGGCAAGTTCAAGGAGGTTTGCTGTCTCGGAGTTGGAATTTAGCTAGATTATAAGGTAATTTAGTTGAGCAGTTAGAGTAGTCCTGTTATCCTTAATTTAAAAATATTTTTCCCTCGTATGTGTATGTTGCAAATGTGTGTATTAGTATTGATTGGCATTTCCTTCAAGTAAATGTCCTTGCTCTTTTAAGTACCTACTTGAATAGGAATGAATAAATATTTTCATAATAGTTAAGAAGAAGAATATTTCTAAAAGACTTTACTACTTTAGGCCATTTTAGAGCTCTTAGTTTAAGCACCATTTTCTTACTAAAGTTTGTAATGAATAGGATAATTTTAAAAGCTAGTTTTATAAGAATATTTTTATTGAAAAACTAACCAGAAAGCCTATATAAAAGGAGTACCATTTTCTTTTTGTTTTTTGTTTTTGGTATCGGGGATCGAACTGGAGTCCTTGCACTTACAAGGCAGGCAGCAGAACCACTGAGCTAAATCCCTGGCCAGGAGTACCGTTGTTCTGCTCCCTTCTCTACCCTTTATTTTTATTTATGTCATTTAAATGATTTTCTTCCCTATTGTTCCTTCTTCCTGTGCATGTGTCTCTTCTTGCTAAATAGGATGACATCGTATCACTGTTTGGTTTCTTTTTTTTTTGTTTGGTACTGGCTATTGAACTCAGGTCTTTGCGCTTGCAAGGCAGGCGGCAGATCCACTGAGTTAAATCACCAGCCCAACATTGTATCAGTGAAATGGTGTCCGCTGTCTTGTAAACAAGACCTGCAGTACAGGAGCTGATGGCATTGAATCACGGGCATTAAAATTCCTAGGTGAAGCCATGTGTAATTTATTCCAAGTGGTACCTTTTGTTTCAGCTAAACTGCTTTTTCAAGTACGTACTTGAATAGGAATCAGTAAATATTTTCATAACAGTTAAAAATAACATTTTTATGTGACTTTTTTTTTTTTTTTTTTTTTTTTACACATGAATGGAACTCAGGTCTTTGTGCTTGCAAGGCAGGCAGCGGCACCACTGAGCTGAATCCCTGGCAAGAAAAACATTTTTAGATAGCTTTATGACTTTAGGTCATTTTAGGAGTTTTTAGTTTAAGTATTATTTTCTTACTCAAATTTCTAATGAATAGGATTATTTTACCAGTTGGTTTTATACAAGTGACATTTTTGAGAAAGCTATATAAAAGGAGTATTGATTGTCCACTCCCTTCTTTATCCTTTAATTTATGGCATCTAAATGATTTCTTCCCTGTTTCTTCTTCCTGTACATATATCTCTTCTTGCCGTGTAGGATGACATCATATCAGTGAAATTGTTTACACAGTCTGGGTAAGCAAAATCTGCAATACAGGAGCTGATGGCGTATGAGTCACAGGCATTAAAATTCCTTGGTGAAGCCATGTGTAATTTATTCCAAGTGGTACCTTTTGTTTCAGCTGAACTACTAAAATGGGGAACACATACACTCCTGAAACCTGTGTATTAAAATTAATTTTTTATTCTAAGATTATGCTGGCAGGTCAGAATTTACAAATTTTAGCAAGATGCTTAAATGTGGTCTTTAATGGACAGGATAGTTATGGACTTTCATTTGGCATGTTTTTGTAATTGTGGTAAAGTAGCTAGTTTTAAGAAGTAGTCATGAAGAGAAGAAAATGTGTGCTCACTTCTGGGCAGGGCTTGAACTCTACTATACATACAAATGAAAGAACTTTCTAACAAAAACTCATATATATTTGCAGTCATATAATGATGCATTTGATTTATCAAAGACCCCAAAATATGAATTCTTTGTAGAATTCAGTTCTTTCAACAATTATGAGCTGCTTTTTGCAAGGCAAATCTCTTAAGTTCTTCAGAGAGTTCTGATAAATAGAATAACGACCGAGTTAAAGCTCAGATATTCTGTCTTTTCCTAAACATTTAACCTTGGTTCTATATTTTCGAAGTTGTCCGTCCTCTTTAACTGTTAGCCCTGTTTGCTTCTATGCACATTTTTCTTTTTGAGTTGAGTAATCTGTATTCCTTTGAAATGAAGATAAGCTGGCACAAACCATTTCTTTTAGCTTTAACATAGAAATCGTTCCCTCTTCAAAAATGTAAAAGTACAGTAAAAGGCCGGGGATTTAGCTCAGTGGTTCTGGTGACTGCCTTGCAAGCACAAGGACCTGAGTTTGATCCCCAGTACCCAAAAAAAAAAAAAAAAAAAAAAAAAAATTTCTGTTTTCTTCAAGAAAAATTAATCAAGACATTATTTGCACCAAAAGAAAAAGGTTATCGAAGGGATAGCAGTAAAAAACACACACACACACACAGACACACACACACACACACAGACACACACACACACACACACACACACACACACACACACACACACACACACACACACACACAAACCAACAACAAAAAAAAAAAAAAAAAAAAAAAAGAGACAAATTTCCTCCATAAGAAATAGTGGAAACTCAGAAGATTCATTCTACAACCCCAAAATATTAACATAAAAATGATTACAAACTGTAGTATAGTATAAAACCATAATAAGGAAAATACAAAATATAAAGAAATATAAACAAATGAATCTGTAGTTACTTTTGAAAACCTTCATGGCTGGTGTAAGGGAGACAAAAGAGGAGGGTTATCGTGTAGGATGACTTTCACTGTCACTAACAGGATCACTGCTATTGGCTCAGTGGAATCTTTTTTTCTTTTCATGCAACTTTAACAAGGAATGGATCCAGTGACACTTGTTTTGGGTTCTTTTTGAGGATTTTGTGGAAATGGGATATTGCATTGTCATTAAACGGATTCAAATCGCACTGCTACAGCCTTATTTGGGTGGTGCTTTTCTACAAAATTTTGCACTGTTGCCCACATTTTACATATGTCCTTAATCTCATTCTAAGTGAGGGATTCTAGCCAGGCATAGTGGCGCATGCTTGTAATCCCAGCACTTGGGAGACTGGGGCAGGAGGATCACTGTGAGTTCAAGACCAGCCTGGGCTACATAGTGAGTTCCAGGTCAGTCTCAACTACATAGTGAGACCCTGTCTCAAAAAACAAAACAAAACAAAAAACAAGTGAGGGATTCCTCTGCCTTTTTCTCCTCCTCCTCTATAGAGGAGATTTTCTCCAAAACCTCTTGCTTTTGGGAGAGAATTACCCACAATCCCAAGGGGGTGGGGAGGGGATGATTAGTTCAATTGTGATCATGTACCTTTTGGCATCCTGTACTAGTTGCATGGCAGAACATCACTAATTATTTATTAGAAATGTTTGCTCTTCTTGAAGAACATGTTACTTGAAATCCAAGGTTTTCTTATCACTTGGGAAATAACTCATAAGAACTGTAGAAAAATGTGTCATTGGACTGCAGCATTGGTTTTTGATTTTTCTGTTTGCTTTCTTGTTTTCACCCCCTTTTTTACAATTCATTATAGTAGTTTCAAGCAGTCTTAATGGATGCTTTACAAGACTTTTGTACTGTCAACCAGGTGTAAGGCTATCTATGTACTGACATTTTGGTTTTCTCAATCCCAGCAGCCAGTAGGCACTGGGTGGCCCAAGCCACATGCAAGAGCCCTTTGTTCCAGCTTCCAGCAACCATGGACTGATAAGTGCTAGGAAAGATGTGTAGGCAATATGGAGAAAGGGTAAACTGATGAACAGTTGGAAAATATCACCTATTTTTAAGTAAAAAACATTTTTATAATTAGTGACTTAAAATAGGGATCTATGGAATTAACATGTACTACAGTTTATTTCAATATGTAACTACTACATATCAAAAGAAAGCTCTCAAAATACTTTCACACAAGTAATCTCAAGTTGGTCCTTAAAAACAGACCTTGAGGGAGGCAGGACACGGATCAGACTCCAAACTTCTTTAAGGTTCAGAGATTTAAATTACTTTCTTCTGTTTAGTACTTTCTGGCATTATAACTCCATTATGTTAATGACAGAGGCATACAGATTTTGAAGAAAAGTTTTCCCCAAAGATTCTATTTTGTCTTGTGTATGAAAATACATGTTCTAGAATTTGCAAAATATTGCTTCACTTATTTTGATCTTGCTAAGGCCAACATTAGAGCTTTCAGGTTTCCTCACAAATAACCTGCTCACTGTAAGCCTCAGTTTTTCTTTGTACAATAAGGGGAAGAAGTAATAGCAACCTAATAGGGTGACTCTATGGGCAGAAGGAGAAAATGAATGCAAACCTCTGGGCTGGGCACATTGTAACTCCTCAGTACCACCATGCTACTTTCACAGACTTTTAATAAAATTTAAAGATGTATGTGCCATTTTCATTCTTTCTCCCAGGTACAATAAAAATTTAGAAGATGCTAAAAGAATTGGGATAAAGAAAGCTGTCACAGCCAACATTTCTATTGGTGCAGCTTTCCTTCTGATCTATGCATCCTATGCGCTGGCATTTTGGTATGGGACCACCTTGATCCTGTCTCGTGAATATTCTATCGGACAAGTGCTCACTGTAAGTCATATGTGAGTTATAAGAAGAAATGAATCATCACCACAAATATCAGTGAAATTGAGTATATTGGCTTGGAAGGATATTAACTTTAGAAGAATATATTTTGAAAAACGATTGAGTAACAGAGATATGCAAGATGGCATCAGCCTGCAAGTCCATCTCCTCAAAAGGCTAAGGATTTCCAGATATGAGGCCAGACTTGCAACATAGCAAGACTGTATCTGACAAATAATATAAAGTCTTAGGAACATGGCTCAGCATTAGAGGGCTGCTTAGCATGCGGGAAGCCCTTGGTACTGGGGATCAAACTCCTGCCCTTATGCTTTTGAGGCAGACAGCGGAATCACTGAGCCAAAACCCTGGCCCATAATTTAATTTTTTTAAAGTAAAGCATAAATATATTGACATATGGTCTCTTCATTCCTGCAGGCCTTTTACCTCTTTTGTCACATTGATGTGTGAAAAACACCGTGTCTTCCCTCTTAGAATTGTTTTAGAACATAAATAATGAATATAGAATCCTTTAACCAAATACCTTCTGTGTAAACTTATGGGTAATGTAATTCTCATATGATTTAGGGAAAAATGAACAGTGACATTACTTCACCTTAACTTCTAATAGAAGCAGAAACAAGTTTTTATGTTCTATTTGACCTTCCCAGTGATCTAAATAAAAATTGTAAGTCATTGAAGAAATACAAAAATGTTCTATTATGATTCTATGATCACTAATTTACATCATTGTTTCACTGAGCAAGTAAGACCAATAATGCTTTCTTAATATAAATAAATTTAAACTTTAAAATTTTTTACATTTAAAAAATTTATATTTTTTTTACTTGACAAATTATAATTGTATTATTCTTGTGGAGTATAATGTAATTTTTGATACATATATACAATGTAGAGTGATTAAATCAAGCTAATTAACATCTATCATCTTAATATTTTTGAGGTTGAGCATTTAAAATTTACTTTCTTAATAGATTCATTCATAGGAAAATGGATACATATTGAAGATGTACTCCTAAATGAAATAAATAAGGCACACATGTGTAAATACCGAATAGTTTCTCTGGTGTGAATAATCTGCAATAATACAGAAGATTCTAATAAGATTACTGACATTGAGAAATGGGAGAAAGGAGCTAAAAGTGTAGGGAAGGTGGGACGGGTAGGGGAAGGGTAAAAAGGGAAAAGAAAAAAAGTGAGATAATGAAAAGATGAAAATAAAGTGTTTGTAGATGAGGAGGGGAGGAGGAGGTGAAGGGAGGGCAGGGACAAGGGGAAAAAATGAGAATCAAGACTTGTCATGTAGAGGTACAAGATCCTAACAATGAATGTAACTGTACTGTATCCCTAAAATATACCAATAAACTCAATTAAAGCTGGAAAAAAATATAAATTTACTTTCTTAGTTATAAATTTTAAAAATATTTTTAATATTCAGTATTCTTACATTGCCTAGCCATTTTAAAATGGAGTTAGTATGGAAACTATATAGTAAACACCAATAACTTGATGGTTTTCCTTCACATTCCTCAGGTCTTCTTTTCTGTATTGGTTGGGACTTTTAGTATTGGACAGGCATCTCCGAATATTGAAGCATTTGCCAACGCAAGAGGAGCGGCTTACGAAATCTTCAAGATAATTGACAATGTAAGTCACGGATGCCTTGTCACCAAGAGCAGATTTTCTCTTAAGCATTTATTTCGTTACCATTTTTTCTGGTTTCCCCCGAAATATCACTGAGAGGAAGTTACTGCAACTCATTCACTTACTGATCTTCTGAACGTTGATTCTGTGTAGGAGCCGTGCATTGACAGCTTCTCAACCAGCGGCCACAAACCGGACAATATTAAGGGCAACGTGGAATTCAGCAATATCCACTTCAGTTACCCGTCCCGAAAAGAGGTCAAGGTATGACGGTAACTGATTAATGAGTGACTGGACAATATGTTGGATGAAAAGTTTCTGTCTCTAAGAGCTGTGAAAAAGGAAAAATGCATGTGTGCTGTAGCCTGGTATTGAATAGCGCTGCTAATTCACGAGGCCTCTCTCTGTGTGACCTGTGGCGAAGTCTGCCTCTCCCTTGCCTCCGTAGATCTTGAAGGGCCTCAGCCTGAAGGTGCAGAGTGGGCAGACCGTGGCCCTGGTTGGAAACAGCGGCTGTGGGAAGAGCACGACGGTGCAGCTGCTGCAGAGGCTCTATGACCCCAGCGAGGGCACGGTGAGCGGGACGTGGGCCCTCAGCAGTCGCCGCTGCAGATCCTTCTCCTGCTGTGGTCTCCACTGCAAATGTGTGGACATCTGACTCGTTTTTGCTTTCAGGTCACTATTGATGGACAGGACATCAGGACCATAAATGTGAGGTATCTGCGGGAAATGATCGGTGTGGTGAGTCAGGAACCGGTGCTGTTTGCCACCACAATAGCTGAAAACATCCGCTATGGTCGAGAAAACGTCACCATGGATGAGATTCAGAAAGCTGTCAAGGAAGCCAACGCCTATGACTTCATCATGAAACTGCCCCATGTGAGTGGTTCATTCAAGAGGTGCAAAGCACAGAGCTCTGGTCCAGCAGAATCCACCTAGAGTTAGGAAGCGACTACACATTGGAGGAGTAGCCTAAGGATGGAAACCAAGCTTAGCCTGTGTGTAGCAAGGGCAGTTAGCAGTAGATACAGTTTTTGAAGGTGGGGCTATGTGTTGCTGATTTGAAAGCCTGGGATTGTAGCACCTCTGCTGATTGCGTGGTTTATGGGATTACATGTCACTTTAAAATGTGAATGTGAAATAACCTGTGCTCTTGCTCAGGCCTTTGATGCTTTTTCTGTTGTAGAAATTTGACACCATGGTTGGAGAGAGAGGAGCCCAGCTGAGTGGTGGACAGAAGCAGAGAATCGCCATAGCCCGCGCCCTGGTGCGCAACCCCAAGATCCTGCTGCTGGACGAGGCCACGTCGGCCTTGGACACAGAGAGTGAAGCAGTGGTTCAGGTGGCCCTGGATAAGGTCTGTGAGCCCGGGTCGCACCAGCTGGTCTTAAGGATAATAGCATTCTCTTGTTAATTTTACTCAGTTTGATTTATTTCTGATTGTTTTCCTAGGGGACTCCCTTACCTATCAAAAAGACCAGGCCTCCAAGGCTTTTTCTGTTTGCTTGCTTGTTAACTTTCTGTATGTTTCTCTGATCTTTTTTTTTAACATGACAATGACTATACTTTCATCTAAAAACATTTGTAAATGTTTTAAATTAATTCACAAGAAATATAAACTCGAAAGAAAATTGGTCTTCATGTGATCTTGAAAGCTTTGCTATAGAGACAACCCTGTTTTATATGTTTTAAGAGTTTATAATACTGTCAACAAGATGAAACTACAATCAGATGATTCACATTTAATTTGCAAGATTATAAGTGTCATGTTTTGACACTTGGAAATGAAAAATTTTGTATCCTCAAGAAAGAGCCAGAAAGTCTATGGTATTGTACACCTACTCCATGCATGAAGTGACATTGATTATCAACAAATTTTCACCTTTGTCTTAGTTCCTTTCTCGTTATTGGGACAAAATACCTGACACCCATAATGTAAAGGAGGAAAGGTCTGTTTTAGCTAACAGTTTTTATAGATTTCAGTTCGTAGTTGGCTGGCTCCCAAGCAGCTTGGTATGGATCATGACATGACAGGCAGGAAGTGCTTGGCTTTCCTTTTTTCCCTTTTTTCACATATAGGCTACAAGGCTATTGGTTGGTGCCACTCACACCCAGAGTGGGGCTTTTGTCTTTAATAAATCCATTCAGACATACCCAGAACTACTCTAAAGTAATTAATGGGTTAATCCAGAATCACATACCCTTAATCCAGGATCATAGACCCATGATCAACTGCCACCAAAAGCCCCACCTTTAAGTACATGAAGCTTTGGCAGATATTGAGATAATAAACCATAACAACCTTCTTGCATTTCTTGAATGCATGACTTATTCACCCTGTACAATCTGAGTATGTTTCTTCTGTGCAGGCAAACACTGTGTGCTTGGTCTTCGTATACTGCAGTAACTGGGCCACCTCTGGGAAGACAGGGAATGTACAGACCTTAATCAAAGCTGCTTTGGGACAGATCTGTCCCAAAGTTTTAAAGATAAACCCACACTCATTACAATTCTCCTCTCTCTAATAATAACATGTTTCACCTTCCTTTAAACAGCCTATCAGTGTGCTTAGTAGATTATTGAAGGAGGGAAATGCAGTTTGCTAAACATTCTGTGACCCAAACTAGAAGCAAATGGGATTATGACTGCTTCTTCTCCTTAGCATATCTGTGATTTAAAGTCTGTATTTTCCTATTGTTTCCTTATATTTGTTTTCCTGTTATTCTAAAGTGGAACCAAATGTCAAATTAGAAATAGAAACAGTTTTGAAAGATTTTATTTAAAATATTTTTCTTTAGAAAACAAATTGTGGGATTTAATTTCACATGCACTTGTTTTCTCAAAATCGCCAATGAATTGGTACATTGTTTTCTCTTTCCAGTTATTGTACTCTTAATTTTTATCATGTTTTTTCTTTTCCTTTCAAGATTTTTAAAATTGTATTTTCCCCTGGTTTATGGTGTCTTTGTGTATGTGTTTATTTTAAATTTTATTGCTTCTTACTGGAGACAGATATAGAGTGACAGTAATCACAAGCATTGGAAAACTACAAAGGTTAAAGAAATTTTGGACAAGTTCTGTCTATCTGCCTCTGCTCTTTGTTAAGCGGAAAATGAAAAGGCATTTCAAAACATTTACGGAGCACTTTCTTTCAACTAGAAATAATTATCATTTATTTGTTTATTTTGTTTATTTGTTTGTTTTTTGGTACCGGGGATTGAACTCAGGTCCTTGCGCTTGCAAGGCAGGCCACCGAACTGCTGAGCTAAATCCCCGGCCCATAAGTATCATTTATTAAGCTAAGTTCAGTGCTAAGTTTTTTAAGTCCATTATATTTTTAGTAATGAGACCTACTCTAGAAAGTAAGTAAACTGATATGCCCCCTTGGTATAAGAATAAACTGAGCCTCACTCAGGTGAAAAGAGTTGGAAAAAACTGGAATTTATAAATGGCAGAAACAAGATTTTAATGCAGGTCAATATGGTGATAAAGGCTAGAATTTGTTTTCTTATATTTACCATCTGTCTTGATCATTCAGAGAAGGTACATCATGACTCATAATCCTAGTCACCAGCTTTCATATATGGGTGTAGAGCCCTAGCCTGTGCTGTTGATTGTTCTGTGCCTGGCCTGTAAGTTTTTGTTACTTTTGATAAAGGTCTGATAATCAAATACTGTATAGCCTGATTAATGTTAAGTAAAACACTTGGTAGTGACATACACAACATTAATACATAAATGATATATGTGTTATACAATAGTAAACCATCATTTGAAGATGTATCAGTTGACTGTACATTTGTGGAGGTCAGAGACCATCTTCTACAGTTTTTCTAGTTTACAGTGTCTGAAGCAGTGGTAAATACAAACTGGGTGAATGCGTTATGTGTGTGTGATTGTTAGTGCATTCAAGAGCCAAATTTCTGCACCTTTAGGCCCGAGAAGGCCGGACCACCATTGTGATAGCTCATCGCTTGTCCACAGTTCGCAATGCTGATGTCATCGCTGGGTTTGAAGACGGAGTCATTGTGGAAAAGGGAAATCACGAGGAACTCATGAAAGAGAGGGGTGTTTACTACAAACTTGTCACAATGCAGGTCTAGTACCTCGAATTTTCTCAAATTGTCTTAGTTATAAACTGATATTGCTGTGATTTGTGCTAACAGTAAATATTATTTGATCTCATTATGTTGAAAAGTAGGAAAAATGCTTAGGGGAGTCAGGAAAAGTTGAATGTTTGTCTTAAAAGATAAGAATGTGAGAAGGATAAAAGTATAAAAGGATTAAAGGTAAGCTCTGCACTGTGGGAGCCACTAGCTGCAATAACTACTGATCGTTTTGAGTGGTGGTTGAACTGAATTGAAGTGTTGCAAGTAGAAAATGCAAGCAAGGCCTATTACAAAGAATGAGAACTCTCAATGATTTTAACCAAATTGCATGTGTAAATGAATATATCATTAAAATAAGTAATACCTTGGATATATTAGGTTAAATAAAATATATAATTAAAATTGGTTTTACCTCTTTGTTTACATTTTTTAATGTGAGTCCTAGAAAATTATAAATGACAAATGTGATTCACATTATGCCTTGAACCATATTCTCTTGTCTTCTGTGGTTCAAAACAAAATTGACTAAGCCAAATACTTATAGAATGAAAAAAAACAGATAAAATATTTGGAAGAAATATTATGTTATTTTACTATACTCAGTAGGAATCCTTTTTTTGTTGTTTTTGTTTTTTTGGTTTTTTTTGTTACAGTACCAGGGATCAAACTCAGAACCTTGCACTTGCAAGGCAGGTGGTGGTAACCCCTGAGCTAAATCCCTGGCTTAATTCTTCTTATCCAGTCATTTTTAATTTCAAGTATATCATTCCAAAACTAATACTGGTTTAATGTTATCCTTTCTTTATTATTTTGCCATACTGGGTATTGAACTCAGGATCTCGTGCTCCGTGAGGCAGGCGGCAGCACAACTGAGCTAAATCCCTGTCCCTAACACCATCGTTTCTTATTATCACTTAAATTATCATTTCCTTGCTGTCTGATGTTTAATTGTCAATTTTCATTACTTTCCTGAGTCTAACCAGCTTATGCATATTTCTTGTTTATTTTAGACAGGAGGAAATGAACTTGAATTAGGAAAAGAAATTTTTGAATCCAAAAGTGAAATTGATGCCTTGCTATCTTCAAAAGATTCAGGATCCAGTCTCCTAAGAAGATCAACTCGCAGGAGTATGCGTGCATCACAAGGCCAAGAGGGAAGGCTGAGCACAAAAGAGGAGCTAGTAAGAAAGACAGCAGCACTCTGTGTCCTGTGTCCTCCCTCGGGGCTCCTAGCTGCGTGGGCTTGCACTCCTGTAGGAGCAGGAACGAGAAGTGGTTTTTCAGCATCTTCTGTCCTGTCTTTCAGAGTGATTCGTAATGCAAAGTGTCTATGCTTCACAATCAGTTAAAATTTGAGATTAAGAAACCATATAAAATTCTATTATTTATTAGTACTTACAAATATTCTTGTCATCTTCTGAGTGCCAGGCCAAGAGTTAAAGCTTTGTTGAAACCTCATTTCTGACAAATCAAAAGGGTAGTATAGCAATCTGTCGGCATTTTTATTTGATGGGGATACCACCAAGAAGAATGTGAAATACATTTATTTTTAAATTGGTGCATAAAATCTATTGCTAATTTTTTATTTTCCATTAAGTTTATTGGTACATTTTAGGTATACTGTACAGTTACCTTCATCATTAGGATCTTGTACCTTTACCAGGCCCATCTTGGTTCTTATTGTTTCCCCATTCACCTGCCCTCTCTTCATCCCCTCCACCCATCTCTATTTACAAAGACTGTTTTTACTTTTTCCTTTTCTCATATTTTTTCTTTTCCCTTTTTTCCTTCCCCCTACCCTTCCCACTTCACCTACTCCTTTAGCCCTTTTATTCCTATTTCACATTGTCAGTTATACAATTTGAACCTTATATACACTTTAGTTTTCCACACCAGAGAAATTGTTAGGTATTTATACATGTGTGTCCTATTTATTTCCTTGGGAGTATGGCCTCAGTGTGCACCCACATAAATATAAATGTCTCTAGTTTCTCGTTCTTTATGGCTGAGTAGTACTCCATTTTGTAGAGAAACCAATCTCCAATCTCCAGTTAATAGGCAATTGGGCTGTTTCCAAGTTTTAGCTATTAAAAACTGTGCTGCTACAATTACTAATTTTTTTAAAAAACAAACTTATTGTAATGTTTTATGTTTCCTAGGATGAAAATGTACCTTCAGTTTCCTTCTGGAGGATTTTAAAGCTGAATTTAACGGAATGGCCTTATTTTGTGGTGGGCGTGTTTTGTGCCATTATAAATGGAGGCCTGCAGCCAGCATTTGCAGTAATATTTTCAAGAATTATTGGGGTAACTGGTTTATGTCTATTCTTTTTTGCATTTGCTTAGAAGTTCTGATGACAGTGACTGCACTATTTGTATTTGTACTAGTACACACTGTGGCAAAAAACATGACCTTTCGCGTGAAACCATACAATAGAAGTCTAGTTGGTGAGAGGAAAGCTGACTTTAGAAAACTCTGTCCTGGTTTCTATCCTGTTGACTTCTATTGTAGGTCCTTGTGGAATAGCTCCCTAAAATAGTGAGAATCTCAAGATGACTTTCGTAACCTGCCATCATTGAGCTCTAAGCAAAACCTTTTCAATGTCTGGTAGTGGAAAGAAAACTACAAAGCAACAGCTTCCTAAAGAAGTTGATAAGAAATGGTCACAATGGTTTTACTTTGTCTTAATGGTGGCTTTTTTGTTAAGAAAATTATAATCTGGGCAGACCTACTCTTTCTAGTGACCGACTTTCAGCCATCAAGCTGAGAACACCCTTACTATACTGCTGAAAACCTTGAGATTACCCTGAAATACTTGAAATATTCTACTGAAATACTTGAGAATGTCATATTGCTGAGTGATCACCACAAAACTTAAACCGTACGCTAACTTTTGATTTTACAGGAAAAATGCTGGATTATTCAAGTCTACTGTTCCTTGGCTAGCTCATTTCAGGTTGATATTTACATTTATGTTTTTCTGCTTATATGTTAAGGTAGGAAGATCTCAAGTTTGATGCCAGTCAAGGCATCTTATCTCATCTCTGTCAAAAAATAAAAATAAATGATCAAGAAATATAGCTTAGTGTGAAGCCCTGGGTTGACTCTCTAGGACTACAAACAAATAAACAAACAAAACCCAGTATCTTCTTTGTGCCAAGTATTTTTTTTATACTGAGAAAATAGCAAGGCCCCAAATGTCTGATCTCTTGGAACACGTACGCTAGGTCAGGGTGCAGCAAACTTTTCCTCCCAAGGGTAAGAGAACAAATACTTTATGTTTTCAGGCCATGTGGTTTGTGTTGCAAATACTGCCTGGGTATTGATGATCCACGTTTGGATCTGGATCCCCTAGGTAGTGGGCTGGCTTCATCCACACCTTTGTAAACAGTGAACCTAGCGTCAGATTGCTTGGGTCTGTATTCTTGTGTTATCTCTTGCTGGCTGTGTTACCTTGAGGAAGTTAATGTGTCACTCCGTGCTGCAGACTCTGCTTGCAAAATGGAACTTTCAGAGATAGTTGTGAGAATAAAAGGAACAGTATACATGAATTTGTTTAGAGTAATGCCTGGCACAGAGAAAGAACACAGTGATCTTTGGCTATTTTTTTTTTTTTAATGACTAGTCCAGAAAAATTCATTTCTTCTAAAATCCTTTTTGAAGTAAAATATGAAGTTAGGATTGGATCTCTCTAAGGAGGCTGATTTGGCTGTGTGAAAGGAGATATGTTTGTGTTGTTCACAGTTTTCCTTGAACCCAAGACATTCTGTAGCTCTCCTCACCACCTTCTAGAAAGGTTCCCAGGAATGGTGCTAGGTGAGCTGGCTGCTCTTCCCCGTGGGCTCTCTAACTGGCCATTGTACAAGCAGTGCTGGTTCACACCTCCTTTCTTTCTGCAAAGCCTGGGCTGAGTAACTGAACACTTCCTGTGATCACCAGATTTTCTCCAGATGCCTTGAAATAGCTTGAAGTATCCCCCAGTAAATCGCCACACAATGCAGCTCTCACCAGGGGAAGAGGAACGTGTTTGATTTCCACTTTACACAGGAGGGTAGCATTCAGTACTCCAGAGGTTACCTGAGCAGGCGAAGCACTGGGTCAGTGCGTGAACGACAGGCCCTCTCTTGGTCTCTAAGGAAGGCAGAGTACAGGTAGATGCCCGGGAGACTGGCTTTATGGAGGCCAGTTCTCATTTCCGGGGTCCTGAGGCTCTCCCCAGCGCAGACCGTGCCAGACCAGTGTGAGTAAACTAACAGCCTTCAAATATTTTCTTCATAGGTGTTTGCAAGAAACGATGATGATGAAACCAAACGGCAGAACAGTAACCTGTTCTCACTATTGTTTCTAATCCTTGGAATCGTCTATTTTATTTCATGTTTCCTGCAGGTAAATGTGTACATTTTTACTTTTCTCATGGTGGGGGCATCTGTAAACATCTGTGTAATTTACCCTTTAGTTGAATCGCCCCTCAGTGAACTTGACTGTTAGTTGTTCTGCATTCTCTGCCTCCCTTGCTCACTCATCCTCCCTCTCACCCCCTCCCGTGTGGAGATATCGATGAAATCTGGGAGTGGACTGTATGCTCGTGTTTAATGATTGGAAATCAAAGTAGGGAGTCAAACATTTTTGAGGAAGTTCTGGATATGTTTAGATGTAGGCACTGCTGGTCAATTTTAATATGCAAAGAAATGTTTTCCTGTATTCTAAAATCAACAGATTAAACTCCCTCATTCAACTTTTGATAGAGGAAAAAACCTCTTAATGAGGGAAGAATGGCAATCCTCAAAAACTGTAGGAATTATGTTTTGATTCAGATTTTACAGGTTGCATATCATTTGGCTGAAATAAAACTAAAAAAAAGAATTAAGCACTCTAAAAATTAAGTAAGGTAAGGAATTGTAAGTTTGGTGTGTTACCTTTCTGTCCTTGTGACCATATACCTGAAAAAAGTAGAGAAAGAAGAGAAAATATACTTTATCTATTTTTAAATTTTATATCTATCTATCTATCTATCTATCTATCTATCTATCTATATTTTTGGGGGAGTACTGGGGATCGAACTCAGGCCCTTGTGCTTCTGAGGCAGGCACTGGAACCACTGAGCTAAATCCCTGACCCTATTTTTAAATTTTCATTACGATGTTTAGAATACATAATGAGTACATTCATAATGGCATTTAGTAGGAGTGTAATATGTATTTATTCTTTTCACTTCCCTTTCTCTCCCCCAGGCCCTCATTATTTTATGTTAATTGTTTTGGGAATGGTACCGGGATCAAACTGAGGCCCTTCAGCTTGCAAGGCAGGCAGCTGCACCACTAAGCTGAATCCCCAGCCTAAATTTTTTGAGATTTCATATATTCTAGATATTAATCCTCTATCTGAAGAGCAACTGGCAAAAATATTCTTGTATTCTATAGGCTGTCTCTTCATGTTGAGTTTTTTTTCTGTCCAGAAACTTTAAATGTAATGTGATACTATATGTTGTTTCTTGCTGTTATTTTCTGATTATTGGTATTCAGGGAATCTTTGTCTATGCCTGACTTCAAGTGTTTTCCTTTAGTTTCAACATTTTGGATGTTATAATTTTCTATTCCCCATTTTGAATTCATTTTGATATAGGGCACCAATAAGGGCCTAATTTCAATCTTCAATGCATAGATATCCAGATTTTGCAGCACCATTTATTTTTTGTCTCATTGAGTTTATTGGTACATTCTAGGTATACAGTACAGTTACATTCATTACTGGGATCTTGTACCTCTACATGACAGGTCTTGGTTCTCATTTTTTTCCCCTTGTCCCTGCCCTCCCTTCACCCCCTCCTCCCTCCCCATTTACAAACACTTTATTTCCATTTTTTCATTTTCTCATACGTTTTCTTTTCCTTTATTGCCTTTCCCCTACCCTTCCCACTTTCCCTACACCTTTAGCCCTTTTCTTCTATTTCATATTTTCAGTTATCTCATTAGGATCTTATGTACTATTATAGTTCTTCACACCAGAGCCATTTATTTGTTAAAGAGGCTATCTTTTCTCCAACGTATAAGCAATGATTGAAAAATACAGTGAATGTTGAAATTAAACAAAATTTATTACAGTGAAAGATACTCCAAATGCCCTCTCCTACTTCAAAATATTTATCCCATCATTCTTGCCACTGTCTAAATTATGGCGTATAATGAAAAGTGAACACTGCTCGTGAGCGCCATCCAGTGGAAGGACAGGCTCATGAAAACATGGTGCATCCTCATCTTGTTCACTGCATCTGGCACTGTGCAACGTCTGGCTTTTCCCAAAGGCGAAGTGACCACGAAAGGTGAATGTTTTGAACCAACTCAAGACATCAAGGCAGCCATGACAGCACAACTAAAGGCATTCATGAAAGTAAGACTTCCAGAACTGATTCAGAAAGTGGCAAGAACCATGGGATAAGTGTGTTCAACTGAGGGTTAGGCTTAAAGGGGCTTTAGTGGCAATGTGTTTTACTGCATTCATTTTTTCTATTCAACTTCACATTGCATGTCTTTGGTCCCTTAGTCAATAATCAAATAGCTGTAATTCTGTAGGTTTGTTCCTGTGTCCTCTGTTCTGTCTCTGGTATGTGTGTCTGTCTGTATTTGTACCTGTACCATCTGGGTTTTGTTGCTGTGGCTTTGCATTGTAACTTGGGATTCAGTATTGTTAATGACACAGGGCATCCTCAGGGACCCTGGAGTGTAGTTGTTCTGTGACTTCTCGTGCCCTGAAATAGCTTGGTCTCAAGCAGTCAGCCCCCTGTCAGCATAGATTCTGGCTGTAGCACTGCAGTATATGGCCAGTGCCGCATTTGCATGCTGCTCCAAAGCTGGCCCGCTGTGGAGGAGGAGTCACTTTCACACTAAACCCTCACGATGGATTTACAGATCACGATAACCTTGGGTTTCTTCTGGCTGGCACTGCTGGCCCATTGTTTGTCACTAGGGCCGCTAGCTCCAGGCTTACTTTGTACTTGAAGAGTTGAAACGTCCACTTCCCATAGCTGGCTTCACACTCCTGACTGCTTCAGATTTTCACTGCCTCATGTTTCTTTTTCTGTGATCTTTAGGTTTTGTGTCGCCTTTGTTTGATTCTGAAGCTCACTCTCTCTTTGGAATTCAGCTTCTCATTTCTCACTGGTCTCTCTTCTCACTTGCAGATTCATGCAAAGGAGACTTCTTTCTTATTCCAGAATTTTACCTGAAACCCAGACTTTGGCTTTTATCCACCAGGAAACTAAGAGCTTGATGCCTTTATTGTCTGTATCTCTTATGGGCTGGGGTCACCATGATTCACAGTTTTCTCAGATTGCATTACAGTTTCTTGTACAACAGGACCTCTTTTAAGGAACTCCTGTTCATTTCCACAAGTGTCCCGTTAGAGGACGCATGAGGTGGCCACCCTATTTCCCGTATCCCCTTCCTAGGACCCAGTTCCAGCTTTCTGAGCGATAGACCCATGTTCACGGGGGAAACAAGTCGGGCTGAAAGAAGGGGGCAGAGAGACATTCCCAATAAATAAGTCTCTGGGTCACTTCGCCCGTGACACTGGTGGCTGAGTCTCTGACGATCCTCCCGTGTGACCTGTTCTTTTTCTTCACAGGGCTTCACATTTGGCAAAGCTGGAGAGATCCTCACCAGGCGGCTGCGGTACCTGGTTTTCAGGTCCATGCTCAGACAGGTATGCCTGCTGAGGGCTGACCCAGGGACGTGTGGGACACCCTTTGAGTCCCAGCGCGGCTTCCGTGCTGCTTGTCCCTCAGTGTCATCTCCGGGATGGGGCTGAAGTCTGCGGTGTGTTTACTGCAGGGGAGCACACGGAACTGCTCTGCTTTGACATCCGTGCAGTCTGCTGACTGGATTTGCCCACAGCTTTTGTCTCCGCATTTATAGGGAGTGTAGGCAAAAGTGGCCTTCGTTGCCCCTTCTTTCCCTGCTGTCTTTCTTTCCTCCTCCCAGACCCCCAGGATCCTGCATCCTGTTTCTTACAAGTTGTACTGACTGTAATCTTCAGTTCTACAACTCCCACCTTACACCATGGCTCATTCCTCACTTCCTCATGTCTGTGGATCTGTAGACAACACACTAACTCCAGCTGGAGTGTTCCTAGCTCACAGTGACTTCGTGGAATGTCTGCCACAAGCTGTTAAGTGGGAAGAGCATAGGAAGGCCTTCTGCGTGCCAGCAGTAGTACTGCTTGCTAGGCGTTCGCATCCGGATCGTGTGTGTCCTAGAGAGAGTTACTTTCCACTGGGGAGGAAATTAAGTACTTGGGAATACTAAGGGGCAAATTCATGAAGGCTACAAAAATGATAAGCTGCTGCGTTAATGCAAATCATCAGTGCAGGTAACCCACTGGAGATCGTAGGTATCTGTGAGAGATGCAACTCAGACTTCAGCTTCACTATTTTGTACATGTGTATTAAAAAATATAAACAGTTTTACAAATAATCCTATTTAACGTTGAATGTCACATTTTGATCTAGAGGAGATTTAAAAAATACGTTTTCAATTTATTTCTTCCACCTTGCACTACAGTTAATTTCTTGTTCACCTTCTTCATTTGGATGTGTAGAAAATGCCTCACAGTTTACCGTTTTCCCCTTGAACTTTTCACTCTGTTCTCCCCTCTCTGCCCTTCTTTGTCCATATCAGTAATTGATGGCACCACTCTGCAGGTCACCCTGGCTGAAAACCTTGGTGACTCCTCTCTGTGCCTAACGTTGCAGCAGCCTCCTACCTGGTTTCATCATCCCAGCCTCATTCTGTTTCAGTAGTTTCACTCGTAACAGGCAGGATTGTTCTGCTAAAATACAAGGTAAAGCACATCCCTGTGTCCCAAACCCGCCAGCTAGATGTATATTGCAAGGTGAAGACTGGAATCTTTAGTTATCTAAAGGCCGACGTGACGTGTCCCTCCCCTACTTCCCAAACCCCATCCCTGACAACTTCTGTTACACGGAAACCCTACATTGTATACCTTTGTCCCTCATGCAGTATATACGCCACTCTTTAGATCGTTGTATGAGCGAGAGAGAGTTACACGAGGACAAATCTTTGCAGAGGGAAAGGCATCTTTTACAAATACACAGAAAATTTGTTTTAGGTTCCTGGAGCCGGTAAGGGTTTCTTGCTAGTGTATGAACCGATTATGTGTGGCTTTGCCCAGGGCCTTCATGGTGTGTTTCATGCTTTCTTTGAATATACTCGTGCCGTCCTTCATTTAGGTCTCTGCTGAAATGTCACCAAAGAGAGGATGTCACCACAGAGAGTGTGTTTCCATTCCCTCCTCAGTTTCTCCAACAGCATCTTCCCTCGCTTCTTTGTTCTTACCCTGCTGTATGTCTCTTTATAGCATTTTTACCACCTGAGCTGATCTATGTATAGGTAATTATGCCTTCTCTCTATAAAACCTGGACTGTATGAATAAACAGCAAATTTACTGTTACTCTTCATTGTTCTGCCCAACATGTAGAAATCATGGTTGGGACAAAGAATTGTTTCAAGAAGTGTCTTTTAAAATTCATGTAATTTTTATTAGTGTGTGTTTGTGGTACATAATACATACACTAACCATGAGGAATTAGTACACATGCGAATGCTTTTGTGCTGGTCCCCTGCCCACCCCCTTTTAAATCATGGTAGCTTTGTAATACAGCTTAAGATCGGGGGTTCTGATGCCTCCTGATTTGCTCTTGTTGCTCAGGATTGCTTATGGTATTCTGGGTATTCTCTAGTTCTATATAAAATTTAGGATTCTTTTTTCTTAATCTGTGAGGAATGCTGTTGTTTTAATTGGGATTGTGTTAAATCTATATATCATTTTTTAATGTGGACATTTTCACAATATTGGGTTTGTCTCCCCAGAAAGAAGAGATGTCTTTCTGTTTTCTGATGTCCTCCTCAATCTCTATTTGCAGAGTAGTATAGTTTTTGTTAATAGAGGTTTTTTACTTCCTTGGTAAGGTTAATTTTTGAATTTTAAAAAAAATATTGGGAATAGGATTGTTTTCCTGAATTCTTTCTTTCTTTATGTACAGGAGTGTTGTTGATTTTTGTGTGTCATTTTGTATCCTGCTACTTTGCTGAGTTTTTTAGTTCTAGGAGTCTATTGGTGAAGTGTTTGGTCTTCTATACAAAGGATCGTGTCATCTACAAATAAGAATCGTCTGACTTCTTCCTTTCCCAGACATGCCCCTTTTATTTCTTTATCTTCCATAATTTCTCTGGGTAAATTTTCAAGTAATATATTGAACAGGAGTGATGAGAAGAAGACACCCTTGCCTTCTTCCTGATTTCAGAGGTGATGATTTCCATTTTTCGTTTATGTGATGTTGCCAGGAGGTTTGTCAGAAATGAATTATCATGTTGAGACAAGTTCTTTCTGTGCCTATTTTCATCAGGGTTTTTAGCATGATGAAATATGTTTTTGCCAAGGACTTTTTCTGCATTACTGAAATGATTATGTGATTTTTGTCCTTGTTTCGATTTATGTGATGTTTTCCATTTCTTGACTGTACTCTTGCATCCATGGGATGAAGCCAACTTTGTCATGATGTGTGACCTTTTGAATGATTTGTTGCATTTTTTTTGCCAATGTCTTATTGAGGATTTTTATCTCTGTGTTCATTACAGAAATTGGCTGGTCGTTTGCCTTTTTTGTGAAGACCTTATCTGATTTGTCATCGGGGCAGTTCTCGTTCCAGCAATGAGTTTGGCAGTATGCATGTGTTCTCTTTCAGTTGCATGGAAGTGTTTGAGGAGTATCGGCCTTAGATGTTGCCTGACTTGTTAGTAGAAGTCTACAGTGAATCCATCAGATCCTGGGCTTTTCTTAGATGGTCATGTTTTTATTATGACCTCTATTTCATTGCCTGTTATTCGTCCATTCAGGCGATTTATATCTTCTTGTTTCAATTTTGTTGATTTATATGGATCTGCTAAGTTCTCCAAAGTATTAGAATATATGTTTTTGAAATAGTTTCTGGACTTCTGTGGTGTCCTTTTTATTTTTACCTTCATTTCTCTTTGCTTGGATAAGGGATTTTTCTTTCCTTCTTTTAGTAAGTTTAGCTAAGGGTTTATCAAACCTATCTTCTTAATTTCTGCTCTGATCATTATTTCTTCCCTTCTACTAGTTTTGGATTTATATTTTTCTTCTTATTCGAGGACAGTTACATGCATCATTAGGCTATTTTTGGGGGGATTGCTGTATTTTTTTAATGTAGGTATTCACAGCCATAAACTTCCCTCTTACTAATGTTTTCATTTTGTCCCATAGATTTTGATTTGTTTTACTTGTTATTTCGATAATGTTTTTATACTTATTTGATGGAAGGAATTTTTAATTTTTTTCATGATTTCTTTGTAACCCAGTCAATGTTTAATAATGTATTATTTAATTTCAATGTTTTTGTGTAGCTTCTATGGTTTTTTGTTTGTTTTTTGATTTTTGGTACCAGGGATTGAACGTGGGACCTTTCGCTTGCAAGGCAGGTGTCAGCATCACTGAGAAAAATCCCTTGCCAGTTTAATTCTTTTGTATTTATTTTACCATGCTTTATGGCTTAAGATATTTTCTATTTTTGAAAAACTTTCATGTACTGCTGAGAAAGATGTAGATTCTGTTTTTGTTGGATGAAACACTTTATAGATACCTGTTAAAGCTTTTGGTTCAATGATGTGATTTAACTCTGATATTTCTTTGTTGACTTTTTGTGTACCTGACCTGTCTGTTTGTGAGTTTGAAGTATTGAAAACTCTCCCACCATTGCGGCATTGGTGCCCATCTGTCCTTTTATGTCCGGTAGTTTTTGCTCTATGATATTGTGTGTACCAACATTTGATACTTATTTACAGTTTTTATTTCTTCCTGTTGAATTGTTCCCTTCACCAGTATGTAGTATCCATTTTTGTCTCTTCTGACTGAGAAAACATTTGCGAGATGAAAAAAATACATTGATGCCTTGTGTATTAATTCTCTTTGTAGTGTATGAAACAGCAAATCCTGAATGTCAAATGCAGGTGATATAAGTGATAAGCAAATGTGACCGCGCCAGTTTCCTCCTGGAGCTGTGAGTCTCATGAATGGAATTTTAATATAAAATCTCTCTCGTGCCACAGGATGTGGGCTGGTTCGATGACCCTAAAAACACCACTGGAGCATTGACTACCAGGCTCGCCAATGATGCTGCTCAAGTGAGAGGGGTACGTGCCTCCTTCCTGCTAGTGACTGTATTAATAATTTCCATTTGAACGTCAGCATGGCATTGGTCTTATCATTACAGGTGTTATTTGTTAGCATTGAGAAAATAGACATCAAAGCCAGAAATACATCGATGAATGACAAGAATGTTTTCCAACTCTTATTTATTATACATTGTAATTTGTACTCCTTCTTTCCTCATTGCTGTTATTTATACTCTTAAGAAGATGTATGAAAAAGAACATGTTTTTAGTAAGGAAGGATTTTCAGCATGTGATTCAGGATCATTGTATTAGTGCTCAATCAGTGGAAAATTATAATTGCTGTTGAAGAAGGATGTGTGTTGTTGCTGTCAAAAAATTCAGGGCATTATAGTCCAGAAGGGGAAGAAGAAAATATTCCTGAAAACAGCTTGAAACAAATGAAAAGCACATTACATACAAAAGCAAGTGTAGGGGGAATACTTTTAAATCATCGAACCATTAGATTTAGATTTTTAGCTAAAGTGATCATTTCTTTTACAGTTATAAACTTTCATGGCTGTAATCTACAAAATGATGTGAAATTTGAACAATGTGCTTTTGCAGTCTTCTCCCATCATGAACCATGTAAATCTCTGTATATTAATTGCCTCTGAGGCAACATTATATTGATATTTCTGTTGTGGAATAGATGTGGCTTCTGTAAGAATGAGTTAGGTTATGAATGTGGGAACACAGAGAGCTGCACACTTGGAATATAAGTGTTAAGAAGCAAACATATTAATGAAAATCAAGGTTTAGATGAAGCTGCATAAACAGGAATACAGTACAATAGACCCTGCTTGACATCACTTTGAACTCTACAAAAGCTAACAGTTTTATCCTGATGAAGTCTACGTGCTTTGCAACACTGCCAAAAAAAAAAATAAAAATCTTTGGAAAAATGTTAGGAGAGTGTGGAGTCGAGGCTGGGTGGTTGTTGTTGAGGAAGAGAGGCCACACTGCAGGGTGATGCAGGACCGAGGCCTGAGAGAGGACAGGTGCCATCTCGGTGTGTTCCTGGAGAAGATCAGCAGGTGCAGAAGCCTGAGGCTGGAGCACCCTCGCATTGGTGTCCACACAGAGCGGGCGGAGTACAGTGAGTGAAGACAAAAGCGTCGTAACGATCCTTGGCAGTATTGTGTCTGGAACTGGGTGGTGGGCCACTGTAGGTTTTGACCAAGGGAATGGCATATCTGCGATTTTGTAAGGACCACTCTGACTGCTGTGTGAAGATGCTGAGGGAGACATCGATATAGGCAGGGAGTTCATTACAGGAGACGGATGATGTGGGGTTAGACTGGGCATCTTACTAAGTGTAAGGACATGTAGTTAATTCGGATGTAGTTTAAAGCTGCAGCCTGTAGAATTTCTTGGATGGATTAGGTAAGGGACGAGAGAACAGGGATTTAAGGATGATTCTAAAATTTTTGACTGGCACACTGAAAAAGGGGAATTGAACCGCTGAGCTAACTCCCTGGCCCTGGAATTGACTTTTGATGACATTGCGAAGCCCCTTGGATCAGTAAGTTTGAGAGAGACTTAACATTCTCAGTGGGACATGGTCAGTTTGTGACGCTCACAGTAGAAATCGCCAAGGAGACAGACGTCAAAGATGCGAGTGTTTTTGTGTGTCTGGAGAAGTCGTACCAGAGAAGTGCTGCCTGGAAATGCAGTGTACATTTGGAGATTTTTCAGGGCACTGCTGGCTTTTAAATCCACAACACAGGATGGGACACCGAGCGTGTGTGGGTAACAAGCCTTGAGTCCAAAGCCTCTTCGTGAGAATGAAACAGCAAAGAACGGTGCGAAGGAGTCGCCATTGAGGGAGAAAGGAAGTGTCCTGGGAACAACTGAGGAAGTAGTTTAAAGAGGGAGCAAACTGGGAGACCAGACACGGAAGATAAGCTTGTAAGACGCTTGAACAGTTCACATGCTGCAGTGGCTTGGCAGTGCTTACAATTCCAACAAGAGCAGTTTCTGGTGCGTGCTGGGAAAAAAAGCTTGGTGGAAGGAGGCTCAAAGGATGGGACGAGAAAGAAGGCACAGCTGGACCCAGGGTGCACAGACTGGTAAATGAGGCAGAGGAATGAGGTGGTTCGTGGAGGACGACAGGAAAGTATTAACTTGTATTCTAATTACTTAGAGCATCAGTAAATGATGTCAGGGGAAGCCCATTTCGCTAGGGTGGTGACCACTGTGGTTAAGTTCAGTCTTCCAGGCTCCTAAGGCCTGTATTCACTAAGCTTTGCTGCCCTACCTTTCGGGTGTGCATCGGCACCCTGCCGTGTACGTCCGTGTGCTGTGACAGACACAGACAGCCCCACGTCCCGTATGGTGTGCTGGACACAGCCCTACGCGGGATATGAACTCAGCTCCTTGCAGCAGAACTCTGAACAGACGATGCCGCTTGGCACTCTGTGTCCCCGCACTTCTCCCACTTGCTGAGTTGCTCTGGAGTTAAGACTTGTCTCATGCGACAGCACTGTCCTGTGCCTGTCATTTTTGTGGAGAATCTTTTCTACAGTGTCATTGGTGCAACCCTTCACCATATCTTCAAGTTTGTAGCTTCTCACTGGTGTTGGCCTTCTGCTTTTCACTTGTTTCCTCAAAGACATCTCAACCTGCAACTTTAATGTCCCCATCAACATTAACACCTGCATACCATATTTGCAGTACATAACATTTATATACCTCGTGTGGCATTGGTACACATATAAAACACATCTTAATTCATTTTTTCATCCCCTCTCCTCCCTTTCCTTTCTTTTCTCTCTCTCTTTTAAAAAAAATCTACAGCTCTCTTCTTAGTTTTTTTGTTTTTATTTTATTGGTACATGTTTGCTGTAAAAGAAGTTTACAGTCATCTGGGGGAGTAGGTACATGTATATAACACAGCTTGGTTCTTTTTTTTTTAAATCCTCTCCCCATGCACATTTCTCCCTCAGTCTCTAAATCTTTCTTTGTTTTCATTCATGTTGTTATCATTGTTCTTAGCTCGTGTATATGATATGTAATGTTTTCATTCATTGGGGTATTTGGTACCTATATGTGACATGTCTTAAATCTTTTCTTTCCCTCTACTTTTCCCTTCACCCTCAGCCTCCTAGACCCTTGCCTATTTGCAACAATTCTATGTCTTCATTTCCTTCTGTCATCCTTTATTTTCTTCTCTCTTTGTTCTTTGCCTTGCTCAAATGAGACATACCACACGGTGTTTAAGCTTGTATATCTGATTTATGTCCCTCAACACTATTTTCCAAGTACATCCATTTTTCTATATATGTTTAAAATTTATCCTTTATAGCTGAGTAGTATTCCAGTATGTATAGATAGTACATTTTCTTTATCCATTCATCTGTTGATGGGCCTACAAGCTGGTTGTAGGATTTAATTATTATGAATTGGCTGCTACAAACATAGATATGCATGTTTGTATGTATCACTGTACTATGATGTTCTTAACTCTTTTGGGAAGATAACCAAGATGGGGAATTGCAAGGTCATGGAATTTCCAATTTTGGATTTTGATCCCCTTCCTGTGTGAAAAAGATCTGTCTCCCTGCTTATCATCTATCCTTCATTTTACTCTTTATTTATAATTTGGGCTTCTCATATGAGATATATCATATGATATTTAAGCTTGTGTGTCTGATTTATTTCACTTAACATCATGGCCTCAAGGACCAGGGATTTAGCTCGGTGGTTCAAGGCTCAAGGTCCTGAGTTCAATCCCCAGTTCAAAAAGAAAAAAACAACAAAACATCATGGCCTCAAGGTTCACCCATTTCCCTACAAATGACATGAGTGTATGTTTCTTCTTGCTGAGTAGCACTCCATGACGTGTAAATACCACATTTTCTTTATCCGTTCCTCTGTTGATAGGTATAGGGGCCACTTCCAACACTTGGTTATTCTGAATTGTGCTGCTATAAACATGGGTGAGCATGTGTCGCTGTAATGTGTTGTCTTTAGTTCTTTCAGGAAGATCAGTAGAAGGGGCATAACTGGGTCAGATGGAACTTCTAGTTTTAGTTCTTGTGTGATCCACTGAGGCAGAACTGTTTCCCAGTACTTAAAACGGTGGCTAAAGTTTTAGTGAGGTCAAACAGGTTAGTGACAATCATTGAAATAGGAAATTCTAGTCTTGTTATCACAGATTTTCAGAGAGAGGACAGTTACACTCTGGTGACACCACTGGCTGGGCTGTTTATGGTGAGGGATAAAGGGATTGTGTGTGTGTGTGTGTGTGTGTGTGTGTGTGTGTGTGTGTGTAAAAATAACATGGACATTTGGTGTGTATGTGTGTGTAAGAGGCGTGGACATTTGTCCCCATCTATGCCAACATGGATACATATGTTTATGTACTTGTGTGTCCATCTGTATTCCACAGTAAGAAGTAATGTGATTAGTTGTTTTATGTAAAAATGTTAGACGCTGGCCATGATGTCATAAATTCTTGCTACCCATGGCAAGGCCACATCAAAGCTGTGTGTATCTAGTTGGCGATATTTGTGTGTCTAGGTTAATTTTTTGTTCA
This sequence comes from Fukomys damarensis, assembly GCF_012274545.1. Classification (NCBI taxonomy): domain Eukaryota; kingdom Metazoa; phylum Chordata; class Mammalia; order Rodentia; family Bathyergidae; genus Fukomys; species Fukomys damarensis. The sequence goes on from NW_022900916.1 coordinate 66,824,417, forward strand.
TACTTCACTTCCCCATCAATGAAACCTCTTCTCAGATGTGTTTGAAAATTATTGAAGTACCTTAATCTGGCCAACTATAAACCAGAATAAAATATAACAATTTCCTATGTTATGTTGAGCCCTTTAATTTCATTATTAAATGTGGTCTAGAGTTCTGCAGAGTAAAAGGTGGAGAATCATATACAAATCAAAAGCAGCTGGGTATTTATTTTTTCTGTGAGACGAGGCTGAAGATAATAGTGAATTTTAATATTCCTAAATTCAGAAGGAAGTTCAGGATGCAGACTTCTAGTCCAATTACAACAAATACTTTCAAATTATAGTTGTAGTGCTGTGATGGTGTTTTAAGGAATAAATAACAGGAGAGGAAGGCATGAACAAGTGATTGGTCCTCAGAGCCCTGTAGGAATAGATGTAAGACAGTGAATGTTAGGTTTAGAATAAGTAACAGTCACCAATGCAGTCAGCTAAAACCAAGGGCCTTAGCCTCCATAGAGCATAAAGTCATGGATATTTTAAATTGAGCTTTCTTGCACATTAAGAGGAATCAGTCATCTTTGATCTATCTTATTTCTCTGGTCCTTGACTACCATCCAAAGCTCGACAACTTATGAATGAAGGTTAATGGTAGGAAATGAATTAGGAGAATGACTTGTAGAACCTGAGAACAAGACCAACCTATACCATCCCGGTGGTGAAAAGGTTGCATCCTTTGACCCTCCCATGGAAAAATGTGCAGGTCAGAGAATGGCGCTGAAGATCATTGTGCTCTGACTTGTGCCAAATTTTCCAAAGTATCCCTTCAATATAAGCTCAATAATCGTGTCCAATAAAAAGAAACGTGCTTGGGGCAGGGATTTAGCTCAGTGGCACCAAGTTCCCAAGTTTGATCCCCAGTACCAAAAAAAAAAAATTGCACTTTATTATTTTTACTGTCTCTTTCAGCCCTGGTATAGTTGCCTGCTGTGGAGTTTAAATATATATAAAAGCTAATGGTGGTTGTAGCACCTTTTCTCCACTAAGTGTTACTCTGTTGACTGTATCAGAAAGATACTACGTGATTTTGGGGAGTTATGAAGGAATCTTCCCCAGAATTTACAGTGGATATCTTTGGTTATTAAGGTACTTCCTCCTGTCGTTACTTGGGAGAGATTTATACGAAGTCACGGTCATGGGGCTGGCTGTCCTAGAGTGCACTCTATCATGTTTATCTGAGGCCAGCTCCACTTGAATAGAATAAATTATAGAAGAGGAAAAAGCTCGGGCCATTTGTACATGAAGTGGGCTTGGGGCCAGAGAAGAAATCGGGGTGGGTTGAGGACACATTATTTCTAGGGTAAAAGGGATGTGGTGGATGAAATTAGCTTTGTAGATTGACTTCTGTTTGTTTGTTTTTTGTAATTGTTTTATGCACTTGCCTTTTATTTTCAATTTTTTTATCTGACCATGTTTACAGTACATAATGACCATTTGTTGTGGGGAGGTGGTACATGCACGTAACACATTTTAATTCTTTTTTCATCCCCTTAATTTCCATTCTTTCCCTGACCTTCATGACTTGATCCCTTACCCACTTGCAAAGATTTTTCTCTCCATTTTCTATTATCTGTCTTTTATTTTGCTGTTTCATTTATTTATATTTTGGGGAACAATGTGATATTTAAGCTTCTGTGTCTGATCTATTTCACTTGACATTATGGCCTCAAGGTGCATCCATTTTCCTACAAACCACTCAGAATTAACATCTGGCTTTAAAGTTGACAGTCACTGCCCACTGCTAAAGGCCATGGTCAGGCTCCGTCTGACACTCATACTGAAGTTTGTAAAGTAAATTTGATAATTTTTCAAGCATATATATTCATTCCAAATCCATTCCAGGTTTAATTAAACATAAGAAACATTTCAAATAGGCCTCAATATATTTGAATATCTTTAATGGAACATTCTAGCCTTAAATTACAAATAATTGTGCTACTAACATTGGAAATTTCCACTATTCTCCAATGGAAATTAATGTAACATATTAATATTATATGTTACTCTAATAGACTTATGTTTTTAATTGGCAAAATGTGCTTTAGTGATCATGGGTTGACTAATAAAGATTTTCTTGTTTTTAAAAAATCAGGAGATAGAAATGTACAGTTAATTTTGGATTATTGATCTACTTTCAGTTTTGATTTAAAAATTGTGATAATTCTCATTTTAGAAACCCAGTAAACATCCTTCAAATAACTCTTCACTTTTATTTCATAACTGAGATGATATATTAATAGATTTTCAGGAAAGTGAACTACCATAATCCTAAAGAATATTAAGATGTGTTTTAAATGTAATATAAAAATGTATTTCTAATTTGTTTTGTTTTTCAGGCTATAGGTTCCAGGATGGCTGTAATTACCCAGAACATAGCAAATCTTGGGACAGGAATTATTATTTCCTTCATCTATGGATGGCAGTTGACCCTTTTACTCTTGGTGATTGTACCCATCATTGCCATAGCGGGAGTTGTTGAGATGAAAATGTTGTCTGGGAATGCACTCAAAGATAAGAAAGAGCTGGAAGGTTCTGGGAAGGTGAGTCCAACAAAGTGTAACTGTTATCTGAGGAGAAACAAGTATTCTTATTATCACTGGTGTTTTGTTATTCCTGTACTTACTGTGCTCTGCGAATTATTTTCTAACCATTTTTGAAGACTACTTTTATGCCTGTTGCACAGGTTAGAAACTATCACTTTGTGACATCACCCTCTTCTGTTTCTCTGTTCTCACCTTTTTCGTTTTGTTCTTTCCTTCTTTGGTTTCTCCTCTTTCCTTTCTACCTGTTGTCTTTCTCCCTCTTCTTTCTTTTAAACAAAGTTAAATCCATCTCTATTGAGGAAAGTAGGACAATTTTTTTTACCCATGGTCGGGGAGACTCAGTATGGAGAATCCTTATACCCATGGTGGGAGACTCAGTATGGAGAAGCCTTAATTCTGTGTGGTGTAAAGGATTGCTGACTTTCACTTTAATCATGACCCCCTCCCTTCATCCTTTCTTGATTTCTCCTTCCCTGCTTATTTTTTGCAAGCTTTTTTTTTTCTCATTATTTAACAAATACTCGTGGCATTCACTGTTTCCTGCAGAGGCTTTACTCCTTACAACGACCCTGTGAGTTATGTTTTCTTTTTTATTGTCCTGCTCCACTGCCTGAGAGCTGGTAAGTCTGGAGCCAGGATTCCAACTCAGACACAACTGCTCCTGTGAGCTAGAACGCAAACAAGTCCCCTGATGACAGAACTTGGTCTGAGATCACATGATCTGGGTCATAGCAGAAAGGAGCGGTCAGAACAGGGCTGGCCTTGAAACTGGTCCTGATGTCTAGGCAGGGAAACATCTGGCAGCGGACATTCCAGGTACCCAGAGTTAGGTGAGTGTGGTCTGGCTCTCAGCAGACTCAGGTGACCGAGGTTGTCTCTGAGCCAGGAGCCTCATGAGTGTGAATGACGAGGCAGGTTGTTTCTCTCCTCAGAAACTTTGTCCTCTACGTGTCCGCAGCTCCTCAGACTCTGTGCCCTATTGTGTTCTGGGAAAATCCTTTGGACCAGGTGTAGTGCTTAGCATCCAGTGTGCTGACATTTATTAAGGCCAAAAATGAAGACCAACCAAATACAGATCTCGTGTGGGTGTCTGAGCTTTCTGCAGGTTGGAGCTGGCGACTCGGTTAGGTTATGGTTTGGAACAGGTAACCTTGGCCCCAGCCTGGAAAGTCCTGTCTCAATAACTCTATTAAAAATACACTTTGGGGCCGGGCGTGTGGTGCGCGCCTGTAATCCCAGTACTTGAGAGGCTGAGGTAGGAGGATTGCTGTGAGTTCGAGACCAGCCTAGGCCACATAGTGAGTTCCAGGTCAGTCTCAACTACGTGGTGAGACCCTGTCTCAAACCCCCCACCAATACACTTTGGGTATATTTCCCCCTATGGTGTGACTCTTCACTTGAAGAGAAAATGGCACAATCTAGGGGGAAACGAAAAAGAAGGAAATAATGACTGTTTGGCAGTGTCATTATTTAATGAGGGAAATGTGTGAACTGCCTGAGAAAGGAGTCTTGGATTATTTACAGGAAAGCCATGACGGATCCTAGCTGATACCCATGCTTAGCACCCTTGCAGCTGGGACTAGATGCAAGGCTGGTGGGGTTCTGTCAGGGGCGAGGAAGGGGGTCCTGATGGCCATGGACACGGGTGAATACGGCAGGTTTCTGAGTGAAGAACAGGATCACGACCAGTGCTCTTAATTCAGTGGTGTTCTTGAGAGGGTCGGAGGCTCATAGGGAAAGTGGTGGTCGCAGCACCAACCCGTGGATGTAATACTGAAATTCGGTCCTCATCTGCTGATGAGTCTCCCGTTAGCATTTATTTCATGGTAGTAAGAGCTCTGCATACATCATCTCACTTAATGCTCCCTGTAACTGCATTGGACACATAAGAAAACTCAGAGTTCAGACAGATGAAGATCTTCGCCAAAGTCATACAGAAGCAGCCCTGTCAGATTCACCCAGAGACAGTCTCCCAATATTTGTGTCCATCCTTGCTCACCAGTATTCTATATTCTTTTTACCAAAGCTGCTCTAATCTCTCAAACATATAAATCAGTCATGCTGATCCCTAGTTAAAGCGTTCTGATTTCTTATTACTGCAACTAGAACAGACTCTGTCCTTGCCTGTTGTTCTAAAACGCGTCACGGCCCGCCAGTGACCTCTGAGAGGTCGTGTTACACAGCACGCTGTGGTGTCCGTGCCTCCCACCTCATTCCCAGGTCTTCCTGGAATTCCTGGCACACGCAGGCTCCCTCTGATCCGCTGTGGCTGGCCTTGTTTACGTTACTCGAATCTCAGAACTTTGCATTTTCAAGTGACATTCAACGAAATTTAAAGATAGACAGTGGGAAACGGCGGCGGGCCTTTGGGAGATGGGAAGGGATACAGGGCAAGAGGAGAGGGGAGGGAGGGGAGGAGAAGGAGACAGAGGATTACGATTTGGGACGTGTGTGTACCAGCTCCCCACAAGGTGTATGCTCAATGGCTATTGCACATATACTAATAAAAAACCTAACAGGCTTATTCATTTTTTCCTTTTCCTTTCTCTGAAAGTATTTAGTACGTGATAGTTTCTGGGAGAAACAGTGCTTTCCTGCTCCTTTCATGGAGATCTCCTTCCTTCTGGGGAGCACCAATTCTGTTTGAAACTCTTAGACTAAATGAAGCTTTTTCTAATCGCTTCACTACACATTAAATGAAGGGATTATATTGTAAAGTGATTATGTTGTTTTACTCACCATGCACAGTCTGGGACTCAAACTCTCACTTTATTGGGGAACACACTGAAAAATAATGATATTTATAAATTTGTACAAAACACTTCTGCCTTACAAAATGATACAAAGAAAATGTTCCTTAAACCATTACACAGAAATTTGTCATAAGATCTGGTTTTCTGGTACACACTGCTATAGTTTGTTCACCGTTCATAGTAACCCACAGTACCCTTATTCTCTAAATGCTTGTAATCTAAAATATTTCTTGGTTTTGTTTTTTGTTTTTTGTTTTTGATACTGGGCATCGAACTCAGGTCCCTGCGCTGACAAGGCAGGTGGTGGAACCACTGAGCTAAATCCACGGCCCTAGAAATATTTCTAATAAAACTAAACAAGGATTTTGAGGAGTGTGATTGAAGGTATATTTTTCTCTCTAGCTCCTTACTTCATGTATTTTTGGGATTTTAAAATGTGTGTATATTATGTATTCAGTTTTTTTTTTAAATCCAGACATGATGATGCAGGTCATTACTCTGGGAATTCCAGTACTCTGGGAAGCTGAGAAAGGAGGATAATAAGTTGGAACTCAGTCTGGACAACATAAGGACTTAGTGCAACCCTGTCTCCAAATTTTAAAAAAAAATTTTTTTTAAAGGGCTGGAGATGTAGCTCATAGTGAAGACTCAGGGTTTGATCCCCAGTATACAAAGTTGTGTAAGAGAAAGTATAAAATGTTTTAACATGAATTAAGTCTGGATATTTTACTGTCATGTTAAGTAGCTTATGGTAAACATAGTTCATTATGTCTGATTAGAAAGTATTACTATTTTTGTCTGAGACAGAATCTCACTGTGTAAGTCAGGCTGACCTTAAACGTGAGATGCTCCTGCCTCAGCCTCCTGAATGCCACCATGCCTGGCTGAGAATACTATTTTAAATTTTTTGAAGAAAGGTTTGTTTTTAACCCTATTATTAATTTTTTTCTAGTGTCTTTTGCACTGATATTCAACACTGACAATATCTTATGAAATGTTTACTGTTATTTTTGAATTTAGATAATTTGTGTAGAATTTGTTGACACGTGAGATTGCATGCTTAGAAATCACATTTTTAAGGTGCAATTAATGGGATGGTTCTCTGAGAATCAGTTCTGAGTAGTGCAAAGGTTAGAGAAACAAAAAATATGTTAAACAGTTTGAGTATTGTCTCTGGATGACCTATGAAGAAAACAGTTCCAGGAGTGCTGAGACCCTCCAGGCCACCCTGCTCCTCAATGACAGATGAGGACAGGGACACGAGTTCAAGGCCCCAGGCCGACACCTGCCATTGAGATACTGCCGTTCTTTCTGCTCTCCCTCCATGCCTGGGAGCCAGACTTTGGAAGGTGGGAACAGTGATTTGTCTCAGCCCAGTAGATTTGTTGAAAGTAACCTGCAAGTGGAACGAGTGAATATCAGAAACTTTTGGAAAAAAATCTGTTACTTTGTGCCATGATCCTTATATAGTATATTCTCTTTGATCTAGTAATTTCAATATTTAGAACTTTACCTAAAAATCATTTACTATGGCACAGTAGAAGGATATTTATCACAATGTTATTGTTAATAAGCAAAGAAAAACATGTTTTAAGAATAAAGGAATACCTAACTGGAATGTTGTGTGACCACTGAAAACCATTATTAATGTATATTTAATGACCTTGGGAAATGGTCTTTTTTTTTTTGACCTTGGGAAATGGTCTTGATATTTGTTAAGGCAAAAAATAAAAAAACAGCCAAATACAGAATTCTGTCCCTATTTGGTCAAAGTGTAAAGCAGGTAGGTATGGTGGCACCCACGACATCCCAACTACTGAGAAGGCAGAAACAGCACAATTCAGATTTAGAGGCAAACTGGGCAAGTTAGTAAGACCTTGACACAACATAAAACATGGAAAGGACTGCAGATGTAGTACAGTGGTGGATAGCCATTCCCAATACCACAAAAACAAACGAACAATAAAAATAAATAAGTCTGGGGCCGGGGATTTAACTCAGTGGTTCCGCCGCCTGCCTCACAAGCACAAAGTCCTGCGTTCAATCCCCGATACCAAAAAAGAAATAAATAGATAGGTCTGGAGCTGTAGCTCACTGATACAGCCCTTGCCGAGCACAGAAGAGACAGAGTTCATTCTTAGAAATACGCACTCATGCGCACACACAGGTACACATGTGTGGCATGTACACTTCAGGGCAAAATAGTACAGAAGCTAATGTGTAAAATACCCCCATTTGTATATTATTCTTGGTTTACTGAAAACATAAATTGTCAACATTTTCCAAATATGATTTAGCTCTGAATAGCAATTATAAAGTATAATGACACCTAAAATATGTAAAATAACTGTACTGTCCACTTAAAACATGACCATCCTGGAAGAAGGAACACTGCAAATGGTGTAAAATACTGAGTTCCCAGGTTAATTTTGTAAAGTTATGTGGCTTTAGGCAAGTGCCTCCATCCCTGTAAGCCTTGGTTTCTCTTTCTGAAGAGGGAAAGTTTAAATTGGTTGATCTCCCTTCAGTTTGGTAAGTTACTTAGAATATTTTTTCCAGAAAGAAGATACATATAGGTACCAGTAAGTGAAAAATAAAGAATGTGTGATCATAAAACCAGTCTTACCCACCTGTTTTACAGAATTAAAACTAACTGCCCCGTTTGCCCTTGTGCCGCATGGCGATGTCTGTTACAGATCGCGACTGAGGCAATAGAAAACTTCCGAACTGTCGTGTCCCTGACCCGGGAGGAGAAGTTTGAACACATGTATGAGCAGAGCCTGCAGATACCGTACAGGTAAAACCACTGGAGGTGGGAGTTGCTTTCGGAAGGATGACTTTGCCCAGAAGGTAGGGTGCAAGTGGGCAGTACTTGTACTTAAGCAGCAAGTGGTGTGAATGCCAGTAAGCCCGGGTCTCTGAGGCTCACTTTCTTCTCTTGCAAAAGGAGATAGCTGGACCTTAATGATTGGTTTTCCCACTTTCCCTTTCTTTAGTGCTAGTAGGGCTTTTATTTTTTCTGAAAAAGTTTTCATTTGAAATCCAAACATATGACAGAGATAAAAATAAAGTTGATATGGTATGAAGCATGAGTCTGCACCCAGGCTGCCTGATTCCCAGCGTGTTCCTACACACACTTCCATGTCGCAGAGTTCCGTGTCCCTCAGAAAACCTAGTCTCAGTTCTTCTGCGATGCCTTCAGTAAGTCCCCCGGAGAATCGAGGGTCTCCTCTTGCTTCCCATGTTTATTCATAATTACTGTACCTCCATTGCATCAACAGATACCGGGCCAAACGGCTGGGTCCCCAAAGGCAGGGACGTCCGTATGCCCCTGTGTCACACCACATGGTACCTGCAGTTCACAGGTGCTGGGTAGATGTCGCGGAGGGAATGTTGAGTATATGGGACACAGGTGTTAAATGTTGATATAGGGAAGGAGTTTTCATTAATTAATTCCTAATAGGTTCTATGCAGATTTCGTAGGCTTACTACCTCTTTGCATCAATACATAGAGGGACAGTTAACCCATTTTTAAAGTTGAAGACACTGAACCTCAGAGATGAGGCATATAACTCAATTCACACAACTGGAAAGTAAAATAAGGATGACATAATTCTTTGAAGATTAAACCTATTTTTGTCTGTCACACTTCTCTGGTCCACTATCAACCAATAGAGGGTTACTTTCTTTCCCCCTTTAATAAATTTTTTAAATCCCATTCCCCTCTTCTTTACACCCCATCACTTCCCTATACATAAAAACTTTGTATTTTCCCTTCCATTTTCACTTTTTTTCTTATCCCTTCCTTCCTTTTTCCATCCAGTCTCCTGTATTCCCTTCCCTTTTGAACATTTTGTCCACATTTCCCAATATCTGTTATACATTGTAGTCCTTATTTTCACTTCCAGTTTTGCACACCAGAGAAACAATACTGTATTTAAACATGTGTGTCTGATTTATGTCACATGAGTATGGTCTCAAGGTCCAGCCATTTAGCTATAAATATCTGGAGCTCACCCATCTTTATGGCAGAGTAGTAGTCTATTGTATTAAAAATTTTTTTCTTTATCCTCTCATAGATTGACAGGCAAAAGTTACATTTTAAGGACCAAGAAATGAAAGCACAGTAATTTTTCAAATGTATTCCTTTCAGAAACTCTCTGAAGAAAGCACACATCTTTGGAATCACATTTTCCTTCACCCAGGCCATGATGTTTTTTTCCTATGCTGCTTGTTTCCGGTTTGGTGCCTTCTTGGTGGTCCGTGGTTTCATGACTTTTGAAAATGTTCTGTTGTAAGTACTGGGTTAATATTGACAATATGACGTGAAGTAATCCTGGGATGGACATGCTTCGTGTCTAGATAGAAATCCCTGGGAGCAGACTCATGAAGAGATTTAGGTGCTTGGGAAAGAGGCCTTTTCCCTCTGGGTCTCTGTTCTCAGCAACTTCCGTTCTTCCTCTGCTAACTCCCACACCCCTGACTTTGGTAAGTCTGTGGCTGGGTGAGTGAGTAACTGCAGAGGTCTCCAGAAGACACTGGCTCTTGGAAAGAAGCTTAGGCGCGAGCGAGGAGCCTGCTGGCTCCATGTAAAGGGCTTTTCAAGGCAGCAGGCACAATATGAAAGTGGTGTTCATGTTCCACACACCCTGGAAGATCCCAGGATAGATTCACTTCTTCTCAATAAGGGAACACTTCCAAGGGAAGTGATGGAGAAATGAAAAAGAGAGAAAGGAAAATTAGATGAGTATTTTTGGCTACATTTTCATGCCTATACAAAACTATACTGTGGTCTAGAGAAGTCAGGGTTAATTTACTAATATATGAAAATCACCAGTTTAGGAGTGAAAACTCTGTGTGATATTTCTGATCTTGTAGATTTGGTGACTTATAGAAATCTACCCTCTGAAAGTACACAAATTAGAAGTAATAAAGTTTTACATGGAAATCAAAATCATATGAGTCTCAGAATATGTTAGTATAATATTTTTGTTCTTTGTAGGCATTGTTAGGATGGGTGTAACACGTGATTTACAACGTCTGCTTTCTCATATGTATGTGTGACATATGATGTACAGGTGTTATTTGTGATTATGACCTAAAGAGCAAAGTTAGACAGCATGGATATTAGGTCTTTAATTGGATAATTATTTGATTCATCGATTTAATTTGAATTGAAGAATTTTGCCATCACTGGCCATTTATGCTTGGAAAATCAGTCTTCCAAGTAGGTAAAGGAAAGGGATGTAGATCCCAAAGGTATGAATAGGAAGGACGAGATAAACCGTCTGTGTGATTTACTCAGAGCAAATTTTTAAGCAAGAAACAAGCAGTGGCACTGAGTGCCGCTATAACCCAGTTGTAGTGGTCCACTGTTTAGACACACACTTTGGTAAACATGTCCAGAGGGCAGTGACAGGAGTTATTAAAGAAAGAAAGGACCTTTACAGCAGTGTCCTAACACTTGAAGGACAGACCGTCTTATGACAGGTGAGGCAGGTTTTTCTTCAGTTTATAAAATTTTTAAAATTCTGTGTTACACTTATTTGTGGCAGTGCTCCCTGCTTGTGGAAGTGTCAGCTTTCTAACAGTGCAGCCCTAACTGTGCCTGTCTTGCCTTCTGTTCTCCAGGGTGTTTTCAGCTGTCGTCTTTGGTGCCACGGCGGTCGGGCAGGTCAGTTCCTTTGCCCCGGACTATGCCAAAGCCAAAGTGTCAGCCGCCCACATCATCAGGATCATCGAACAAGTCCCCGCCATTGACAGCTACAGCACAGAAGGCCTGAAGCCGGTGAGTGTGAGGTTTCCACTGTAGGATCCACTCCTGATTCTGAATGAAAGTATTCATCACAGAGAATTTGACGAAATGTATGCTTTTTCTATATACTGATATTAATATAGATATAAGAAGATCATCTGATAGTTTCAGTAAGTGCTAGTAATATATTAAATCCAGGACTTCTACATATCAAAGGTATAGGGAGGGAAGAATACTGCTAGCTTTCTAAGCAGATCCTTGTAGTCAGGTTTTCTGATATGTAAGTTACTCCAGTCTGGGGAGACAAATTTATCACATATTTTATTTTTGTATTGGATTAAGAACTCATTCACTAAAAACATTGACTCTTAGGACTTAGTTATTACTTCTAGCAGTATGAATCAATTTTACCTCTGATAGGGCCAGAGATCTAGCTCAGTGGTGCTGCCGCCTGCCTTGCACACCCAAGGTCCTGAATTCGATTTTAGGTACCAAAACACACACACACACACACACACACACACACACACACATATTATACTCCTTATAGGATTCCACTACCATTTGAAACCCGGCGGCGGAAGGGCTCTGCTCAGTGGTGGAGAACCTGTGGCACGCATGCCACAGTGGGCACACACAGCCTGCTCTGATGGCAGGCTAGCCAAGAGCCCAGGAGCTCAGCATTGGATATTTGGTTTAAGGGAAGTGTTGGCACTTTGCAGTAAATACGTGGGTGTTGGTGGCAGCTCCACTCGTCTCTAAAAGCTTTGTCACCTCTGGCTTCAGCCTACCCCGTGATTCAGCACTGCAGCGAACTTACTGCTGCTGTCCTCATTCTAGAATATGCTGGAAGGAGATGTGACCTTCAGTGATGTTGTGTTCAAGTACCCCACCCGGCCAGACATCCCGGTGCTGCAGGGGCTGAGCCTGCAGGTGAAGAAGGGCCAGACGCTGGCCTTGGTGGGCAGCAGTGGCTGTGGGAAGAGCACAGCGGTCCAGCTGCTGGAGCGGTTCTACGACCCATTGGCCGGGACAGTGGTGAGCGCTCTCCTGTTCAGCTCATTTCAGGCTTTTCATCATCGCAAGGCCTTGGTGTGTTTTTCCTTCTCAAGGCCGAGTCTTTGTTTTCCAGTCTCTTACCTAACAGCCCCCCTTGGGTAAGGTCTGGTAGCAAAGCTCTCAGGGAAGTGCTGATGGTAAACAGTGTACTGGGGCTGCAGAGTGGGTGGGAGGGGAAATAAGACTGAAGAGGGCGCCGAGGACCAAGATCACGGGTAAAGGGGGGACGGGACAGCAGCTGGCGTGGGAAGGCAAGATCCAGGGAAAGTGCTTAGGAAGGGGAACCGGCAGCATTCTTAGGGCGGAGCTGAGATGATGTCAGTGACCGAGGGAGGGCACAGAAATGTCTTCCAAGGGGAAACAGAAACAAAAGAGCACAACAGAACCCAGCACCCCAACACTGCAACATTCGGGCTCTGAATGAAGAGTGTGGAAGAACGTCTTCCCAGTTTCCAAGTAAGAACACGAGTGAAGAGTGCCAATGACTCATTTGCCAAAATATCTGAATTCCTGTCAGAGGCCTGTCAGGTGCTGGACCTGAGCTGAGAGTCTTGGACGGAGCGGTGAATTTAAACGATTGCAATGGGGGATAGGAAAAGAGCCAAAGTAGGATGGAACAGAATTTAGAACAAGACATTTTAATTGTGTGGGCATTTAGTAATGGGTTGTACTCAGAGATGATATTGAAAGCATGAAATACCTGGAGTGGTCAGGGCCCTGACTAGCAGACTAGCTCCATGTGGATCCTGTAGTAACAGCTGAAGTACACAAGAATATTTAGCCTAAGGCTCTTTTTTTTTCTTTCTCATGAAAATGCAAAATAAGATATTAAGTCCAGGGAAAGGTCTGTCACTTTGCTTTTTAGTTAGTTTTTTAAAAAATGCTTACAATTAACATGCTTCTGACTATGCTTTACATTATTCTTTATCCATATTGACTTTCTGAGTCATGCTTTTATGTTAGGCTAGAATCTGTTGAACATTTTTCTAAATTACCCATACTCTCCTGACCTCCCCTCAGACCAGGGCCAGACCTTAGCCAAAACATCTGTGCTTTGATCTTTTTCTGTTAGAGCTTCTAAAAATGTTTCCCTTAAGAAAAATGTCCTTTAACGAACAGGCTTAAGTGGTTTGCGCATTCAGTGTATTGTGCTGAGCAGAGGAACCAGGAGTGTAATCATAATCAGAGTAATGCAAAAATTCACAATTTTACTGGGATTATTGACATTTACTTGTGGTCATTTAGTTAGACAGTATTTTTCCCAGGAATATAAACTTGAAAGAATTGTTTTAAGTTTTTCTTTCCTGGAATATATGTATTTATCAAATACAGCATCCTGTCTAAGAAGATTTGCTGTGTATCCACACCCTCGTTTGATTTTTACTGCCTTTCTCTGTCCTGAAATTTGTACTTTCGTTCATAGAGACTCTTAGGAAGCCTGGAGTTAGATGGTCAGAACAGTCTCCTGGGAACAGGGCTTAGAATCACCAGAACCAGGCCTGTGCAGAGCACCTACCACTTGACCAAGAAGAAGCCATGTTGCCGAAGAAAGATCTCGCTTCACTCTGAGCAGCTACTCACAGAGGCCCAGCGAGGCACATGGGGTGTAGAGAGTACCTGTGGGCTCGGTACACACAACCGCACCGTGAGAAAGCTCCAAGCTGGGTCACTTGTGTCCTCTGCACAGGTCGTGAGCAGCTGCATCCTGGGAATGTGGAGAATTCTCTGCAAACCGAGCCAGCCTGGAGATACAGCTGCACCAGAGAGGGGAGCTCTTCTCAGCAAGGGTGGGAGGGGACCTCGTGGGGAGCCTCTATAATACTCGGAGAGCCAGACAGCCAGAAACAAGGACAGCCTCTTCTCCCCACTTCTTTGGCCCATTATTGAAGATGCCATCTGCATTTGGCCTTGAAATGCTTCTCTGCCTTTCTCTCCTCTGTGGCTCCAACTCCATCCTGTCCAGAGGTGGTTGTTGCTGGGCCCTGAGCACTTGCCCTGTGGCCCTGCTGGGCTAAGTGAGTCTGTGTATGGTCTCACTCATCGTTAGCTCTGTGCACTGAGAAATTGTCGGCATTCTTGGGTTTGTCTCAAGGAAAGTAGAAACAATGAATTCTCTTTCCCAAGATGAGGAGGTGCAGAGATGCATCTGCTCTCCTCCTGTTCTGTGTGACCACTGCATCTGGCTTCTGACGTGTGGGTCAGATGAAAACCTGACCCATGAACTCACGGTGTGGTCAGAGTTTCATAATATCTGACCAAGTCCTCTCATGTTACATGTGTAGATACTGTCCTGCCTCTATCATAGTTAAGAACCCCTAAGAGCCCTTACATTATGTTGGGCTTATCAAGATTTTTGTTAGCTACTTAGCAGCCTTAATTCCGTACACAGCTTTAGTGCCTTTTTCGCTTATTATATAATATATTCACAGGTTCCCAGATTAAGGGAAAGAATATGCTTATCAAAAAACTGTTAAAACATCAGAAACATGTCCTTTCCCCAAAGTGTACAATCACAACCTTGTTAGATTAACCTTGGTAATGGAAAGCTAGACAAATGTGACTTTCCATTGATCACAAAGTGCTCTGACTCTTTTAAAGTCTGAAATAATGGTGCTTATTTTGATACAGTCAAAGTGTGCTAGTCCTGAGGTTGATGTGTGGACTCTTTTCAGCTTGTGGATGGTAAAGAAATACAGCAACTGAATGTCCAGTGGCTGCGAGCACAGCTGGGCATTGTGTCCCAGGAGCCCATCCTGTTTGACTGCAGCATCGGCGAGAACATCGCCTACGGAGACAACAGCAGGACTGTGTCACAGGAGGAGATCGTGAAGGCAGCCAAGGAGGCCAACATCCACCAGTTCATCGAGTCGCTGCCTGATGTAAGTGTCCCTCCACAGGAAGCCCAGGAGCACATAGTCTCCTTTGTTTTTTGTGTCATTTTCATTCTTGTCCCTCCTCCTCCCCCTCGTCCTCCTCCTCTTCCTTTGCATCCTCATTCTTTTCATTTGCAATGCTAGGGATGAAACCCAGGGCCTGGTGTGTGGTAGGCAGGTGTTCTATCACTGAGCTGCAGGGGGTGAAATCAAATGGTGCAGCCCTATCGTGTGCTGTCTAACGGGTTGGTTTGCTAAGGTGAGGAGAAGGTAGGGACCAGAACACAGTCCCACTTGTAGTCAAGCATCTGGCCACACTTCCCGTCCTGGTTAGTAGTTTTATTTACCTGGTCACGTGGCGCTCCTTGTGAGAAGGGTTGAAAGAGTTGGGATCAGGTTTAGGAGAGAGGAACTTTGCTGGGGTAGGTGACCTGGAACAGCTGTCCAGCTTGTAGACTTGCTTGAGCCCTAGGGGTAGGTAGGATGTTAGGAGGCCTTTGAATTTCCCTGCTAATCCAAGGATAGGACTTGCAGTGAGCACCTGGGCCTCCCCTGTGGCCATGATGCTTCTGATCTTGCCAGGGAAGCAGGCACGACCTGTCCCTCCCACTCGCTCCTTCATGTGTCTTCCTTCTGCTTCCTGCTGCTCTTCTGTAAGCTGTGACCTCACTCTATGCAGTCAGGCCAGGTTCAGAGCTGGACCCATGGCAGACAACGGGCTTTCTGACCATAACTGAGCCCCTGGAATGGCCATGGTATTTTGTAATCATCATACAGCATTGGTTCTAAGCTCCATTTCTATGGTTCAGTGTTGAAATCTGTACTGGGGTTTGTGCTGTGGACAGCCTCTGAATTCCTATAGTACAGTGGTGGCGGCAGACCTGTGACACACATTTTTTTGTTGTTTTTTGCTTTGGTATCAGGAGTAGAACTGAGGACCTTGGGCTTATGAGGCAGGCAGCAGCACCGCTGAGCTAAATTGCATGCCCTAGTGGTTTTTCTTTTAAGACCAAAGTTAAGGTATGAGTTTCTTTTTCTGATCCAAGGCCTTATTGAATTACAGTGTTGGCACCTTGTGATAAATCAGTGCATTCTGGGTTGCAGTTTTGACTTTAGTTTCTAAAAGGTTTGCCATCACTCATCTCTAGGAGGTTAGGTAACAAACTTCTCACCTTCTCTTGGGACCTGTTAAGTTGTAGGCTTGACTCAGCTAAACTATGCAGTCCCATTTTATCACTAGGTAGGTGTTTTATTACAAGAAATTACTCCTAAAAAATAAAGCTCAGTAGCCTCAAACCCGAGAGGAAAGTAACCTCCTCATGAGGGGTGGTAACATTAGGCAGCCCCAGCGCCTTGCAAGATTCTCTTTCCTATGGCTATTCTTCAGATTCTGCTACCCCAAAACAGTCCCAAGGGTGAAGGCACTGTTGTCCTCCTCAGTCTTGTCCAGTTACGGACAATGGACTCCGGCTGAGGCTTGAACGTGTAACATGTAAAGTTCCAAACTGTCAGAGTCAGTGCTTCCAAGAGCTTGCAGGGCTGGGTCCAGGCTCCTCAAAACACTGCACATGCGCTGAATCAGAGAGAATGCAGATACAGAGGTTTACACGATTAGCTTACAATATCTGCACACAGAGTGAAATGTAGAGTGCAAGAGGTCTGGCCGAGCACTAGAGACCTGAAGAATCCAGCGGAGGCCTGGAGCCCATGGCAATATCCCACACGCTTCCATATGAAATCATTGGTGGAAGACTAATGTGTTTTGAAGCCAGGAGAGGACACTGAAGGTGAAGGCTCCTCCAAAGAGGACAGCCACAGCCGAAGACCCTCAACAGAAAATCATTAGTGAAGCTCGTGCAAGGAAGATCAGCTGAAGGCCTTCCCTACTATTCTCCTTTTTTTCTGGCTGTGACAACAGTCTTCCTTAAGTGGGTCTTCCGCACCCAGAAGCACTCTGATTCAATTCAGCTGGGCCTTCCCACTCAAGGTGACAATTCACCAGTTAGTGAGGGGTCAGGGATTCTCAAAGCACTCACATGGATCAGCACCACCTGGGCACTGGCTACAAATACACGTTTCAGGCCCATTCCCGCCTCTGCTGACTAAACCCTTGGTAGTGGAGTGCAGCAGTGCTCATCCCGGAGATACTGATGCAGAGTAACTAATATCTGCTGTTTCAATATACCCTGCTTCCCGGGTCTTGTCTACCACAGGGACACCACTTTTCTGGGCTCCGGGTGTCTGTCCTTCACACTGCACACCTGTGGACCTTACGGGTCTTTCCCTCAGTGTCTAGATCAGCACTCCAAGTTCTTAGATAATTAAGCTCTGTTATCTAAGAATGCATTTTTTTCCCTGAGTGATTAGTAGTAAGATCCACGCACACCCCTCAGAGGCCTCTTTAGTTTTATCTCCTCCCTAGGGTCACAGCACTGCCTCACGGGACACCCACTGCATCAGTGCAAGCAAGGAGCACTTGCACTCACATGAGACACACTGCAGTGCACCTGCCACAGCTCTGGGCTGCAGCTCATACAAATCATCAGAGGTTCTTTCTCTCTCTCTCTCTCTCCCCTGCCACCCCTCAGCCCTCCTTCCCGCTCCATCTTCCTTCCTCTCTCCCTCTGTCCACACCTGCTGCTCTGTCTCATTCTGACCACCATAGACTACAGTTGCCAGATAGAATACTGGGCAGCACGATGGAAAACGTGAATTTCACACTCCAAATCCAGGTGTAAGACTCAAAGCCCATTGCTGGACTGTGATTGCAGCCTCAAAAGGGCCAAGGTGTTAAGGCAATAGTGCTTCTTAAGACGTGCGTGCCTCTGTAGTAGTCAACCTCTGCCCTCCTTTATGTACCTGCCCCTGGCCTCATCAGCATATTGAATGGCTGTGGCAATTCTGTACTGTGGAAAACACTATGGCAAGAATTTTGGAAGAAGTTTGAAAAGAAGAATTTTTGAAAAACTATTTCAGTTTTCCTTGTTGATATCAAAGCAAATTCCTTAGCACCCTTGGAAATAAATGGTTTGAGTGTTCAGAGTGGTCTCACAGACATGAGAAAGCTGATGTCCCTAGGTTTTCATTCTCTCCCTTTAAAGTCAGTCAGAGGGTGTTGATTGCTAGGTACAAGTACAATGTTCTTAGATCAGGCTGCACAGCCTATTCAGGTAAAATTGTGTTTCTCTTGCCAATCTTGTTTTCAAAATAATGGAAGTTGGTGATTGAAGATAATAGCACTGCAACAATATTCTTCCTCATGAAACGTGTGGCTCACTTATAATAAAACAAAAAATTTATGTTTTCCAAAACAGAACTTAACTCTACTATGTATAGTATTTTTGTTGTTTCCATCTCCATAAACACACTCTTAGCTTCTGCATCTTAATTTTTCTAATTATTCTGTCAGAAAACACATCCCCTCTCTGAGGGAACTGTGTGTTTGACTCTCGTAATAACAGACTTCAATTTGCAGAAATACAACACCAGAGTGGGAGACAAAGGAACTCAGCTCTCCGGTGGGCAGAAACAGCGCATCGCCATCGCCCGTGCCCTCGTTAGACAGCCTCGTATTTTGCTTCTGGATGAAGCTACATCAGCTCTGGATACAGAGAGCGAAAAGGTGCGAATTTAAATTGAGTTCATTCACACTCGAATCAGTTGTGCTCAAAAGGTTTCGCTGTTTGCTTTTCTCTTCCAAAACAGAGAACAAAATGTAGGCAGATGTGCTGATTGTTGTTTAGGGCCTCTTGCAGCGGAATTTAAATAATTCCTGCAGCTGTCAATTTAAGATGAGACAAGGTACATTACTGCTGCAGCACAAAACCTCCGGAAGCCACATGCAGGAAGCGTGTTCCCCATGTCTGCCCGCAGATCTCTGCAGCAGCCCCGTGTGAAGTGTGAGGCAAGGTCACAGTCTGGCTGTTCCTTAAGGGAAGTGGTGGTAATCATTTTCAGCTTGAGAATAGGTTAAGGATTCAGCCATTCGAAACACAGACTGTGTAGGAGATGTTTTCTGTCCTAAAGATACTAATGTTGAGCTGTGCACACCCATAATCCCAAGCACTCTGGGAGGCTGAAGCAGGAGGATCACAGTGCAAGTCAGCCCAGACTACTTAGTAACTGCGTGAGTGAGAGACACTATCTCAAAATTGAGAAATTTTAAAAGGCTGAGGATGTAGCTTAGTGTGAAGTCCCTGGCTTCAGTCCCTACCACTGAAACAAACAAACGTTAGGAGTGAAGGAGACTGGGTTTGGCCTTTGTTCAGGCTTCCTGATTTGCTGCTGCAGAGATGCCTCAAGTGGCTGCTTTTAGGAATGCTGGATGGTAAGGAACATTTGGAAATGTTTGCAAATTATTGGATGGACTAAATTATTGCTATAACGTTAAGAACAGGAATAATCCATCTCAGAACTTAGCTAAACAAGGACTCAAATATTTTCTGATGGGACAAATTCCTTGGTTTCTAAAATCTGTTACATTTCACTGACACAACCACTAAAGAACAAGTTAGAGAAACTGGAGTTTGTGAGGAGGAGAGACCATCATTACGAATATTAACTTCTGTGATTGTGGAGCAGGTTGTCCAGGAAGCCCTTGACAAAGCCAGAGAAGGCCGCACCTGCATCGTGATCGCGCACCGCCTCTCCACCATCCAGAACGCAGACGTCATCGTGCTGATTCAGAACGGCAGGGTCAAGGAGCACGGCACACACCAGCAGCTGCTAGCACAGAAAGGCATCTATTTCTCCATGGTTAGTGTCCAGGCTGGGGCAAAGCGCTAGTGAAGTCTGACCATGTGGGACGTTAAACATTAAACAGTTGTGTTTAAACCCGTCAGTTGGGCCCGGAATTTAGCTCAGTGGTTCTGCTGCCTGCCTCTCAAACAAAAAGACCTAAGTTCAATCCTTGGTGCCAAAAATAAAAATAAAAATAAACCCATCAATTGATCATAAAACAAGCCCTGGATTAGGTAGTTACCTATTTAACATTTCCTGCTACAACTGGATAATTTCAAGTTCAATGTCATCAAAGACTTTGTAATTGAAGAATCATAAATAGAACCACTGTCAAATGGAGAGTGGATAATGGTTTTTGTCCATTACATAATTCATAGAAGGACTTAATGTAATTTTGGATAAAGTGTAATTTTATTTATATTTTATCATTTCAATTATAACTGTTGCTATAAAATTTTATCAAAAAAAAGTGCTGATATCTTTCCCAAAAGTGCCTACAATAAAAGTAAACTTTCATGTCCTTGGTGTCATGTTGTCCAAAATGCATGTGAACATAAGTATTCCTACAATTTGAATAGTATAGATAATCTTTGCTTCCAGAAAATGGATTCATTAAAAACCCATTCATTTCTGTGGAACCTAAACAGTTCAAGTCCATTTCGTTAGTTTTTTCAGATGGTTTCACAGAACCATCTGGCTTCTGGCTTCTAGAACAATGTCCTGCTGATTCCTGCACTTCCATGGTATTATGGAACTCTGACCATTTCACACACTATTAGGATTTGGGAAGGTTTGTGAGGGGAGTTGTGTATTCCTCAGGGTTACCTTCAAATTTTGCACTGCTCTTACAGAGGGCTTTTCAACATTTTGACACCTTTTTCTCTCTTGGTAATGAGTCACTCTTCCCCAGAATTGGTCTCTTACAAATCTAATCTACCTGATTTACACATTTACAATGTGCCATGGGCTTAAATACTTCATGATCCAAACTGGAAAAAAGAAAAGAAAAAAATATCACAGAGCTGGTCCTCTGTCTTCAAAATTTTACATAAATTTAATACAAAAACAAATTGAAAATTGTAAGTATTTAGGGCCATATTGCCTGTAAATAGCTAATATCTTTAATATTACTTTAATGTAAAAACAAATGCTTCTTCTCCAAGAAAAAATGGTCAAAAGATGAGATCTAGTGATTTCAAAGATGAGAAATGCATGAGAAAAAAGAACAATTTAAATCAAAAGCAGATAAAAACAATACATTTTTGTGTAGTAACTTGGTGATAAAATATCTGTAACAGTCTTTATGATTGACCTAGTTATTGATACAAATCTTATTGATTATTTAACAAGTTAACAAAAGGTGTTAAAATACACATCCTTTGAGGGATGGGGATTTAGCTTAGTGGAACCGCCTGCCTTGCAAGTACGAGGTCCTGAGTTTGATCCCCAGTTCCAAAATAAAGCAAAACAAAACAAAAAAAACAGGACATCCTTTGACACTGCATTTTCAGTTCTAGGAAAATGTATGTAATTCAACAGATATATAAAGGTTGCATATGGTACTATAAAATTGAAAAATGGAATAATTATTTAACAGTAAAATTATGCATTAAATTTTAGTGTATTCACAAGATGGAATGATTAAAAAATTAAATTGGACAGCCAAAGAAAGGTTCCCAGTGCTGCTCCCTCTTCTACTTAGAAGAACCTGAGTAGCAAATAAGCAGTTGAGTTTCGAGTTGGGGGTAGCACTTGGGAACACAGCAAGAGAAACACAGGAAGCTCACAGGACACAGAAATCCAGGGCACTAATATGGAGAGTGCAATAAATCCCACATCTAATCCTGTTTCTGCTTCTGGGAAGTCTCCCTGCTGCAAGGAAAAGGGTGAACAGCAGCCTCCACAGGCCCCATTGTGACCAGTGGCAGCCTCACGGCAGATGGGGGCAACACCAACAGCAGGAGGGACAGCCCAGAGCCCAGTTCAAAGAGCTTCCAGGAGTTTGCCCTGTAGCTTTGCCCCATAGAAGGAACAAGTACCGTCTACCCCTCAGCCCACAGCTCTCAGGCTGTTGCAATATGGGTAAAATATTGTGATCATAGATACGTACACTGCTGCCCAAGGCAACTTAATCAGCTTCAGATGCAAAGTCTACCTTACCTGGTTGAAGCTGTCACTGTGATGATCTACCTGAGCCACAGTCAGCTGCGCTGCAGCCTTCAGAGGCCCAAGCTGTGCAACCCAAGCCATAATTAGCCAGAGCTGCCATACTCTGCTGGACCAAAGTATGTGTTCTATGCTTTATGCCTCCTGATACCACAGACAACGTCCAGGTACTTGAAATGCTGCTGCAAGCAAGGATCTGCTGCTGCTGCTGCTGCTACAAAAGCACTGTGCTCCATCATTGCCAGCACGGACAGTTCTATTGCCACAGTAGCCAAACGGTAGTCACCACACATTTCCTGCCATGTGTGTAAAACCAAACTGGACCACAATAGTGCCTCTTCCCTACCATGATTTAGATCCAAACTGGTCACACAATCTCTCTGTCATCTGGGAGATCACTGATTATGGGGGCACTGTAGCTGACTTGGTGCTAACAGATTGTTTATCTCCCTCCCTCTCTCCTTTCTCTCTCTACTTCCTGGCTGCAGCTCCTCTGCAACAGACCCTTCCATTGTGCTGTGTCCGAGTGAGCCAGCAAACCGTGGTCTCAGACATCTAAAAACTATGAGCCAATATTACCTCTCCTCCTTTAACTTGTGGGTGTCTCAAAGTAAAGCAAATGACTAAGACACCCCTCCACATGACTCCTAGAGACAGAAGGGCACACGCATTGTACTGCCATGCACACCACACTCACATCTATTCTTAACAATTGTAGTTATAGGGAAACTTGCAGGATGCCCACCTGGAAGCAGTGTCAACATAGCTTTCCAAGCTGATATCCCAGACACATCTTCAGAAGGAAGCCATTTAGTACAAAAGCTAGTTTATAAAAATAATACAGGTAACCAATTTACTAGCTGCACAAATCTGAATATAGGGTGGCTAGAAATATAAGAAAAAAAAAGGTGCCTCCAAAAGAACACAATAACTGGCAGCTGACCTTCATGAGAAGAATGTTGGTAAAATGCCTGGCAACATAGAAAGACCCTGCAAAAAAAAGGGGGGCTGGGGATCTGAATCAGTGTAAGCACCCTGAAGTTTGATCCCCAATAATAAAAAGCAAAGAAACAAATAACTAGAATTCTCAACAACAGAATAGATGAAGTATAAAAATGCCTGAATTGGAAGACAGATTTTTGCCAGTCACATTCAGACACAGGAATAAGTAGAGAGACAAATTGAGAAAAACAAAGAATGAAGACAGTTTAGAAGACCATGGGACAACATGAAATGAACATATACCTGAAGGTGATTGAAAAAGGATTGGCACAGAAAAGTTATTCATTCACTGCCTGACTTGCAAGAGCAAGTTGAAAGTTCAAACCCTAGTAACAATAAAAAAAATATATTCAAAGGAGATATTAGCTGGAAATTGCCTTAATCTTGGGAAAATATAGGCTTGCAGTTACAAGCGGGTTACACAACTCTAACTAGACATGACCATTGAAAATTTTCACCAATGTGTGGGGATTAACCTTAATGGCAACCACACCTGCCATGCAAGCACAAGGTCCTGAGTTTGATCCCCGGTAGAAAAAAAAAAATGATACCAATACATGGTAGAGTCAATCTGGCAAAAGTTCAAAACAAAGAATTCTAAAAACTGCAAGAGAAAAACAAAACAGAGTTACATCCCTTTTGACTAACAGAAAGATTCTGCTAAAACTTACAGAGAAGGGAATGGGATGACATATGCAAAGACTCAATGTAAAAATTAAGCACGAATAATATAGCCAATAATACTATGGTTCATGGCTCGAGGAAGGCCGCTCCTGCCCTAACTCAGACTTCTTCATCATTTTTCCTTTTTTCTTTATGATCTTTTCTTCTGTCATTTTACCTCACTCATGGGTCAGTAGTTTCAAGGGAAAGTGAGCCCCTGTTACTGTTAAAGGGGATATATTCTTGTCCTTATTCTTGCACTCTGTCTATCCCTTTTGAATTTAATAGTTTCGTAAAGATTGTATGGTCATTCTGTGTCCTCTGGCTTCACTTGAAACCTTCTCCAATTATTTCACTTATCTAGTCCTTTCCTAACTCAGTCTAAGCCCCCATCCTAAATGGTAAAAACTGGTATATTGAAAAGCATATGCACTGAAAACATATTTTGGGCTGCTTCTTGATTTTAATTTAATTCACATGGTTTAAAGGTGATACATTAATGACTACCACAAGTGTTAAATTTGCAAGTTGTGCTTGATCCTATTGTGCTGCTGATTGTATCAATTGGGATAAAGGACTGTGATTGATTTAATGAGTTGTTTTCTCCGATATTATGAAAATGAGAATGTCTATGAGACACTAGAGAGTCAAAAGCTAAAGCATAACTATATCAGGAAGATTTAAGTAATAACTCAGATATTAAACCAAGGACAACCCAACAACAAAAATAAAAATGAGAAAACACTTAAGCAAGACAAAAAGACAGACTTCCAGTTCACTAATGGCAAACAGTAGGGCAAATGAGGATGAAAAGGCCGATAGTGAACCACCAGGACACCATGAACCCGTAGCACAGGAAGTAACAAAACAGAACAATCAGGCTCTACAAAAATTCAAAACAAATAATTTCCCAGATAGCCATAGAGATAGTGAGCAAAATGGAAGTCAGGATTCGAGACTCTACAACAGAAACTGAGAAAAAAATAGATGAGCTCAGGACCATGATAGAAGCCCTGAAGGCCCAGCATAAGAAAGAAATGGAAAAAATAAACGCCCAACATAGGAAAGAAATGGAATCCATAAAACAGATTCAAACAGATATCCAGGAGATTAAAAACTCCATTGAAAGTGTACACAACACAATAAAAGAAAGGGAGATAGACTCTCAGATATAGAAGATAAGATTGCAGTCAGTGACCATGAAAAGAGAGGTCTCTTAAAAACAGAAAGGGATCATGAGAAATCAATCCAACAACTCATGGATGATGCAAAGAAGAATAACATAAGACTGATAGGAATCCATGAAGTAGCAGGAGAAAATACAAATGACATAAAAAAGCTGTTCGCAGAATTAATGACAGAAAACTTCCCAAACAGAGGGGAAGAATTTGACATTCAGATAACTGAGGCATATAGGACCCCAACTAGCCACAACCAAAAAAAATCTGCACCTAGACATATAATAAGATCCCAGAAACCCAACAGAAGAACAAAATACTACAAGCAGTAAGAGAAAAGAAACAAATCACATGCAAAGGAAAGCCCCTCAGAATTACAGCAGACTTTTCAACACAAACCCTTAGGGCAAGGAGAGTCTGTAGTGAGTTGTTTCAAGTCCTACAAGAAAACCACCCCCAACCTAGAGTGATGTATCCTGCAAAACTCTTTCATAGTGGATGGGGAAATAAGATACTTCCATGACAAAGAATACCTGAGAAACTCAATGAACTCCAAACCAGCACTACAAGGAATTCTAAACAATATCCTAGAAAAAGACAATGAAGGTCACAACACCGTGAGGCCCAACAGACCAAATCAAATAGGCAAAGCAAGAAACTAAAAGGAGAGGGAGGAAAAAGTAAAAGAGTCAACAAAAGGACAATAACATGGCAATACTGGGTCAGTACATATCAGTTATAACCATCAATGTCAATGGCCTTAATTCATCAATCAAGAGAAATAGACTGGCAGAATGGATTAAGAAGCAAAATCCAACAATATGTTGTATACAAGAAATACAACTAGTGCAAACGGAAGCATACAGACTGAAAGTGAAAGGATGGAAAACAATTCTCCACACTACAGGAGCCCAGAAAAAAGCAGGGGTAGTAATCTTATTTGCAGACAAAGTAAATTTCCAACCAAAACTAATTAAGAGAGACAAAGAAGGCCACTATATCCTTGTAAAGGGAACAATTCAAGAGGAAGAGATGACAATCATAAACGTATGTGCACCAAATATTAATGCCCCCAACTATATAAAACAAATATTAAGTAACATAAAAAATGAAATAAGCACTAATACAATTGTAATGGGGGATCTAAATACCCCACTATCACAAATAGACAGATCATCTAGGCAGAAAATTAACAATGAAATACTAGAACTGAACCAAGCTTTTGAATGCATGGACTTATTAGACGTCTATAGAGTGTTCCACCCCACAAAATCAGAATATACATTCTTTTCAGCTGCACATGGGTCATTCTCCAAGACAGATCACATACTAGTTCAAAGAACAGATCTGAATAAATTCAAAAGAATTGAAGTTATCCCCTGTATATTATCAGATCATAGTGCAATCAAGCTGGAGATCAATAGCACAAGAAACCGTAGGAACTTCACAAACACATGGAAATTGAACAACACTCTTGAAAAATCAATGGATTACAGAGGAAATTAAAGGAGAAATCAGACAGTTTTGACAAATAAAGGAAATTGCCAATACAATCTACAGGAATCTATGGGACACAATGAAAGCAGTTCTATGTGGAAATTCATAGCACTGAATGCCCACATTAGGAAAACAGAGGGAGCTCAAATAAAGGACCTAATGATGAATCTTAGATTCCTAGGAAAAGAAGAGCAAGAAAAACCCAAAGCTCAAACAACAAAGGAAATTATAAAGATTAGAGCAGAAATCAATACAATCTACAGGAATCTATGGGACACAATGAAAGCAGTTCTATGTGGAAATTCATAGCACTGAATGCCCACATTAGGAAAACAGAGGGAGCTCAAATAAAGGACCTAATGATGAATCTTAGATTCCTAGGAAAAGAAGAGCAAGAAAAACCCAAAGCTCAAACAACAAAGGAAATTATAAAGATTAGAGCAGAAATCAATGCAATGGAGACTCTGACCTGTAATCTAATAAATTGAAAAACATAGAAGAAATGGAAAGATTTTTAGATCCTTATGAATTACCAAAGTTGAACAAAGAAGATAAAAACATTTTAAACACCCAAATTACAATCAGTGAAATTTAAAATGTAATTAAAAATTTACCAACAAAGAAAAGCCCAGGTCCTGATGGATTCACTGCTGAACTTCAAAGACATTTAGAGAAGAACTACTGCCTTTACTCTTCAAACTTTTCAATGAAACTGAAAGTGAAGCAATACTTCCAAATTCATTCCTGGAAGCAAGTATCACTTTGATTTCCAAACCAGGGAAAGACACAACTAAAAAAGAGAACTACAGGCTAATCTCCTTAATGAATATAGATGCAAAAATCCTTAATAAGATACTAGCAAACAGAATACAAAGGATCATCAGGAAGATCATACATCCTGACCAAGTCGGATTTATTCCAGGGATGCAATGATGGTTCAACATAGATAAGTCAACAAATGTAATATACTATATGAACAAAGTCAAGGACAAAAACCATATGATCCTCTTGATAGATGCAGAAAAAGCATTTGACAAAATTCAACACCCATTCATGAAAAAAAACCTGCAAAAAATTGGAATCAATGGTCTATATCTCAACTTAATAAAGGCTATCTATGAAAAACCAACAGCCAACATCATATTAAATGGCCAAAAACTGAAAACCTTCACGTTAAAATCAGGAACAAGACAATGTGGCCCAGTATCACCACTCCTCTTCAATATAGTTCTGGAAACATTAGCCACATCAATTAGACAAGAAAAAGAAATTAAAGCAATAAAAATAGGAAAGGAAGAAGTTAAACTGTCATTATTTTCACGATATGATACTCTACATTGAAGACCCAAAACACTCCACCAAAAGACTTCTAGATTTAATTGACAGATTCAGTAGAGTAGCTGAATACAAGGTGAACACCCAAAGATCAGTAGCCCTCTTGTACACAAATAACAGACTCACTGAGAGAGAAATTAGGGAAACAATTCCTTTCACAATAGCACCCAAAAAATGAAGTATCTAGGAATCAATCTAACAAAGAAGCAAAAGACCTCTACCCTGAAAACTACAGCACTCTGAAAAAAGAGATCAAAGAGGATATAAGAAAATGGAAAGATATCCCCTGCTCCTGGGTAGGAAGAATCAACATCGTGAAAATGGCCATACTGCCAAAACTTGGCTATACAGATTCAATGCAATGCCAATTGAAATTCCAACACTATATTTCACAGAACTAGAAAAAAGAATCCAAAAATTCATTTGGAAACAGAAGAGACCTAGAATAGCAAAAGCCATCCTAGGCAACAGAGACATGGTAGTGGGTATAACAATTCCCAATCTGAAACTATACTACAAAGCCACTGTGATAAAACAGCATGGTACTGGCAAAGAAACAGATCTGAGGATCAATGGAACAGATTGGAAGACACAAAAACAACTCCAAATGTACTCAGTTACCTCATTTTTGACAAAAGAGCTTACTATCCCCACTGGAGGAAAGATAGCCTCTTTAATAAGTGGTGTTGGAAAAACTGGATGTCAACCTGCCAAACATTAAAACTAGACCCTTATCTGTCACCATGCACTAAATTAAAATCCAAGTGGATTAAAGATCTAAATATAAAAACAGAAACACTAAACTTGCTGGAAAATAAGTTAGGCAGAATTCTGGAAGACATTGTCATAGGAAAAGACTTTATGAACAAATCCTCAGTAGCACAGGAACTAGCAGAAAGAATCAACAACTGGGATCTCATCTTATTAAAAAGCTTCTGCACTGCAAAAGACACCATCAACAGAACTATGAAACAACTTACAATGTGGGAAAAAAATTTTACCAGCTGCTCCTCAAAGGACTATTATCTAGAATATATAAACAACTGAAAACAATCAGACCCCCCCCAAATATAAAGACTCAATTCAAAAATGGGCATCTGAAATGAACAGACATTTCTCAGACAAAGAAGTAAAAACAGCAAGTAAATATATGAAAAAATGTTCCAGATCACTGGTCATTTGAGAGATGCAGATCAAAACAAAACGGAGATTCCACCTCACCCCACAAAGAATGGCTGCTATCAAGAAGGAGCTAAAGGTGTAGGGAAGGTGTGATACGTAGGGGAAGAACAAAAAGGGAAAAGAAAAAAATGTGAGAGAATGAAAAGATGAAAATAAAGTGTTTGTAGATGGGGAGGGGAGGAGGGGGTGAAGGGAGGGCAGAGGTAAGGGGAAAAAATGAGAATCAAGACTTGCCATGTAAAGGTACATGATCCCAACAATGAATGTAACTGTACTGTATCCCTAAATGTACCAATAAACTCAATAAAAAAAAAAAAAGGAACAAAAAAAAAAAAAAAAAAAAAAAGAAATCAACCAATAACAAATGTTGCCAGTGATGTGGGGAGAAAGGAGCTCTTCTCCATTGTTGCTGGGAGTGTAGACTGGTGCAACCAGTATGGAAATCAATATGTAGATACCTCAAAGAGCTGGGACTAGAGTTTCATTTGACCCAGCCAGCCCTCTGCTGGGTGTCTTTCAAAAAGAATTAAAAGAATAATATCACAGAGATATATGTGCACCTATGTTTATAGCAGCACAGTTTGTAATAGCTAAAACTTGGAAACAGCCCATTTGCCCATCAGTTGGAAATTAGACAAAGAAGATGTAGTTTTTCTATAAGATGGAATATTACTCAGCCATAAAGAATGAGAAATTAGATTCATTCATAGAAAAATGGATACATATTTAAGATATACTCCTAAGTGAAATAAATAAGTCACATGTGTAAATACCAAATAGTTTCTCTGGTGTGAATAAGCTGTAGTAGTACATAAGATCCTAATGAGATAACTGACATTGTGAAATGGGAAGAAAAGGGCTAAAGGTGTAGGGAAGGTGGGATGGATAGGATAAGAGTAATAAGGGAAAATAAAATGTGAGAAAATGAAAAGATGGAAATAAAGTGTTTGCAAATGGGGAAGATAGGAGGGGGTGAAGGGAGCGCAGGGACAAGGGGAAAAAATGAGAACCAAGACCTGTCATGTAGAGGTGCAAGATCCCAATAATGAATGTAACTGTACTGTATACCTGAAATGTACCAATAAACTCAATTAAAAAAACTATCTTTCATGAATGAGCAAATAATAAAGATCTTCTGAGATGAAACAAGACTGAGATAATTTATCATCAGACCAGCCATACAAAGTATGCTTACAAGAGTTGTATATTCAGAAAAAAAGAAAACTTCCATCATGAAAACACAGCAAAGTATAAAACTTGTGTAATGGTGAATCATCACTGACAACTTCATTGAGTTGACAAGCACCCAGAGAATTAGTAAAGCACGCATCTGGCTGTGTCTGTGAGTGTTTCCAGAGACGACTGGCATGGGAGCTGGGGAGCTGACAGGAGGAACCTGCCCCTATTGTGGGTGGCACCATCCATTAGCAGAAGAAGTAGTAAGTAGACCTCAGACTTGTCTCTGCTTCCTGGCTGTCATAAGGTCAACACAACCCTTTTGCCTTACCCTTTCATCATGTGGTTCTTTCTTGCCATCTGCTGGCATTGGATTGAAACCTCTACAACATGAGCTAGAGTCAACCTTTCTTCCTTTAAGTTGTTTTTTGTCAAGTATTTTGTCAGTTCTGGAAAGTTGACCCACAACCCACTACAAGAGCACACACACACACACACACACACAACTTCAAAAACAAATCGTCTTAATATAAGAAAACACTAATGTATAAAGATAATAAAAGAAGAAAAAGTTCTAAGGATTTTCAAAACAGAAGGAAATCAACAAAGTGATTTATATAATTATCAGTAACATCCTTGAATATAAATGGACTAAACACCCCAATTGAAAGATACAAAGTGACTGAAGGGGAATGAAAACAGGAACCAACAATATGCTCCCTGTAAGAAAACTTTATGAGAAAAGACTGAGCCTGAAAAGATAGTATGCAAATGGAAACTCAGAATAAGCAGGAGTAGCTGTACTTCTGGATAAAATAGACAAAGGTCACTATTAAGTGATCAGATACTAATTAAGAAGATACACTGATTGTAAATGGACATGTACCCAAGTTGGAGTACCTACTTTTATTACATCTAAAGGGAAATATGGTGTTATTATGGCTTGTGTATAGATGTCCCTCCAAAGCCTCATGCAGTTATAGCTGTGACTTTTTCAGAGGTGGCTGAATCTAGAGTATATGACATTGGCATTCACATGATTACTAAATTAGGCCACAAGGTGGGTGGAATTCAGTGTGCCTCAGCCTGTTGTGAGTGGATATGATAAAAAGGGACAGAAAGAATCTGTCACACGTTACTTGCTACTTGATGACTTCCGCCTGCCCTGCTTCGGCTGAACTGTTTCTCCTCCCTGATGCCCCTCTGCCTTGCCATCCTGCCTTGGAGTCAGCCAACTATGAACTGAAATCTCTACACACTATGAACTAAATAAACCTTTCCTCCTTTCACTTTGGATGTCAGGTATTTTGCCTCAGCAACAAGAAAAGTAAAGAATAATCTCCAGTAGAGTGACAGTGAAGGACTTCAAACACTTTCATCAGAGGATAAACCTTCCAGAAAAACAATCAGCAGGTACATTATACTTATATTAAACTAAGTCTAATGGTACCTAAAAGTCATGTACAGAAAATTACAACAACCAGTTACAAAATGCACATTATTTAAAGCCACAAAATTAATCTCGGTAAATTAAAAAATTCAAAACAAGGGAACAAATGTAGAATTCAACAACTAAAGAAATTTTAAAAATTATACAAGTACATAGAGAGTGACCACTATATTTTTGAACAACAACAAAAAAAATCATTGAGGAGGGCCAGGGATTTAGCCCAGTGGTGCTGCCGCAAATTATTGAGGAAACAAAAAAACAAAATGTAAAATTTTATCAAAAAGTTAAAATGGAAGCACAACATAACAAAATTTAACCTGACACAACAGAGTCAGTAGTGAAAAGGAAGTTTAGGGGTAGAACTCATAGCTCAGTGGTACAGTGATTGTCTTCCATGTTCTAGGTCTGAAACTTGATTTCCAGCACCAATAATGGGGGAAGGTGTGGAGTTCATGGCCATAAGTTGCTTTAACAAAAAAAAGAAAAAGGGCCAGGGATTTAGCTCAGTGGTTCGGTGGCCTGCCTTGCAAGCACAAGGACCCGAGTTCAACCCCTGGTACCAAAAAAAAAAAAAAAAAAAAAAAAAAATTAGGGAAA
>NW_022900916.1:66856486-66857051 GCF_012274545.1 Fukomys damarensis
AAAAAAAAAAAAAAAAAAGAAAGAAAAATTTAGTGAATCTCCATCATCTGCCCAATCAAGAAGAAATTAAGTACAAAATGAGTAAAAGAAAAAAAGTTCAGAGCAGAAATAAAATAGAGACTCAAAATGGAAATTACCAATGAGTCAAATCTGATTTTAATACATATATATATATATATATATATATAAGTAAGATTGATAGGACCATTAGGGACTCTAAAAACAACTATGTGGTCATAAAATGAAAAATTTAGAGGAAATGGATAACTTTCTAAAAACACAGAATCTACCAAATTTGATCCACGTATGGACCTTAAAAACTTGATTGGACCAACACTATGTAAACTAGATTGAATGAGCAATACAGTCTTCCAAGAAAGGGATGCCCAGGGTCAGATACATTCCCTACTGTATTTTCCCTACCCTTTAAAGTACTGGTACCAATCCTTTTCAAACTATTTGAAAGCATTAAAAAGAAGAGAACTCGCTGCGATCACCCGGCGGCGTGCGCGTGAGCTCCCGGCCTGCGCGGGAGCTCCCGGCCTGCGCGACAACAGACCCAGGA
>NW_022900916.1:66863434-66870307 GCF_012274545.1 Fukomys damarensis
AGAAGAGAACTCTATCAACATCATGCTATGGGGTAAGAATTACCCTCCTAGCAACAACCAGACAAGGATAAAACAGAGAAGAAAACTGTAGACCAATATTCCTGATGACAATAAATGCTAAACTCAGCATCAAAATACTAAAAAATCAAGTCTGAGAGGATATAAAAAAAACCCATTCATCATGGTCAAATTGTTTTTATTCCTGGGATACAAGGATGGTTCAGTATATGCAGATCAATAAATGAGAGTCATCACACATCCACTGAATGAAGGCTAAGAATCATAGGATCAACTCAAAGGATGCAGAAGAAAATATTAAAAGAAAATTCAAAATCCCTTCATGATAAAATACTGAAGAAATGAGGTACTGAAAGACTATGCACCAATATACCAAAGGGTATGTATGATTACGCACTGTCATTGTACTTAACAGGAAAAAGCTGAAAGTACTTTCTATAAGACCTGAAAGAAGACAAAGATGTTCACACTCACCACTCTTCTTCAATATGGTGCTAAAAGCTTTGGCTGGAGGGCCGGGGATTTAGATTAATGGTTCTGCTGCCTGCCTCCCAAGTGCAAGGACCTGAGTTCAATCTCCGGTACCATAAAACAAGAACAACAACAACAACAAAAAGGTTTTGCTGGAATAATTAAGGAGGGAAAAAGGAATAAAAGGCATACAAAGAGGAAGAGAAGAAGTAAATTCTACCTGCTTGCTGATGATATGATTCTATGTATTGGAAAACCTATAAAGATATCACAAGTTGCTGTTAGAACTGTTGAGCAAATTCAGTATCGTAGCAGGACACAAAATTAACATGCAGAAATCAGTACCACTTTTCTGCACCAATGAAACATTTGGTGAAAAAGAAATCGCAAAAACAACCCCATTCACAATAGCTCTCCCCCAAAAAAGGCTAGGAATACATTTAATCAAGGAAGTGAAAGGCACACACAACAAAACTTTTTAAATGCTAATAAAAGTAATGGAATTCACTTAGAAATTTTGAGACAGTCCATGTTTCTGGAATGGAAGAAATAATATTGCTAAAATATCCATACTAGTCAAAGCAACTTACTGATTCGGTGCAATTCCCATCAAAATACTAGTGATATCTTCACAGAACTAGAAAACTTTATGCTAACATTCGTTTGAAAGCAAGACTCCAAATGGGCAAAGCAATCTTGAACAAAAAGAACAAAGCTAGAAGTGTTACAATCAAATTTCAAGGCACAATGCAGATCCACTGTAGTAAAAATATGGCATTGGCATAAAAACAGACATACAGACCAATAGAATGGAATAAGAATTCCAGAAATAAACTCACACATCTTCAGCTGAATGATTTTTCAATAAACATACAGAGAAGATACATGGAAAAAGCACAGCCTCATCAACTAATAGTGCTGGTTAAGGGGATAACCACATATAGCCTGTTGAAACTAGAGGCCTATGTCTCAACCTCAAAATAGGTCAAGAACAGGAATGAAACTTTGAAGGTACTAGAAGTAAATGTATAGGAAACACTTTAACATAGCACAGGCAACAATTTATTGGCTAGGACTCTAATAGCATTGAAAACAAAGACAAAAGTTGATAAATGGGATTTCATAGAATAAAAAAGGTTCTGGACAGTAATGGGAATAATCAACAGAGTGAAGAGTCAACCACCCTAGAGGATTTGAGAGTATCTTTGCCACCTATTCACCTAACAGAGGGTTCACATCCAGAATATGCAAACAACTAAAAAAACTTAAAAAACAACTGAGTCAAAACAAGGCAAATGATTTGATTAGACTCTTCTAAAAAAACAAGTACCAATAAATGTGGGAAGCCAGCCATGGCCCACTGGCTTTTTGAAAGATAACTTCTTTCTTTATAATCAAGGCATTGACACAATGTGTGGTCAGGATGTTCCTAATTAGCATTTGTTAACATTTGTTCCTTTTTAAGGACTGCACGTGTTAAACTTGTTTTTGACCCTGCACGGGAGAAACTCGGACAGCCAAAGATCTGTAGGAGTCAGGTGCTTCCTGTTAAAGATCTGACGTTATCTGTAGGAGTCAGGTGTTGTAACTCCATTTTGTTAAGTTCCTCCACCTATTGTGGGAATCATGATTATTAGTTGCAAGTGTTGTTAATTTGTTTTTCTTGAGCCTGATTTCTCTTTCCCGTGTGAACCCTCGTTCCCGTGGAGCGGGTGTTGAGGTTACTATGGTAATCCTAGCCCATAATAGTTCGGTCTTTTCCTTTAAAAGGCTGATGCCTGCCTGCAATAAACGTCGCCTTGATCAGACTCTTGTCTTGGCGTCGTTCCTTTCTCTCTGCCCCATCTCCACACCGCTGCTCTTTCAGGTTTGAGACACTGCTGGACAGTGCTCTGCGTTGCCGGCTCTCGACAAATAAATATATGAAAAATTGATCAATATATTTAGCCAGTACAGAAATGTGAAACTAATGATTTCCTTCTCACCATAGGTAAATGGCTATTATCCAAAAATGAAAAAATAAATGAATAACAAATGTTGGTGAGGATACTGAGAAACAAACTACACACTCTTGCTGAAATGTAAATTAGTATAGTCAGCAAATAGAGGAGTATGAAAGTTTCTCAAAAAACTAAAAGCAGAACTATGCTATGATCCAGCTATACCCCTCCTTGGCTTTTATCCAAAAGAAATGACATCAACATACAAAAGAGATACCATGTTTATTAGGTATCAAGAGAGACAGTCATGTTCATTATGTAACTGCCATTATTTACAAGAGCTAGCATATGTTTCTGGGTGCCCAGCAACAGAACGGACAAAGAAAACGTGGTGGGCTGGGGATTTAGCTCAGTGGTTCCACCACCTGCCTCACAAGCACAAGGACCCGAGTTTGACCCCCAATACCCCCCAAAAAAGAAAACGTGGTGTATACACAGAGGAATACTGTTGAGCCAGAAAGAAGTAGGAAACCCTATCATCTGTGAGCTATGGGTACCAAAATCTAGTAAGTAATGAAGCCTGATAATCTTCATATTTAGTAGGACTAGTTTGTCCTTATCATTCTCTTTCAGAATTCTTAGGTGATTCTGAAATGTCTATTATCTCATAAATACATTAGAATCATTTTGACACATTTTCCCCTCAAATTAGCTGTAGAGATTCTGATAAACATCACATGAAATTTACAGATAGATTAAAATAATATCTTTGTAATATCTGCATAGACAATGGTATGTCCATTTTCTCACACATTCTTTTATATTTCACTCATGGAATTTAAAAAATTTTAATGCAATACAATTAGATATTAATAAAGAAAATACAAAAAACATTTCTATGAAAAAATAAAATTAGCAAATGAGAATAAGAATGGTAAATTCACTATGTATCACAATCTTAAAAGAACATATTTTCACTTGCTAATCTCTCAATTCATCTACAAAAATTATATCTTTTTTTAGTATAAAACCCTTTAAATATTAACAAAGAGTTCTATGGAGAGCATTGTAAAAAGAGCATGACATGAGCACAGCCATATTGACCTGTGATTCGCCCGAGCAGTGTGGACGTGCCGTCGCCCATAGCAACGGGCTAGTTCAACTGGTGGTCTGATCTGTTGCCTGGCAACTGTAACGGTTAAACGGTTTCCTTCCGGAATGTGTGGGTGGTACTCTCTTGCAGCCGCGCAGCTGGAGAGTATATAAGGAGAGGTTCGGTAATAAAGCAGTTGCAGTAGTGCCACGAGAAGAAAAGTGCCTCCCGTCTCTCTGTCCTCGTCCTTTCAGGTTTAGGACCTGCTGGCAGGATCCTGACGTCGCGGCTCGTGACAGAGTTCTCATTCTTTTTTCCAGAAGGTTTAATACTTAGCTTTTAATATTTA
This sequence comes from Fukomys damarensis, assembly GCF_012274545.1. Taxonomy (NCBI): domain Eukaryota; kingdom Metazoa; phylum Chordata; class Mammalia; order Rodentia; family Bathyergidae; genus Fukomys; species Fukomys damarensis. Next base: position 66,867,306 of record NW_022900916.1, read on the forward strand.
GATCTTTGTTCTATTTTGATTTTAGTATAGTGCATGCTGAGAGGAAAAGCTAGTTTTTCCACCACGATTTTTCAGACTGTCTTTATTCTAGTGAATGCTTTTAGTTTCTTGTCAAACATAAGGTGGATGAGTGTGTTTGGTTTTGTTTCTATCTCTTCTAGTTTGTTCCATAGATCTTCTCATATGTTTTTTTGCCAGTACATTGCCTTTTTTTTTTTTTTTTTAAATCGCAGTAGCTCTGAAGAATAATTACAAGTCAGGGATTGTGATGCCTTCCGCCTTGCCTTTGTTGCCCAAAACTGTTTTTGCTACTCTAGGTCTCTTCTGGTACCAAATGAATTTTAGGAATGTTTTCTCTTGTTATGTGAGGTAGCTAATGGTATTTTGATGGGACTTGCATTAAATCTATATAACAATTTTGGGAGTATGGCCATTTTCACTATGTTCGTTCTCCCACCCAAGAGCAAGGGATATCTTTCCATTTTCTGATATTCTCTTCAATCTGTTCTTTCAAAGTACTGTAATTTTCAATATAAAGACAGTGTAAAGAAGCAATGTGGATAGAGATAATGGTACAGAGAAGCAATGTGTTGCAGGTAAGAGGATAAGTCAGAATTCTCAGATGTGATGTAGCTGGTGGCAGGGAGCCCTTGCAGCTTTTCTAAGATGAATTTAGAAGGGGAAATGTCTCACAGGGCTCAAAAAGGCAGGCAGCAGTGCTGTACAGTGTTAAGAGTGTGGTCACGAGAACCGGTCTGCTTTCAGATCCCAAGTCAGCTGCTAACAGGCTGCTTGACTTTGGTGAAGCAGTAAAGACTTCAGTTTCTCTCACTCTGAAATGGGAATAGCAGTAACACTCATCACTTCACAGGGTTCTCCTGAGGGTTGGATCAATGAATCTCCTTGAATCTCGTGGGAGGGTTACATGGCCAGTGCCTGTGGGATAAAGGAAATGTGGCCTTCATACACGAGGAAGGACACTCCGCCATGACGAATACACTTGAGTCGTTTGTAGGAAAATAGATGCACCTTGAGACCATCGTGATGCATGGAATAGATCAGACACTCAAGCTTCAATCGGTAGATGACTTTTCTTCTATGAGAAGCCCAAAGTATAAATAAATTAAAGAGCAAAATAGATAACAGGAAACAGGTAGCTAGATCTTTTGAAAATTGCAAGGGAGACCAAGAGATGGAGCATGGGGAGTGAGAGGAAAGATACACAAAATGAATCTATATGAGCAATGTAATCATTGTGTATCACAAATATGTACTAAAAAACATTGGGAGAAGAGACTCTAGAGATGCAGAGAGTAGGAAGGGGAATAAGAAGAACTAAGATACTGTGTATTTCCCAAGATAAATGTAAACACTATATATCGTACATGTATGCTAGTTAAAATGGTTAACATTAATTTTACTATTATCATTATTCCAACCAGCATATATATATATATAGGCCGGAGTGTAGCAGAGACCCAGTCTCCTTCCTTGAGAGCATAGAGAAATACTGCACAATAAGACAGGCCTACTCCTTGCCTCCATGTTTTTTTTCCCCCACAGAATATTTTGTTCTACAAATGTAATAATGTTTTGTAACCCTTTGAAGTTCTGACCTTTCAGGAATTTTTCATTAGCCCCTCCTATTTCAGGAACGTTCTGTTAGATCCGCCCCTTTCTGGAAAGTTCTGTTGATCTGCCTCTGTGCTTCTGTGAGCATGCTCACCCACGCTGCCTTTCAGGAACATTCTGTAACCGGCGGCCCCGCCCCTCTTCAGTGAGCATGCGCGCCTACCCTACCTCCTATATAGAGGAGGCTCGTGTCTGCAGTCAAGTGTTCAGACTTCAGAGTAGGAACTTTACTGAGCCTGCTGGCGTAATTAAAGGATTTTCTTCACCTCTTCCGGTGACCTTCACGTTGTTGTGTCTTCAAATTTTGGTAGCCGCAGATGCTGAGCTGTAGCACTCAGCTGTGCCTCGGAGCTGTAACACTTGGCTATCGCATCGCGCCGCTCCGCTTTTCCAGCACAGGTGAAGTCACTACTGAGGGTGGAGGGCGGGAAGGCGCAGGCTGTGGAGACGCACACTTCACGGAGTAGAAACAGCTGCCTGAGTGAACCTGTGGGGCAGCTGTGGGGGGGTGAATTTCACTGGAGCTTGATGAAGCTGAGGAGAAACTACGGAGACCAGCCTGGCGAGAGTGGTAGGAGTGATGCAAGACGAATGTCTTAAAATAAGCCAAGGACGGCGGTGTGGAACCAGCAGAGGCAGGACTAGCCGTTGTGTTAGGTTTATCATATTTTATATTCATATTATCATGTCATTGGGACAAAGAAACTAAAATAATTAATGGAATGCTTTATTTAAGACTTATTAAAAACCTCTGGGCTATTGTGATGCTTAACCTGGATATGTCCCTGACAGAGATCTTCACTTGATGCCTAAGACTTTAGAAATTATATGGCCAACATAATATAATACCTTTAAAACCATGGCCAACTGCTTTACAGAGGATTTTAGGACATTCAGAAGGGTAGATAAAATATAACAAGGATTCATAAACTAGTGGTAGGATAATGGGATATAGTTGAAACAGTGTAGAAGGATAAATATCAAAATGAACTGGATTAAGAGGAAAGCTACAAAACTTAGTGTATTGTTAGAGGTGTGGCCAGCATAGGAGAATAAAGTACAGAATGGGTAAGATCCAATGTTCCTTTACGAATTGCATTAGATGTGATGGCAGAGAAGAGAGTTCCTTAGCCTCTGCAGACTCTGGGAACCAACTGCGCATCTACATTTGTACCTTTAAACTTTGGAGACTTCCGTGGACAGGTATAGACCTGATTCCTGCTGATTCACGCACCCCTGAAAGAAGGGCCAAAGAAACCTGGGCGCCCCTGGAAATCCAACCCCTCCACGATTTCATTTCCGCAATTCTGTCCGCAGTCGGGAAGCCACCAGGCCAGGACCCCCCCCCCCCCCCCACACCCCGCCCCCCC
>NW_022900916.1:66870830-66894828 GCF_012274545.1 Fukomys damarensis
GCGCTCACCGCCCGCAGCCTCCGACGGAGCGGCCGGGTCCTCCGCGTTCCCGGCGGGCTGCAGCTTCGGCTGATGGACTGTGGTTTCTCCTTAGGTCGCCATGGATCTTGAAGGGGACCGCGGGGGAAGAGCAGGGAAGAACTTCTACAAGCTGGACCAGAAAAGGTTTGTTCTGCTTTCGTAATTCACGTGGCTTTCATAGTTGCCGTGATTCACCTGGCCGCTCGTTTCTAGCCTCCGGCTCAGGGATAAGTGATGAAGATGGGGTGGTTGTTGCCCTTAGAGCTTTCAGAGGTGCAAGCCAGCCCGTGGAAGCAGTCCCTGCTCAGAGCAGAAGTCCTTGGCACAGCTTACCTGACTTTCTTGGGCCTGGTGAAGGTCCTCACCCCGACTGGCATCGCCCATGCCCTTCTGTGTTACATTATGTTTCGCTTTCCAAGCAGTGTTGATCCACACACTCGAGCCATCCTCTGCTTGGGCTCTGCTCTGTGCTCCGGTGTCTTGTGATAAACAGCGACGAAAACATTGCATGTTTGTGGCACAGCAGATGGAGCAGAAGGCAAAACTACATCTCGGTTATTTTTGTTTTGTTTTAACTGGCAACAACTATGTGCATATAAAATTGGTGATGAACCGCAGAAAGAAAATAATTATTTGAGGAATATTTGTTCACAGTACTCTGCCTAGCTGAGAAATTTTAAACTTCACTCAATAGGTTCATTGTTAGTAAAAAGTGTAATATATATTGTAAGATAACATGCTATTCAATATAGTGGTTACTAGAAACCGAGCTTTTCAGTGTAAGTGAAGAGATGTAAATGTGTAAGTCACTGTTTAAAGATGTTAAACTTGTATTGCAAATGCCAGTATGAAATCATGGTTTTTTAATAGTTTATTTTCTGTCCACTAAGAAAGATGCACTTTTAGTGCCAGATCTTGATTTCTGAACACCATTCTTTATTAAAAAGGAAGAGTACCCTACAGAAAAATAGCTGGTTTCAGCCACGTCTAGGGCAGGGAAAATACAAAGTGTGCTGGGAGTGTCTTCTATACCCCAAAACAGAAGTAAAGTTTAAGAGTGCAGTTAAAAGCCTTCGGAACTGGGCTTGAAGGGGCCTCCACTATCTGGGACACTGAGTATGAAAGCAATATTAACCATAAATGATTTTGAGGTATTGAATACAATACAACTGGTGAATCCTCACAAATATTCTGTGAAGAAGAAAAGGTAAAGAGAGTATGACAGGTAGGGGAAAAAAAGGAACCTTCTTTACAAAAAAAGGTAGCTGTATTTATCATGTTGGAACCTGCATTGTCACACTTAATTCAGACACAGATTGTCACTGAATGCTAAACCATTCAGAAAAAAGTTGTATCTAATGATTATGACCTCATTTCTTACTAATGGGAAGAAGGGAAATGCACTTTTCCGATGAGAGATTTTGCAGTTGTCATCTTAAGCAAGTGGCCAGACTTAGCATCACCTATGTTGGATAGACTCTGTTAAATTATTCTGCATGCATTGGAATTTGAGTGTACAACACCACAAAGATAGTATGTTTGCAAACAAATTTAGTATGAATCCAACCAAGCTTCCGGACTGGTGCTGTCCAATAGAAATAGGAATTGACATTTTGTCTTTAATGGTAAGACCTCCGATCTGCTGTGTATTCCACAGTTACTGTACTTCTCAACTTACACTCAGTTTAAAACTGACATATACAAGATATGGGGCATTCCATAAAATAACTATTCTTGTCCTTTAAAAAAAAGTTAATATAAAAAAAGGTGAGGGCTGGTAGATTAAAAGGGAATAAAGAGGGGCCAGGATTTAGCTCAGTGATTCCACTGTTTGCCTTGCAAGCACAAGGACCCAAATTCAATCCCCCTGTACAAAAAAAAAAAAAAAAAAAAAAAAAAAAAAAAAAAAATAATTCTTGGGAAAATTGAATTTGGACTGAATATTAGATGATGTCAAAAGTGCTATTAAAATTCTTAGATTTGATAATGGTAGAAAATCCATAGTTATAACTTTTGCAACTTACCTGTAAATGTTTCAGCATATATTTACAAATAGTGATATATACTCCTTTGTGTAAAGAAAAAATATAGTCAAAATCTAGATATAAATAAATCTAGGTGAATTGTTTAGGAAGCCTTAAATTGTTTGAATTTTTCTGTTCATTTAAAATTTTTCATAGTGGAAAATTTAAACTCATAGTGCATAAACAAAAGGACTCCACAGAATATGTTTTTAAGTATTTTAAAAAACATGGTAAATAAATAATATGTTAGTTTATATCCTGAAGACACAAAACTTAGATATATTTGAGTAAGAAAATTGAGGGTATGTACAAGGAAGCGGTAGAGAGAGAAATTTGGTTGATCATCTCTGTCTTCATTTTTCTATTGATACTACCATGACCTATAGACTTTGCTTCAAAGTAGAGATTTGTAAAGCAGTTTTATTAATCTGTGCTCATTACCATTGATTTCAATCTGTTATTAAAATTATCTGTTTTAATGTTGGTTTGTAAAGACATATCTGACTTTGCTCATAGACAATGCTGGGATAATAGTACTATCTGTAGTACCTGTATTTGTAATCATCCTCATTGAAGTGATATTTTGTGAGTGACTTTCCTTCGTAAGCTCTATGTTCCCTGCTGTTGGGGTTAAATGAGGAATCTGGTAGGTGTGAGAGCTCCTATGAAAGTGTATTTCTGTGCAGTGCAGTAGCTCAGAAGTCTAAGATCACAGTTTACAGTCTGGTGGTCAGGGCACACACACACAAAATTCAGAATTGTTTATGAATGGTGTGTGGGTATATTTTCATTGGCCAATGCCTGTAATACTGTAAATTCTCCACAGTAGTATCAGAAAGAATGTAAGAAACAGCTTTAGATTTAAAAACTGTATGACTGTTTTACTTTTCCCATATTCTGGAAACAGGATACTGACATCACACCTTTACTAGGATAAGATGGGCCCAAACCTGAGGGTGTTTGTGTTTTCTTGCTGTCACCCCGAGGCTAAATATTCATAAGCTCTGGATATTATTCTTTGGTACCTCATTTTGTTTAAAGAACAGAGAAAGATAAATTGACTGCTTGAACTGGAAAATCTCTTAAAAAATACTACAAGTCTTTTCTAAGAGTCTTTCTTGTATCATTAGAAAATGAGGTTGGTTTGTTATGGTTGGTTTGCTTTCCTGTTCAAGGTGGTGTTTGTGCACTATGGGAGCATTGCTGACTGAGTTAGATTCTTTTGAACCTAGCTTCACTATCATAGTTGGCCTTTTAATGACTAAGAATACCTTTGTCAGAATTTATAGAACATATTTTTAGGTCAGAGCTTTGCTACATAAACTCAAGGTCCAGCTTTTGGTTCAGGATTAGAGTTGCTCATAAAGTAAGTTAATTATTCTTTTCTTAGGCTAGTTGTGCCCACCACTGCTCTTGTTAATATCCGGTGGTAGATAGATAGAATGTCTACTGCTAGAGTTATTCACAGGGTCATTAAAGAGATTTATAGAGCACATGAATGATTTTCTGAATTTAATGAAAAGAGGAGACTCTTATTTTACTATATATGTAATATATATATATATTTAGTTATGAATGATGTGTGTCTGTGTGTGTGTGTGTGTGTGTGTGTATGCATCATAGAAAATTAAAATATTTACCCAAGGGCACAAGGAAGAAGCTTTTTAAGTAGAAATTCTAATATCCAGTAATATTGAGGTATATAGATTTCTGAGATCTATGTAGACATTTGTACTCTTTGTGTGTGTGTGTGTGTGTGTGTGTGTGTGTGTGTGTGTGTGTACGGGGGATTTACCTCTGGCCCTTGGGCTTGTGAGGCAGGCGGTAGAACCATTAAGCCAAATCCCCAGCCCCATTTGTACTCTTAAATCACACTATTAACCTGTTTGTTTTTTTTAATGACTAGTGTAATCATTTTTCATCCTACTTGTCATTAAATATAAGCACTAGATAATAATTTGGTAATTAAAAATTTGTATAATATTTAAAGTGTCTTGTATTTGGTTTGTTGTATTTTTCAGTAAAACGCAGAAGAAGGAAAAGCAACCAACTGTCAGTACCTTTACCATGGTGAGCTTTAAATTGTAAATTGGGCACCTTCTCTAGAAACAGAGTATTTCTTCTCTCATTTCCACTTTTTCAGAACTGCTTATTTTATGGAATATTTGGTTTCAATGTATATAATATATTTTGATCACATTCAGCTCCCCAGTACCTTTCTTATACCACCAAACACATATAGATGTATCTCTTCTGGTATAATATTTTCTCTGAAAATCTGGTAATGGAGAGGCAAAATGAATTAGTTAAATTCACAGTGGTTTATTTTCAGAGGAATATTCACAGCCACTTGCATGTGAATAGAATATCAACAGTCTTTTTTGTAGGTTTCATTATTCTAATTAGTTATTTCAGTAGTGTCCTGTTTCCTATAGTAATGTTTCTCCCAGTGATGGCCTTTGCCATCTGGATAGAGCAAGCCAGTTACATTGGATGTAATTTTTAATGGTTCAAAACCCTGGTATATTTGAGGTCAAAGTCCCAAGCATCCATAATAAAAGGTAGCAAAGGAAAATCTGTTATTGTGATTTAGAATATGTCATTATTCTGCTCTGCTGAATAGCTGAAAATCTGGAATTTGAAAATCTTAACATAAGGTTATTTCATTTTTTGGTTGCATAATGATAATTTAGAAGCTGTTCTTTAATCCCACTGGGAGTAAGACAGGAATTGTATGGATTAGGTAGTTGCTGATGATCTCTATCTCAGTAGAGTGTAAACTCGGATGAATTTAGACAAATTATTTATGTGAATTCTTCTAGGGACACAATTAAGTCTTAAAATAGACATGTCATAATTAATTACACAATAGATTTTTAAATTTAAAATTTATTTTTATTTTCTTTCTATTTATTTATTTAGTACTGAGGATCAAACTCCAGACCTTGCACTTGTGAGGCAGGCGGCCAAACTACTGAGCTAAAACCTGGCTAGATTTTTTTTTAAATGAGGAGAAATGGAAAGATCATTGTGAAGCTGGTTCTTAGCAAACTGAATTTAAAAGAACAGTGTAGAGATGCCTTATTGGAAGCTCCATCTGGGTGACTAGCGGAGTGGTGCATGAGCCATGCTCTGAAGAAGTCCACTAGGAAATGGAGACTGGTGGTGGGGAGACAACACCAAAGATGGAAATAGAGGAGGGCAACCTGGAGGAGAAGCACACCAGGTGAATCCAGGTCAGGGGGACTTAGAAAGGGAAGCTGGGCCGCTCCTCATCCCTGGTTACAACCCAGGTCCAGCAAACAGCTCATCTTGGGAGGGGCTGTCACAGCTTGAGGGAGGGAGCTCAGTCCTGTAGGGGGCTGGACGACTGTGAGGGGCTCCTAGCCTGACAACCTACTGCCCCATTCCATGCCCACTTATCCTGGCTCCCTTCTCCCTGAGAGAGGAGCCCACTAGGAGAAAAACTTGCAGATCAGGGCACTGGAGAAAGTGAAAGCTAGAGAATTGTTCAGAAGGCAGTGACTGAGTTAGGGCCAGTGGGCCCTTGGGAAAGGAACAAACAAGGACATGGTCCTCTGGGACCTGGCCCCAGAAGGTGGCTTCAGGCCAGAGGCTCAGTGAGTTACAGGGGTCAGGAGGCAGTTGTGACTGATGTGATCCAGGGGAGGAGAAAAGACACTGGCGCTCCCCAAACTCCAGAGGGTTTTGTGACTGCAGGATCTCCTCCCAGCTGCTGGAACCCTCCAACTCCTATTGAAAAGCTGCCATGTGCTAGGGACCTTGAGTGTATTGGCTAGATACTGACTCCTTCATGGGTACAGTGAGAGAGTTTAGCAAGGGCAGAGAACTGGAGAGGTGTGGTGTCATTTTTCTAATAAGGATTTTTTTTTTCACTTTTGCTTAACAGTTTGCCCAATTAGATGAATTCTTTCCTTGAGCCCTTTGGTGATTTTGATCTCCTTGTCTCTTGTCTAGGATACCTTTGAATGCTTTGTGCAACACTGCTTTGGGGGGGGGTCATTAATTTCTTTAGTGCTCCTTTTTATTGAAAGTCTTTTTTTTTGTCAGTTTTGAAAGAAATTTTTTGCAGGGTACCTTAATCAGAATTGTAAGGTGTTTTCTTCTAAGGCTTGAAAAACTTCACTGTATACCAAAGGAAACAGCAGAGTGAAGAGACAGTCCACAGAATGGGAAAAAACATTTGCCAGCTTATTCCTTGGACAGAGACTATCTAGAGGATATGGAAAGCTCAAAACTTCAGGCCTCCCAAAATAAAAGACCCAGTAAAATAAGGGGCAACTGAAATAGAAGCTTCTCAGAAGAGTACAAATGGCCAGTAATTATGGGAAAAAAAACTTCAGCGTCTTTGCCCATCAGAGCATTGCAAATCTAAACAACTCTGAGATTTCATCTTATTCCATTAAGAATGATTGGGGGAAACAGGAACTTTTCTACATTGTTTATGGGAATTCAAATTAGTACAACCATTATGGATAGCAGTGTGGTGATTATTCCTTAAAAAATAAAAGTAGAAATACTATTTGACTCAGCTATATCTTCCCAAAAGAATTAAGAGTTTTGCACTGAGGATACTATGGTTATGTCTTACCATCTTCACATGCCTATGCTACAGTTTCTCTTGATGTGGCTCCTTACTATCTTCTTTTTTCTTTTTTTGTTTCTCTCTCTTGTTTTTTGAGAGAGGGTCTCAATGTGTAGGCTAGGGTAGCCTCGAATTCACAGCAATGCTCCTGCCTCAGCCTCCTGAGTGCTGGGATTACAGGTATGCATCACAACACCTGGCTTAGTCCTTATTTTCTATCTCAAATTTACTTAGAATTTTTAGAAGATGAAACTAAATGCTTAGTAATTCATAAGACTAACTACTTTAGTAACTAAATGGTAGTTTCTATTTTAAATTTCATCTAACAACTAATGTTATAGTTGGATTTACCCCAAAATATATTTTGTTTGTTTATTTTGAGTCCATTCCCTTTCCATGTTTTATAGGTTAGTTTACTCCTGTGTGTTTTTCGTTTCACTTTTTTTTTTGTTTTGGTGCTGGGGATTGAAACTCAGACCTCATTAGATAACCAAATTATCTGCCTTGGAGCTACAAGTAAGATGTAATATCAGTGTTATTTTAATTTGCATTTATTTACTGGCCACAGACGTTGAACATTTTTCATGTGTTTATTGGCCATTTGTCCTTCTTTAGAGTGATGTTTATTCATGTCAGCTGCCTATTTCCTTGAGTCTTTTACTTGGAGGGGATCTGATTTTTTTTTTCATTCTTCATGTATTCTAGCTATCACTAGTCCTCCGTCCAAGGACTAGCTGGTAAATATTTTTTTCCTATTCTGTAGGTTTTCTCTTTACTCTGTCCTCCCCACTTTGTTTAGTAGAAGCTTTTTAGCTTGGTATAATCATATTTGTTAATTCTTTTTTTTTTTGGTGTGTGGGGGGTACCAGGGATTGAACTTGGGCAGCAGAACCACTGAGCTAAATCCCCAGCCCATATTTGTTAATTCTTGGTGGTGTTTCTTGTGCAAGGGGGGTTTTGTTCAGAAAGTCCTTGCCTATTGTGCCTGTATCTCAAGAATTTTGCCTATTTTAGCTTCCTTCGTTTGAAGTTTTCTTTTACTATTTAAGTTTTTGATCTATTTTGATTTTAGTTTAGTACATGGTGAGAGATTGTCTTCTGCATGTGGATAGCCAGTTTTCCTGGCCCTGTTTGTTAAAGAGACTGTCTTTTTTCTGGCATATGGTTTTGGCTCCTTTATCAAGGATCGGATGGCTGGGTATGCCTGGGGTTGGTTTTGCATCTTCTCTTCTATTCCACTGATTCACATATCTGTGTTTTTTGCTGGTTCCTGCTTTTTTTTTTTTTCAGTCACACATAGTATCTTTGTAATATAGCTTGAGATCTGGAGTTGTGACGCTCCTTGCTTTGTTCTTATTTCTCAGGATTGCTTTTGCCATGCTGTGTCTCCTCTGATTCTAAGTAGATTTTAGGATTGTTTTTTCTAGTTTAGTGAGGAATGCTGTTGGCATTTTGATTGGGATTACATTAAATCTATGTATAAATTTTGGGAAAGTGATTGTTTTGCTTATCTGGGAAGAGGAGTTATCTTTCCAATTTCTGATGTCCTTTTTGATCGCCTTCACAGTACTGTAGTTTTCATTATAGAGATCTTTCACTTTCTTGCTTAAGTTAATACCTGAGTATTTAAATTTCTAGATGCTGTTGTTAATGGCATTGTCCTCATTTCTTTCTTGGAGGTTTCATTATTGGTGTAGTGTAGTGTCATGCTGTTGGTTTTTGTGCGTTAATTTTGTATCCTACCTTTTGGAATCTGTATTAGTTCTAGGGGTATTTGGTAGAATTTTTTAGGTCTTCTATGTAAAGGATGATGTCCTCTCCGAATAAGGAGAGTTTTGACTTCTTTTCCTATTACTTATTCTTTGTACTTTTTTACTTTTGCCTGATTATGATGATTAATGTTTTGGATACTAGGTTGAAAAGGAGTGGTAACCATGGACATATTTTTCTTGTTCCTGATATTAGAGAAAAAGCTTTCAGTTTTCTTCATTTAATATGATATTGGTCATGAGTTTGTTGTAAATGACTTATCAGATAGCAATAAAGTCCTTCTGTTCTTATTTTCTTCAGAGTTTTAATCATGAATAGATGTTGGATTTTGTCACGGGCCTTTTCTACATCTTTTGAGATGATCATATGGGTTTTGTCCTTGTTTCTCTTTATGTGATGCATTATATTTATTTGTTTGCATGTGTTAAACTATCCTTGCATTCCTGGGATGACACCTACTTGGCCATGATGTGTAATCTTTTTAATGATTTGTTGCATTCTGTTTGTCAGTATCTTGTTTAGGACTTTTGCATCTATATTCATTAAAGAGATTGGTCTATAGTTTTCTTTTATGAGTCTTTGGTTTTTGTTCATGGTAATGCTAGCTTCCAGGAATGAGTCTGACAGTACTTCTTCCCTGTCTATATCATGAAAGATTTTGAGATGTCCTCATTGTATATCTTTCCTGAAGTTATAGAATTCTGTGATGAATCCACTGGGTCCTGGGCAGATTATTTTATTACTGTCTTAAATTTTATTGCTTGCTATTGGACTGTTCAGGGTTTTAATATCTTCTTGTAATTCATATATATCTAGGAATATATCCATTTCTTCCAGATTCTTTAACTTATTGGAGTACAGATTTTTTTTTTTTTTTCTACCTGGGATTGAACTCAGGTACTTGTGCTTGCGAGGCAGGTGGCAGAACCACTAAGCTAAATCCCGGCCCAAGTACAGATTTTTGAAGTAGTTTCTTATAATCTTCTGGATTTTGGTGGTGTCTGTTTTGATTTCACCATTTTCATTTTAAATTACATTGATATGTGTCTTTGTTTCCTTCTTTTGATAAGTTAAAACAAGGAAACATTACAAAATGTTACAGTAGTAGTTTCATCGGAGTAGCCTGTGACATTTGTATTTTCCTTGTGAGATAAAAAGCATTTCCTCTTACAAAAAAGAGCAAATAGTATATTTCTATTATTCTCTCATTTGACATCATAAGACAAGAGTCCATCATGAAAAACTAAGCCAGAACTCAGTAGAAGAAACAAAAAAATGTTCTTCTAATTGGGCTATTGCAGTAAGTTAGCAAAGATAGAGGGGAAGCTTGGAATTGAGTGGTAGCAGTAGTAATCTGCAAAATATTTGGATTTGGGATATGTTAGACAACAGCTAACTTGCCTGTGCTCTATTTTATTTTCTTAGTTTCGCTATTCAGATTGGCTGGACAGGTTATACATGGTGCTGGGAAGTCTAGGTGCCATTGTCCATGGAGCTGCATTCCCTGTTGTGTTGCTGGTGTTTGGAAACATGATGGACATCTTTGTAAGTGCAGGAAACCATAGTCAAAGTGAGTATTGTTTGTGGTACTTTTATTAGAAGCATGCAGGGAAACACTTAGGATAGCACTGAATAGGCACTATTGTGTTTAGTGCTTTGGGAAGTAAAGGGTGTAAGTGTAGTTTATGCTTGTCATAAATTTGAATAGATAGCACTCACCATCATTAGAATGCTCAGTGGAAATGCTGACAGATACGTAGAAGAGGAGAGAGCTCTATGATGTCTGAAGCACCATAAAAAGCTTCAGGAGGAGATAAAAATCAATCAGGACTTTCCGAGAATCTGGAATGGGTTACAAGGTTCCCTGACAGGTTGGATGTGAGTATGAGGAAGGGACCCAGGATGATTCTACAGTTGTAGCCTGAGAAACTGGATGGTTTACTATATTACTCAAGTGAGATAAGAATGATGGAAGGAAATTAGGTGTGGGCAGTGATCAGCAATTCAGTTTTGGATATTGTCATGGATTATTGGAGGGCGATCAGTCCTTTGATTGCCTAGAAACGGGGGCAGCGAGGGCTAAAACAAAGCAGAGACTGATAATTTCAAAGTATATGGGAGCTGGGAGATCACTGTCTCATAGTGGGCAAAGACAAAGACTGTTTATTGGGATCGCGCTATAATGGGAAGGAAGTATCAGGTGACTTAGGGAGTAGCAGTAATCCTATGCTGATGTAGATCTTATGCAGAAATCTCAGGTAGTTGAGGCTCTCATGTTGATGGAAGCAGTAAAGAAAGCATTCTTAACTGTAATTGGTGGGATGAATTAAGCTGAGAAGAAATTTGTACCTCCCCAGAGGAAACCTTTCTCTTACTACTCAGTTTCCAAGGAACCAGAATGTCTTTAGCTGATGTCATCTTGCCTTTGAGTGTCACAGCATCCCAGGACCGATGAGGTCTCTCTATTGTTACTGGAGGAAAAATGGGGCTCTGTTTTGGCATGTCATAGCCAGCTCCTGGGCAGGGTGACATTGGGCCTTAGATAGCTATAGTGAAATGGCTTTTCCACCAAATTCTGTAGAATGGCTCTTGAAAATGGATTAGCAGGAAGGGAGAAATGGGTCTTAGAGAAGTATGTGATTACATGTGATTGTATGTTTGTGTGTATTTTAGGGTGGAGGACATCATGTGTTTGTTAATTGAAATAATTCAGAAGAGAGAAAGTAATAAATGACATTTGAAACACTAAACTTGCTGGGAGATAAGTTAGGTAGAACTCTTGAAGACATTGGCATTTGAAACTATGGATGGCACAGAACACTACATATATAGTATTTTTCCTTTATATTCATATGTATGATAAAGTTTAAAATATAAATAGTACACAGTGAGATTAGCAACAGTAAGTAGTCATTAAGTAACACCAATGTAATAATTTAGTCTCCAGTGAGTTAAGTGAACCTGTGCTTGCACAGGATCTCTGTCTCTCACACTGTTGTATGGTATCGTCCTCTCCCAGTTGTAGCGATGGAGACCATACAGTGCCGTGGTTGACAAGAAGCTGAAACCATGGAGAGAGAAACTGGGGGTTTGGGCATGACTGTCCTTCAGTTTTCTCAGTGATGTAAGAAGCAAGCATTTGGCTGATAAAGGAGGGAGAGGTAAAACAGTTGAGCAAGAGGGAGAACGTGAATGGAGTATTAAATAATTTGTGTGTAGCACATCTATTCTCAACTTGGGGGAGACAGATAAATGGCTTTGGGCTTAAATCCTCAGGGTATCTCTAGTGAAGACTGGATTCACAAGGGCTCACAAGTAAGTCTGCACTTTGATGTTCAAAATGTTAAAAATGCTGAAACTACCGGTTTGAGAATAACCTTGAAAATATACTGATAGCTTCTAACAACGCTTCACTTTTTGGACTTTAAAGTCACTGTTGATTGGTACAAATCTTTTCCCCCAGGACTCATGCACATTAATATTCATACCAGTTTGAGGTGTAGATGGAACATTTGATGCTTGTCCATTGGTCTTGGGAAGTACAGAATGTGCAGTAAGTGTTAGCTGTGTAGAATTCTTATGCACTTATTACCTCCCTTCATAGCATTCAGAGACACCTGCAGTAAGATGCTGTGCTGCCTTCGAACTGGCATCTTTGGTTTTATATCATGCATGAAAGGAGGTCCTCAGTGCTTTCTAAATTCACTATGTTCTAGTCACCATATTTCTGTATATTCTATATTCACTATATTTCTATATATTTTATTCACTGTATTTCTAATTTCACTATAAATTTCCTATATACCATGTGCTGGGCACCACTGTGCAGAGTTAGCTCTCTTTTAGGCTTATAGTGGAATCAGCGAATCTTTCTGTGCTCCCTGGTAGCTCAGCAGGCCTGGTGTGCACATTTCTGCCCAGTGGTAGGGTCCTACCCAATTTGTCATGAGTACAAACACAAACATTGCTCTAAGACTGTCAGAGGTGTTATAATAATCATCATGATGTGCCTCTGCACACACTGAAGAGACAGCAGCTGACCTTACACGTGAATCAGAAAATTTTAGGTTATTTAAACTGCTGTTTACTGATGACCTTAGGAACAGCAGATCATCATGTGGCTCTGTTTAGCTAACAGAGCTGAATTCTGATGAGCCACAGTAATCTAAGCTTGTGTCATATCCACTGCTCTTTTTTTTTTGCAACAGGGATTGAACTTGGGACCTTGTGCTTGTGAGGCAGGTAGCAGTACCACTGAGCTAAACCCCGGTTTGACCGCTATATCTTTTTATACTAGCATTAAAATTTGTATTACAGTTTATGCCCATTGCGCAGACATGAATTGGCTTTTATTCTTAAAAAGAAACAAGGGCTCTCTAAATCAAGCAGTCAGACATGACCAGGTTTATCCAGAACACCTGCAGATGTGTGAGTGCTCTGGTCTGAAACTTGTGTCCCCCGAAATCCCTGTTTGAAATCTTAACCCCTACTGTGATTGTATTTGGAGGTGGTGCCTTTGGAAGTTGTTCAGGTCGTGATGGTAGAGCCCTTATGAATGGGATTAGTGCCCTTAGACCCCGGATTGCTGCCTGGCCCCTTCTGCCATGTGAGGATGCAGGTAGAAGATGCCACGTATGAACTAGAAGACAGACTCTCCCCAGACACCAAGTCTGTCTTGATCTTCAGCTTCCGGTGTCAGGAACTGTTTGTATGCTAACATTTTGTTACAGCAGCCCAAATGTATGAAGACGGATCATAATCTGACTTCCTGGAGACTTAATGGCGTGAGTTGCCAAACAGATGATGGTCTAGTTATTGCAAGTTTGGAATACACCCACATTAAGTATCCGTTGTAGAGGTAAACAATTTGTCATAGACCAGCATTTCCTTAGTCACTAGGTCACCAGCTTTCACCTTTCAGGGAGAATGGGCGCCCTCAGGTGAGAGTCCACAGGTGCGATTTAGCCCTCTGCTTCGTTTTTTTATACCTGTGAGCCAAGAGTGGTTTATATAGTGTTAAATCACTGCAAAAAATGAAAAGAAGACATATTTGGGGACACGTGAAAATATGAAAATCAGTGCAAGTATGAAATTCAGTTTTCAGTGTGTAAAAATAAAGTTTCACCAGAACAGCTACAGTTTTCACTTCCATGTTGTCTCTGGCTACTTTCATGCCTCAGAGACAGAGTAGAATAGTTGTGACCGGGGACGTGTGGTCTGCACAGCCTAAAATATTGATTGGGTGGTGCTTTATAGAGAAAGGTGAAGATCTCTGAAGTAGGGTATGGAGTAGTTATTGTCTTTAGTCAGTCTATCAATGAATTTGCATTAAAGTTACAGTACCCCCTCTATTCACTGTCAAACATTAAGATTCTCGATGTAGCAAGGACAGACAAGGCCATCAGCTGATGTGTCTGGGTATGAGTGGTGCAGTGTGGTAGTGATATGCAGAATGGTTTGAAAAGGAGAGGAAGGGCGCCTGAGTTTGGGATTCTGGTCCCAGAGATGAGGACAAACTCTCTGTGAAGCTTCTGGAGAGAAAACCAGTCTACTGAGGTGTTGGAACCCTAGATACTCTCAGATCTTCTTTTTTTGCATGTGCAAGGCAGAGCTTCTCCGTGGGCTGGACTGAACATCAGGTCCTTCTTGTTGGAATTGTACTCTTTTGTTTAGCTCTTCTTAGCTTTGCTGAGGCTCTTGAGACCCTGAGGGCCTCACACTAGACTCGGGGTTTAACCAAACTGCTCTACAGAGGCATAGGAGCCCTTCTTTTCTGGCTGAGAAAGACCCCTGTGGATTTTCTCCTCTTCTGATCTGATGCTTTGCTGATCATCGAATGTAAGTTTCCATCCTGCTATTTTACTGTGGGCCTGATTTCCTGAGCTCCTGCTCTGATCTTTCTCTCTGGTTGTCAGAATTTGTGCAGATTTTGCCTTAACATCTGAGAAACGGGGCCTAGGAAATTCTTTTTTTTTATTTGGTACTGGGGATCAAACTCGGATCCTTGTGCTTGTGAGGTAGGCAGCAGAACCACTGAGGTAAATCCCCGGCCCCTAGGAAATTCTTTAGAAATGCCAAATCACTTTTGTGAACAAAGCTTTTCCACTGAAGAATTACTACCATGTCCTGTGAATTTACATCTTCTAAGAACTGGCCACTGTCTGGATGTGGCCTATGCAACGGCCATTGTAGTTGTAGATGTTTTTCAAATTTTTATTTATTTTATTATTATTTTATTTTTAGTTTTAGATGTATTGTATTGGAGGTGAAAGGCCAGGGTTGAGGGCCACAAGTGTAAGTGAAATTGAGATAGTCCCAGAAGTGGCATTGAATGGTGGCACAACACATAGCTTTAGAAACTCCTCAGAGTGAAAGGCCGGTTGAGGGCCACAAGTGTAAGTGAAATTGAGATAGTCCCAGAAGTGGCATTGAATGGTGGCACAACACATAGCTTTAGAAACTCCTCAGTATTTGAGTTGAAGGCGATGTTAACTCTTTTTAGGGTATACAAATGGGAGCCCTAAGTCTCGAGAAAGGACTCAGTCGTTGACAATAGCTAAAGGAAACAGTTTTTTAGCATTTCTTATGTGCTATATACTCTTCTTAGTGTTTTCCTCACACTAACTCCTTTAATGTTTTCATGAACAGGCATTTGATGCTGTATATACTGAGGAAAATGGAGCCCCGAGAGATTTAAATCACCTGAGGTTACACAGTAAGCAGCAGAGTTGGGATTTAAGTGTTAGTCTGACTGGTACTGAGGCCAGGCACTGAAGGAAATAGAGAGGTAGTCAGAGAAGAGACTGAGGAGAACACACTTACTCAGAAAGTAAGGACCTGAGGAGATTTTCCATGTATCATAGAGGATAGTATTCAAAGATACTTTTCAAATGAACTCTTGACTATTCAGTGTCTCTGATGATTCATTTTGTCGTATATCCATATTGGTGCTTTTCTCTTTCTCCAAAACATTAAGATGGTTGCTTCTGTTTCTTCCTTACCCAACTGTGGGCAGTGTAATTGAGAAACTGAGGCACTCAAAATCTTGTATGCAGTATTAATTTATATGAATAGGAGAAAATAAAAATAATTTATCTTTACATTTGTCACTTCTAGTCTCACTGCCTTAAAATTCATGAGGAAAACTATTCGTGAAATGGCAGCTCTCTCAAAGCAGTACAGGTCGAGTATCCCTTTTCAAAAGCATTTTGGATTTTTTCAGATTTTGGTATATTTGAGTACACCTACCAGTGTACCTGGAAATTGGACTGTACCTTACTCACATACTTTACAGGTAGTTTTATAAAATTTTCATAATTAACTTTGTGCATGAAATAAAGTTTACTAAGTGAGAATTTTCTATCAGTGACGTGTCAGTGCTCAAAAGGCTTCAGGCATTGGATTTTAGATAATCTGATTGGAAAAATTTAAGGTATATTTACCTTTTGTTTTTGTCCTTTGAAAATTTATTTCAGTATTTAGAATGTTCAGCATATGTTTGCTGTACATAGTGATTACATTGATCATGGGGAGGTATACTTGGTAACCATGTTAATTTTCTTAGTTTTCCCTCCTCTATTGCTTCCTTCTCCCTCTAGATACTGTTTTCATTTGCAAAGATTTATCTCTGTATTTCATTTTATCTGTCTTTTATTATCTTCTAAATTGTGTAAACTTTGGGTTTCTATGTGAGAAACCATGCAGTGTTTATCCTTGTGTGTCTGATATATTTCACTTACTTAGCTTTATGGTCTCAGGTGCATCCATTTCTGTACAAATGACTCAACTTATATTTATTTTTTGATGCTTGAACTATGAGTGTATAAAACATGTGCAGACCTTATATAAGGGCTAATTGAAAATGTAGTGAATGTTAAAGTTTTTAAAAATTATTACAGCCATACACACATGGCTATTAATACTCCTCAAAAATACTCCTCTTTGATTTGACCATGATTAAGCCATCATTCTCGCTGCTTTTTGAGGCGGTTTTGGAAATTGTCTTTTGAGTCTTTGGTTGTACTGTCATGTCCTGAATGGATTTAAAATATTTACAAAATTTTCATGGTCGTTTGTACTTGGGGAAGAGCAGGAAGTTCAATGGTGCCAGATCTGATGAACTGGGTCGATGCGGGCACAGCGTAATGTTTTCCTCCATGGGATGGCAGTTCCCAGCAATGGCATTCAGTGTGTTTTTGATCACATCTCTTAAAGGTACTTGCAAAAGGGAACTTCCAGAACTGCTTCAGAAATTGTAGAACTGCAAGAAAATGACTCTAGACTTAGAAGCCACTATTGTCAAAGAATGTTTATTTAAATTCTCTTGGTTCTTAAACTTTAGTGCAAAATCTGGAAACCCAGAATCTGCAATGTCCTGATACTGGAAACATTTTGAGCATCAGTGCTCATATTGGCTTTTTGGCTTCTTATACGGGGGGTCATCCACCTGTACCATCTATACAAACAGTTCAAATTGTGAAAAATTCTAAAATCTGAAGTACTTCTAGTCCCAAGCATTTTAGTTAAGGGAATTTCAATCTGTAGTAGTAATGAAGGGAAAACATATACTTAGACTTTAAAGCTTTTGTCTTGATTTGGTATTAACACACCAAATATTTGATAATCAAATATTCTCTGACGTCTAGAGAAATTAGAAAATACACAGTGAGATCTTACAAGATTGATTGGAGAAACATCTTTTGGTGATTGAGTATTCTGTTTCATTTTTATATGTGGGACAGAAGAAATCTCAACTGAGTGATCTAAATAAAAATTTAGTCTTAGATATTTTATTTTTCAGAAGGTGAAGAGTCACGGAACTCTCCTGTGTCTCTCTATTGCTTCCTTATTTTCTGCCTTGTTCATGAATGTATTTTTCCCCCGTGTTCTATGCTTGGCCTGCTATTCCTTTACCTGCCGACCTGTCCTTACAGGTAAAGAGAAATGGCTTTTCCTTTCTGAATTTAGCAATAGCCCTAAGTTATTTTACATCTGACTCTCTCCAGGACTGGAGAACAACAGTCTCAGTACTTATTGGACATCTAATTGAATGTCACAGGGACTACGACAGTTTATAACTGTTCAAGCCTGAGTGGACAGTCTTCCTTCAGTCATGTAGGCCAGCTGTTTTTGCCGATTCTTCTACTACCACGACACCACCGTTCTCCAAATGCTTAGGCTTCGCGTCTTGATCACGTCTTAATTTTACTCTGCGTGTATTCCATCTGATGTGAGTCCCTAATGTTTTTTCCAGTATAAATCTTGTTTGTTCTTTGTTTTATTTTCTCATGTAGCCCTTCTCTCCCTATATAATTGCAGTATCTCAGGTCCTTTACTCTTTCTGTTCCAACAGTACTGCCTGCAAAATACAGCCTTACTGTGCTTCTGATTATATCCATTTTATTTATTTATTTTTTTGTACTGGGGATCGAACTCAGAACCTTGTGCTTCTGAGCTAGGCACAGTGCCACTGAGCTAAATCTCCAGCGCTATATCCACTAATTCCTGTTTGTCTGTTTCTGTGATACCTGCCTGGCCTTGAGTCTTTCCAACCACGTCTGCCTCCTTATGGCCACACAACATACCTTCAGCTCAGCCAAAGTGGCTCACTCATCTTCAGATGTACTAGACTTTGGTCTACATCGTTCACATTGCCAGAAATCCTTGTCCTCCCTTCCCCACACCTGTCCAGAGCAGAGACCCCTGAAGGAGACCCACTCACATTGTATCCTGAGTTATTGGCTCAGCTCTGAGATCTAAATTGTGCCTCTATTAATGCAGCCCTTTTGATTATGATCATTTACCTTATAAAATATTTACCTTATGTATATAGCTATGTGTTCAAGTATGTTTGCACTCATGTACTGATGTGGAAAATTGAACCCGGAATATAGGCTGTAATTGCAGGAAAAAAAAACAGCATGCTGTGTGCTTGTGTATTTGTATGTCTGTGTAAATGCATCCATAAAAAATTGGAAATATACACACAAAAGTGGTGAACAGTGGTTATGTGCATGTGTGTATATGTGTAGGGAGCAGGTTAATGTTATGAAATACTTTTTAATGTGCTTATCCCAAAAATGTTAACATTTCCTCTAGTGTTTATTATAGTAATCTTTGTATTTGATAATTTCCAAAAAACACAAAAACTGGCAAAATGTAGTATTAGATTTCAAGTATTCCCTGAAATTCATGTGTACATTTATATGTATTTACCAGTGTGGTTTCTTCTTGCAAATAAGCATCATTGCATTTGGTCTCTGTGCAGTTACACAGAAGAGCAAGAAAATATTTGAATGATAACAGTGTGCTTAGCCAGAAGTAAAGCTGTCTATTTCACATATTCCATGTAATTATTAAGTGATTCTGATTCCAGTTTTCATATGCTTGATTTTAACGGAGGTGAAGAAGACATGAGTGATGTGTGTGTTTTGCGGTGTTCTAGGTGACGACAACACCACAGCGAGCTTCGGCACCCTGGAGGAAGACATGACCGTGTAAGTAGACATTTCCTTACACTTATCTCATTACACACTTGTCTCTACCCTTTCCTGCATCAGTTCCTTTATAGAAATGTTTAACATTTTGCATTATCCTGATGAGAAATTAAAATTTTCTGTAGAAGAACACTGTTGTTAGGTTTCAAGGAGGTTATGGTGTAGAATTTTTAAAGAATATTTTTAAACAAAAGCTTGTGTTTCATAAGATGTAATCCTAAGTAGTTACATAAGCATCGTGAACTATAGAATACAATACACATGGAAGGTAGACAAGTCTCATGTAGCTTGTTAAAGCATGATTGAATTAGGAATCATTATTTTTAATGGCTTTATAGTTATTAGTTTTCCTTTTGGATATGTTTAGTCATAGGATCAGCCAACAGGAAATTTTAAACTGAGCATCTGATTCTCAAGAATGAAATAAAACTTTGCAGAAGAGATATAGTCATTCTGACCTTAATTTACCCCTGGAAAACTTTGTTAACTGACTTACATTATCTTGAAGTTTACTCCCAGAAGAGTTTATAACTGAGTTGTAAAGAACACAGTGATATCTCAGTTCACCAGCTAGATTTCTTCTACTATCCTGGTCGCAAGCAGATTTGGACGAAAACAAAATGAAATTAAGTGGTTAGGTTCATTGTTGACCTTATGGGGAAGTTTGATTTGGTTCTTGTTCTGTTTCGTTTGATTCTGTGATCGGAATTATGGAGAGAACTGAGTTTGTGATCTGAAGTACTGCTTGTATGTTACCGAGTTAGAAGATAATGATTCTGTTATACTTTAAATGATGTAATAGATTTGAAGAAAAAGGAGATAGTTTATATTTTGAAACTTGAAAAGCAAATGTCCTCAGATATTCCTGTGGAGAGGCATAGTTTTTTTACATAGTGAAAACCAGAATGCCTCGGTGGTTTAAAATACATTACTTTAAAGCACATTACTAGCTGGGTGTGGTGTTGCACGCCAGTAAGTAATACCAGCACAGGGGAAGCTGACACAGGAGGATTGCTGACACTTTGAGCCCAACCTGGGCTACAAAGTGAGTTTGAGGCCACCCTGAACTATATAGAGAGTGAGACCCTGTCTCCAAAACAACAACAAAAACCCAACACCACAACAAACATTTTCCAACACATACACATTACTGTTTGTCAAACACTGAGTTCATGTAAAATTGGATTTCTTTGTACCTCTGTTTGCTATATCATTAACACCTGGGTAATAATTACTGAGTTATCAAATAAAATTCAGTGTCATATGTTATCTGATAAGTATATTATAAGTTGCAAAGTGCACTGTTGGGGAAAGTTTGTTTCATATTTCTGATGGATTGAGAACAGAATTTTCAGTAGCAGTGTCGGAGAAGATCTACTTATCACACACTTTTATAGCCTGTGTATGCTACACACGTGTTTATTACATTATAGCAGTTAGAGATCTTCTAAACATGGAAAAATTGTTATCTTGTGTTTTAAGTTCAAAATATATGCCTTTAATTTAAATATTGATTGCTTAGTGAAGCCTAATTGTTTGATTTTGTAAAAACGAACACTAACAGCATGGAAACATTAAATAAATATTTCTTGATATCAGAGCCCTCTTTTAGAAGATGCTTATGGTTTTTAGTGTTAGAGTTTTAACTGAAAGGAAAATTGGAAATGACTCATTAAACATTTTAGGATGCCTCGTGATGACTATTTGGGGAGGTAATATAAATGTACTTTTTATTTTCGCTTGTCTGCTAATACTCAGTTTCTGTTAAACTAATAGCCTAAACGGTCAAACATTTCCATCTCTTTCTTCCACTTTGCTCCAAGTTCTGTCACTTCTTTCCATCTGTGAATGTGCAGATGCCGCCCGGAAGAGCTCATCAGTTGATGCCGACGTCATGAGAGTAGACAGGGCCACCATGATCCTTCTTGCCTGTGTCCCACACCCCCCAGTCATTTTCAACACTCATTTTTCTGAGACTTACTGTGTACCGGGCACTGGCCCCAGTGTACCCCACACACAACTGCCTGACTATTCTTATCACCCCTTTAACAACTAGAAGACTGAGGCTTGGGAAATTTCAGCAGCTTGCCTGAGATTACACAGCAGTTAAGCCAAGAAGTGGGATCTGAGCCAAAGCAGAAAGCATTCTTAACTATTCCTATACGGTATGTTGCTACAGATGTCGCTGCAGAGTGATCATCTTCTCTGCTTCTCGTAAGCACTTCTTATTTGTTAAGAACAGTGTGATACCTCACTAAAAAACTAAGACTGAGTGGTCTGATCTGGAGAAATGGGTTCATTAGAAAACAGTGTGGCAGTGTTTTTGTTGTTTTTTCAGGTATGCCTATTATTATACTGGAATCGGTGCTGGTGTGCTTATTGCTGCTTACCTTCAGGTTTCCTTTTGGTGCCTGGCAGCTGGACGACAGATACAGAAAATTAGAAAACAGTTTTTCCATGCTGTAATGAAGCAGGAGAT
The DNA here is from genome assembly GCF_012274545.1 of Fukomys damarensis. NCBI lineage: Eukaryota > Metazoa > Chordata > Mammalia > Rodentia > Bathyergidae > Fukomys > Fukomys damarensis. The sequence goes on from NW_022900916.1 coordinate 66,892,227, forward strand.
AGGCTGGTTTGATGTGCATGATGTGGGAGAGCTGAACACCCGGCTCACAGAGTAAGTACCTAGTTTTACGTGTAACTCAGAGGTGATTCTCATTGTAAATGAAATGCGATAGATGTCATCAAATCTCTTAGGACATGTTAGTACACCACTCAGAAGACTAAGTTCCTCCTGGGTAGAAACCAGGTCTTGTGTACCTGGCATGGAAGGGTGGGACCTACGTGAGTGGGGAGTGGACTTGCCTAAATCAAGGAATACTCGGAGTGTGTGCAGCACAGCAGTATGCAGCAGAGCATGCAGTGGTACTTACTGGTCACAGTTTGTAGTTTCTGCATTGCATACTTCCTGAGTAAACACCTCCATTTCCTGGGACCATGTGGACTACGGATTTCTGTTGTCAATGACAGATTTCCTGCTAGGAACTGACAGCCTGATAAGTGAAACAAAGGTGCACAGAAAGACCGTAGGTATGAAATATTTATGCTGCACTCAGCAGAATAAAACAAAACAAAACACAAAACTTGGGATAGCAAAAAAGTTCTGTGTGTAATTCTGACATTTCTTCTAACATTATCTATTCTTTAGTGATGTCTCCAAAATTAACGAAGGAATTGGTGACAAAATTGGAATGTTCTTCCAATCAATGGCAACATTTGTGGCCGGTTTTGTAATAGGATTTACCCGTGGTTGGAAGCTTACCCTTGTGATTTTGGCCGTCAGCCCTGTTCTTGGACTATCAGCTGCTATCTGTGCAAAGGTAGGTGAGGCCTGTGAATCCAGGTTTTAACTCCCCTACACCCCATGGAAGGGTCTTGGACTGTGATAGTCCTAATGTTGTATTTCATAGTTGCTTTTATGTCTTCTGTTGCAAACCAGCAGGATAAGCTGATGCAGCTTCACTGAGTACTGCCTTTGCCATGGCTGTGTGGTGTCCTTATCACATGGTTATTTGGGGAAGGGGTAAGAAAAAACAAGTAGGTCTTATATTTCATTCTCTCTCTCTCTATATATATATATAAAATAGATACTACACTCCAGAGTCTATATTAGGGTTAGCATTAGGGCATTCATTAATTAATCAATTTTTATTTTAGATAAAAAATTAAACAAAATTTCATCACAAAATAATAAAAGATTAATAAAAGTTGCTACACTGTATTTTTATCTTCTAAGAGGTTACTCCCACTACAGGACATAAACAAAAAGATTCTCCTACAAAGAAAAAACACATAATAGCACTCAACTTACTTTTCAGTGAACTAGGAGAAACTAATAATAAAATGTAACAAATTAGCTTGTACATTCAAATATTTTTGAAGCACAGTGGAATAAGTAATTTATTTTCTTTTCAATGCTCAGGAAACACTTACTAAGATAGACTACATCCTTTGCCATAAAACAAACCTCAGAGAATTTAAAGGAATGCAAACCATACAGTGTCTTATCTCTGACTATGGCAGTGAAATAAGATAAGAAACTTTTTAAACACATGGAAATAAAATAGCAGACTTATATAATCCTTTGATCATACAAAGAATGCCAAAGTTAATTTGAAAACTATAGAAAAACAACAGGAACAAAACTGTGGTATTAAATGTTTAAACTAGAAATGAGGAACTATCTCAATTCAGTACAGTAACCTAAGTTCCTATCTCAGAAAACTAGAAAAACAATAATAAAATAATAACAGTCAAGTAGAAGAAGGAAAGTACAAAGTTAAATGCAGAAAACAATTTCAAAACAGAAAAAACAGCAACAATGAAACCTAAAATGGATTCGAAAAGTATTTATTAATAAATCTGACATCTAGTGATGTTGACAAACATAGAGACAGAAGACACAGGTTGCCAATACCAGAGTCTTATAAAAGGGTGTCACTAATCCTATAGACATTAGAAAGATAAGGAATGCTATGCAAACAACTTTATGCTCATAAATTTGTCATAAGAATACCCAAACTTAAATGCACTAGATGATCTGAATTGTCCCAGAACTATTAAGTAAATAAGGAATTCCTCAGATGCAACACCTACCTAAGATTGTGGGTAATGGTGAAAGACTGCCTTCTCTCTAAGACTGGAAATAAGAGGATGCCCCTCTCACCACTCTTCAGAGCACCAGGATGCCTAGCTCTTGCAGTAAGGAAGACAATGATGAATAAATTAGAAAGGAAGAACCAAAAATACATCTATTTATGGATTGTGTGAACTTTTTTCCATTAAATTTATTGGTACATTTTAGGTATACAGTATGCTGTGGCTTTAGAGAGAGATTCACTCCAGTGGTCGTTAATTCAGGCCTTGAAGCCATGGCGTCCAGGCTCGGATCCTGGATAGCCCACTTGCTAGCAAATTGCTTAATGCTCATTTCCATTTCCTCATCTGCAAGTGGGAAAGTTAATATGGATTCACTGTGCAATGAAGAAGAATGAATGAATCTTTGGTCCACAGAATAGATGCTGAGGAACCAAACAGAAGAAGCACAGAGCACACAGAAAGGAGACTTCCCTTGGTGGCTGACTGTTCTCCTCTTTCTAGGAGCTCCAGCAGAGGAGACCCTGCTTCCCTTCCCCCTTCTTGGAGTCAGGGTCCCCGCATTCCTCTAC
>NW_022900916.1:66894991-66902577 GCF_012274545.1 Fukomys damarensis
TTTTTTTGGTACTGGAGATCGAACTTGGGACCTTGTGCTTGCCAGGCAGGCGGCGGAACCACTGATAGCCCCTATAATATGAATTTAACATCCCAGCGTTTCAGATATATTGAGGTAGGTGAGGATCCATGAGGTTTGCAGTGGAAAATGTTGGGGATTAATCTAATTTATTATACATTATCTTAGACTAAAACAGTTTGAAGAGTTTACCGAGTGAATATATGCTAAAATATATGATGTCATTTCCACACACAACTCACAAAAAGATTTTTTTCTTCACATGCATTAATATATCAGCAGTGTCTGTGTCTGTATACTTTTCCTTTGTGAAACATAACATTGAAAGGTTTTTAAATCACCCAAAGTTTCAATTTTAATATTTTGACAGATACTGTCTTCATTCACGGATAAAGAGCTTTCAGCCTATGCAAAAGCGGGAGCTGTGGCTGAAGAGGTCTTAGCAGCCATTAGAACTGTGATTGCATTTGGAGGACAAAAGAAAGAACTTGAAAGGTTTGAGTTCCTGTGTTTGTTTGCTGTTTGAGATAGGATCTCCTTTATGTACCCCAGGCTGCCCTCAAACTCATGGAGATCCTCCAGCCTCAGCCTCCCTAATGCTGACGTTACAGGCATGTGCCACCGTGCTTAGGTCTGTGTTTCTTATTTAAACTGATAGATATGCTATTCTGTGTCAGCTCAGATGTCCTGGGGACAGTTTTAATTAGAAGAGGTTTTATTTTCCAGTATAAATATGTTTCCTTAAATAACAAAGGACCTATATTGTGTAATAAAAAGTATGTAATTTGGTCATATCTGCTAATTCAAACAATTTCCTAATGTCTAGAATGGGTAGTGACAAAATTAATTTATCAATAATATGTAAAATAATTTTATAATGCTGAAATATATTTTATAGCTCTGATTTTTTTTGGTCTATTGAACTAATTCTTCTCTAATACTGAATGAATATTATTATTACCATTATTATTTTTTGTATGGGGTATTGAACTCACACTTTGTGCTTTGGTGAGGCATGCATGGTGCCACTGGGCTAAATCCTGGGCCCTGGATGACTATTTTCGCTAAGGCTTATGGAACATTTTAATCTGTGCATTATTTCCCTTCTTGCCCAGGTTTCTACTTAGGTGAGGTATATTGTATGATTTGATGTTTAAAATATAACTGACAAGCATGTTGTTAGAAAAAATTGAAGATCTTTCTTATGTAATGTTACTTAGCGTTAGTCTTGAGACTTTTATCAGATTTCCAAGTATAAATGTTGAAGTATTAAAATTCATAATATTTGTCAGATCTATTGATGTCTGAGCAGTAAAAACTTTAGCATTTAATAAAGATATAGGTGAAAACCTTTTGTTTAGGGGGTTATTAATTGTATTGTAAAGAGAGTGTTTGTAATTCAGCCACTTTGAGGAATTTCCACCTGAACTAAGACCTAATGGTTGAGAAGACTCATGGTAGAGGTAGTGATGGGTGGGCTGAAGAAAAATTTTCCAGATTCCATGAGATGGGATAGGTCTTAATACTCTCTGGGAAATCTGAGATGGCTTTTGTGACCAGTTCTTGGTTGAGGGAGGGGTGATTAGGGTGGATGTGGGCTACATATTGGAGACACATACTTGTAAGATGAAAAGTTGGGATTTATTCTATGGCCTTGGGGAAATGACTACCAATGTTATATAAGAGGAATGACCAGCCACATTTTAAGATTATTTCTTCATCTGTAAAGTTTCTGATGCATGACGGTGGGGTCAGGGAGAGCGGAGGGGGCTGGTATGGGCGTCTAGGGGAGAGGGGGATGGCGGTCTGCGAGGAGGCTGGAGAGGGTGGACGAAGATCGAAACTTAGGGTTTCATTTGAAAGGAGAGTTGGTGAAACTTCCTAGACCAAGCCCAGTCCTTCAGCTTTCTTTCTAGCTCTCCTCTTCTCTGCTTCCACATAGACCAGCAGTCAAAGTCTCAGTTTGACCTTCTCTTCCAAACAGAAGGTGAAACAGGGGCTTACTCTCTTACAATGGGAGTTTAACCAGGTTGTAAGTAAATTTAATTTAACAGAGTAGTCCTATTATCCTAACTTAAAAATATTTTCCAGCTGGGCGTGGTGGCACACACCTGTAATCCCAGCACTTGGGAGGCTGAGGCAGCAGAAGAACTGTGAGTGAGAGACCAGCCTGGACTACATAGTGAGTTCCAGGTCAGCCTCAACTACATAGTGAGACCCTGTCTCCAAAATAAAAGAAAAATATTTTCCCTCTTATATGTATCTTGCTAATGTGTATATTACTATTGATTGCTATCTTGCTCTTCTAAATACCTTTTTTAATAGGAATCAATAAATATTTTCATAATAGTTAAGAAGAATAATATTTTAAAAATACTATTTTAGGCCATTTTAGGAATTCTTAGTGTAAATATCATTTTTTTTTACAAATCTTCTAATGAATAGGATGGTTTTAAAAGCTGGTTTTATACGAGTGACTTTTTTTTTTTGGTACCAGGGATGGAACTCGGGACCTTGTGCTTGTGAGACAGGCGGCAGAACCACTGAGCTAAATCCTTGGCCCAAGAGTGACATTTTCAGTGAGAAACCTACCAGAGGGCTGGGGATTTAGCTCAGTGGCACCAAGCCTGTCTCACATGCACATGATCCTGAGTTTGATTCCCATTGCCACAAAAATAAATAAATAAATAAATAACAAGAAATTACACAAAAGGAATATTGTTTTTCAGCTCCCTTCTGTATGCTTTATTTTCATTTATGGCATCTAAGTGATTTTCTTCCCTCTTCCTTCTTCCTGTGCATATGTCTCTTCTTGCTGCATAGGATGACTTCATATCAGTGAAATGGTTTCCACTGTCTCAGTAAGCAAGACCCGCAATACAGGAGCTGATGGCATTGAATCATGGGCGTTAAAATTCCTAGGTCAAGCCATGTGTAATTTATTCCAAGTGGTACCTTTTGTTTCAGCTAAAGTACTAAAACAGGGAACACACACACTCATGAAACCTGTGTATTAAAATTAATTTTTTATTCTAAGATTATGCTGGCAGGCCAGGATTTACATATTTTAGCAATATGCTTAGATTTGGTCTTTAATGGGCAGGATTGTCATGTAAATTTCATTTCTCATGCTTTTGGAACTGGTGAAAGAGCTGGTTTTGAGATGTAGTCCTGAAGGTGATTACATCTGGGTAGGGCTTGAACTCTACTATAACAAATGAAAGAACTTTCTAACAAAAACTCATATATTTGCAATCATATAATGATGCATTTAATTGATCAAAGACCCCAAAATATGAATTCTCTGTAGAATTCAATTCTTTCATTTCAGCAATTATGAGCTGCTTTTTGCAAGGCAAAGCTCTCTAAGTTCTTCAGAGAGTTCTGATAAGTAGGATAATAATAGAGTTAAGACTCGGTTATTCTTTTTCCTAATCATTTCACCTTGGTTCTATATTTTCGAAGTTGTTCATCCTCTTTAACTGTGGGCCCTATTTGCTTCTATGCACATTTTTCCTTTTGAGTTGAGTAATCTGCATTCCTTTGAAATGAAGATAACCTGGCACAAACTGTTCATTTAGCTTTAACATAGAAATCATTCCCTCTTCAAAGATTTAAAAGTACAGTAAAGCCTTGGCCTGCAAGCATAATTCATCTCACGAACATGCTTGTAATACAGAGCATTAATATATCAAAGTGAATTTCCTCCATAAGAAATCGTGGAAACTCAGATGCTTCATTCCACAGCCCCAAAATATTAATATAAAAATGATTACAAACTGTAGTATAGTACAAAACCATAAGGAAAATATGAAATATAAAGAAAAATAAACAAATTAACCCGTAGTTACTTTTGAAAACCTTCATGGCTGGTGTGAAGGAGACAAGAGAAAGAAGGGCTACTGTGTAGGACGACTTTCACTGTCACTAATGGGATCACTGCTGTCTGTTGGCTCAGTGGAATATCTTTTCCTTTCATGTGACTTTAACAAGGAATGGATCCAGTGACACTTGCTTTTGGTTCCTTTAGAGGATTTCGTAGAAATGTGACATTGCCTTGTCCTTAAACAGTTATCTACAGCCTTATTCAGTGGTGCTTTTCTGCAAAATTTTGCCTTGTTTCCCACCTTTTACACATCTTCCTAGTCGCATTTGAAGTGAAGAATTCCTCTGCCTTTTTTTGCCTCCTCTATAGCCTCTTGCTGTTGGGAGAGAATTACCAGCAATCGGGGTGGGGGGCTGGAGGGAGGGAGGGAGAAAGGAGCCACTGGCTCAGTTATGTTCATTTACGTTATTACGAGCCATCACTTATTATTTTTTAAAAATGTTTGTTCATCTTGTATTACACTTGTCCAACACATTACTTGAAATCTTAGGTTTTACTGTACTTAAATTACAACTTGGGAAATAACTCATAAGAGCAGGAGAAAAAAATGTGTGAGTAGACAATGTGTGAGTGCAACATTTTTTTTTTCTGTTCACTTCTTTTCACCCCCTTTTCTAGAATTTATTATATTACTTCTAAGCAGTCTTAATGGATCGTCTGTAAGATTTTTGTGCTGTCAACCAGTTATAGGATTTCTGTGTATTGACTTGGTTCTCTCAATCCCTGCAGCTAGAAGGCATTTGGTGTCCGAGCCACATGCAAGAGCCCTTTGTTCTAGCTTCCTGCAGCCATGAATGACAAATGCTAGGAAAGATGTGTAGGCAATATGGAGAAAGGGTAAACTGATGAACAGTGGTAGAATATCACATATTTTTAACTAAAAATACTTTTGGTACCGGGGATCGAACTCAACACCTTGCACTTGTGAGATAGGCAGCGGCACCACTGAGCTAAATCCCTGGGCAAGTCAAAATATTTTTATGGATTAGTGACTTTTAAAAGAGATACGTAACTCCACTGCCTCCTTAGTGCAGCAGGCAGCTCGTCAGTCTCATAAAACACATGTGTATGAAATTAACTTATTTTGATATACAAATATTGCATAGCAATTCAGATGCTCAGAATGCTTTCACAGAAGTAATCTCACAGTTCTTCCTTATGGTGGTCCTTGAGGGAAGCAGGACAAAGATCAGACTCCAAACTTCTTTAAGGTTCAGAGATTTAAATGACTTTCTTCTTCTTAGTACTTTCTGGCATTATAGCTCCATTATGTTAATTAATGACAGAGGCATGCAGATTTTGAAGAGCAGTTTTTCCCCATAGATTTTCCTTGTCTTATGTAGGAAAATACATGTTCTAGAAGTTTGCAAAAGTATTGCTTCACTCATTTAGCTCTTGCTAAGGCCAAGGTTGGAGTTTCAGATTTCCCCACAAATAACGTGCTCTCTGAAAGCCTCAGTTTTCCTTTTCTCCAAGAGGGGAAGAAATAGTAACTTTATAGGGTGACTCTATGGGCAGAAGGAGAAAATCAGTGCAATCCTCTGGGTTGGGCACACTGTAACTCCTCAATACCATCGTGCTACACTCACATACTTTTAATAAAATTTAAAGATGTGTGTGACAATTTTTGTTCTTTGTCCCAGGTACAATAAAAATTTAGAAGAAGCGAAAAGAATTGGGATAAAGAAAGCTGTCACAGCCAACGTTTCTGTTGGTGCCAATTTTCTGCTCACCTATGCATCCTATGCGCTGGCGTTTTGGTATGGGACCATCTTGGTCCTGTCTGGTGAATATTCTATCGGACAAGTGTTCACTGTAAGTTATATGTGAGTTATGAGAAGAAATGAATCTTCACCAGAAATGTTAATGAAATGGAGCGGTATTGGCCTAACTTTAGAAGAATATATTTTGAAAAATGATTGAATACTGGAGACATGCAAGATGGCACCGACCTGTTATTCCATCTCCTCAGGAGGCTGAGGATTTCCAAATATGAGGCCCACCTTGTAACACAGCAAGACTGTGTCTGAAAAATAATATAAAAAGTCTTATGGCTCAGTGTTAGAGTGGCTGCTTAGCATGCGTGAAGCCATGGGTTCAATGCCCAGCTCCACAGAAGATAAAACAGAAAGGAAAAGAAAGAATGAAAAGGGAATTAGATGCATCCAGCGAACAGTCTTCTCTTCTTTCTACATCTCTTGCATAGTTTTTCCTGTGGCTAAACAGTATGAAGATCAGCAATCTCTCTAGCATGGACTTGGATTTGATGAAATCATTTCCTTGTGCCAAATCTGAGGCTGAGCTCTTCATATTTGTTTTCCAATTAACTCTTCACAAAGCAAATGGCAAAGCACACAGTTTAATTTACTCTCAAATTCTTTTGAATGGCACACAATACACCTGATATATTTAGGAAGTATAAATCATTACTCCTCTTAAAGAAAGTTCTGTTTGAGATGTTTTTGTAGTATAGAACTTTACACAAGTAAAGCAGATTTGCCACTTGGTGGTATCTTCTTCTTCTTCTTCTTCTTCTTTTTTTTTTTTTTTTTTTTTTTTTGGTACCAGGGGATCGAACTCAGGACCTTGCATTTCGAGGCAGGCGGCGGCCCCCACTGAGCTAAATTCCTGGCCCCTGATGGTATCTTCTTTTATTTAAAAAAATGAAGTAATTCATCAGTGAAGCTCAAATTTCTTGTTAGACAGCGCACTGAATTTCTTTTCTTAAGGCCAAATATACAAGTTTATTGAGTTATGCAAAACTGTTTTCTTGAATCCATTAAAACTTACTTTTCTCAAGATTCAGCTTTGTAGGATCCATGTAATAATTGCCTCTTGTAATTTTGAAATAGTTGCCTCATACAACATTTTGAAGCTATTGTATTAAGAATGGCTTTTACCAAAAAGTTTATAATCATATTAGTATCTGGTTTAATTGTGAAGTAGACAAGCAGTTTATTTTTTCTGTGCTTAAGATAGACAGATACCATGCTCACTCATGGTAGGTAAGTGAAATATACTATCCCTGAAGTAGGTCCACAGTCCTAAATAAGCAGTTTAAATTCAGTATTCCCAGAACCCAAATCTGCTTCACAGAGGAGAGGTGTCCAGCATAGTAAGTACAGGATTTGGTGGATGTGGTTCAAACTGCAGCTCTGCACTTACTAGCTGTGTTACATAGGGCAGTCACCTAAGTCTTGCAGGCCTGTGACCTTTTTGGTCAAATCAATGTGTGAAGAAGACTGTGGCCTCCATTTTAGTATCTTGTAGAATGTGAAATAATGAATAAAGAATGACTTAGCCGAATTCCTTCTCTGTAAACTTTTGGGAAGTGTAATTCCCAGAAGATGTAGGAAAAAAATGAACAGTGACATTAGTTTGCCTTAACTTCTTTTGTTTTTTGGTACCAGGGTTCAAACTCAGGTCCTTGTGCTTGAGAGGCAGGCACCGGAACCACTGATCTAAATCCCTGGCAATATTAACTTCTTTTTTTGTTGTTGTTTTTTGTTTTTGTTTTTTGAGACAGGGTCTCACTATGTAGTTGAGACTAACCTGGAACTCACTATGTAGCCCTGGCTTGTCTTGAACGAATAGCGATCTTCCTGCCTCAGCCTCCCAAGTGCTGGGATTACAGGTGTGCACCACTACACTGACACAACTTCTTTTTTTTTTTTTTTTTTTT
>NW_022900916.1:66902645-66905564 GCF_012274545.1 Fukomys damarensis
GGGGTTGAGCTCGGGTCCTTGCGCTTGCAAGGCAGGCCAACGAACTGCTGATCTAAATCCCCAGCCCTCAACTCAACTTCTTATAGAAGCAGAAAAAAGTGTTTAGTTCCATTTAGCCTTCCCAGTGATCTAAATACAAATTCTAATCCATTGAAGAAATACAAAAATGTTCTGTTATGATACTATGATCACTAATTTACATCATTGTTTCACTGAGCAAGTAAGACCAATAGAGCTTTCTTAATATACTAAATAAAAGAATGTAAACATCAAAATTTTTTACATTTTAAAAATTTCTATTCCAGTTGATAAATTATAAGTGTATTGCTCCTGTGGAGTATAATGTAATTATATGTATGTATGTATGTATGTATATATATATGTAGAGTGATTAAATGAACCAAATCAACATGTATCACTTTACTTAATGATTTTGAAGTGGCACATTTAAATTGAACTCTCTTTGTTAAAAACTCTTAAAATATTTTTACTATTCAGAATTCTTAACTTGCCTTGCAGTTTTAGTCACTCTTTTTTTTTGGTACCTGGGATTGAACTCTGGCCCTTATACTTACAAGGCAGACAGCAGAACCACTGAGCCAAATTCCTGGCTGCCTTGCAGTTTTAAACGGACTTAGTTACGATGGAAGAAAGAAGTTTGGAAAACATACAGTAAAAACTAAGGAACTTGATGGTCTTCCTTCACATTCCTCAGGTCTTCTTTTCTGTATTGATGGGGACTTTAAGTATTGGACAGGCATCTCCGAATATTGAAGCATTTGCCAATGCAAGAGGAGCGGCTTACGAAATCTTCAAGATAATTGACAATGTAAGTCACGGATGCCTTGTCACCAAGAGCAGATTTTCTCTTAAGCATTTATTTCGTTACCATTTTTTCTGGTTTCCCCCGAAATATCACTGAGAGGAAGTTACTGCAACTCATTCACTTACTGATCTTCTGAACGTTGATTCTGTGTAGGAGCCGTGCATTGACAGCTTCTCAACCAGCGGCCACAAACCGGACAATATTAAGGGCAACGTGGAATTCAGCAATATCCACTTCAGTTACCCGTCCCGAAAAGAGGTCAAGGTATGACGGTAACTGATTAATGAGTGACTGGACAATATGTTGGATGAAAAGTTTCTGTCTCTAAGAGCTGTGAAAAAGGAAAAATGCATGTGTGCTGTAGCCTGGTATTGAATAGAGCTGCTAATTCACGAGGCCTCTCTCTGTGTGACCTGTGGCGAAGTCTGCCTCTCCCTTGCCTCGGTAGATCTTGAAGGGCCTCAGCCTGAAGGTGCAGAGTGGGTGAGTGACTGGACAATATGTTGGATGAAAAGTTTCTGTCTCTAAGAGCTGTGAAAAAGGAAAAATGCATGTGTGCTGTAGCCTGGTATTGAATAGAGCTGCTAATTCACGAGGCCTCTCTCTGTGTGACCTGTGGCGAAGTCTGCCTCTCCCTTGCCTCGGTAGATCTTGAAGGGCCTCAGCCTGAAGGTGCAGAGTGGGCAGAGAGTGGCCCTGGTTGGAAACAGCGGCTGTGGGAAGAGCACGACGGTGCAGCTGCTGCAGAGGCTCTATGACCCCAGCGAGGGCACGGTGAGCGGGACGTGGGCCCTCAGCAGTCGCCGCTGCAGATCCTTCTCCTGCTGTGGTCTCCACTGCAAATGTGTGGACATCTGACTCGTTTTTGCTTTCAGGTCACTATTGATGGACAGGACATCAGGACCATAAATGTGAGGTATCTGCGGGAAATGATCGGTGTGGTGAGTCAGGAACCGGTGCTGTTTGCCACCACAATAGCTGAAAACATCCGCTATGGTCGAGAAAACGTCACCATGGATGAGATTCAGAAAGCTGTCAAGGAAGCCAACGCCTATGACTTCATCATGAAACTGCCCCATGTGAGTGGTTCATTCAAGAGGTGCAAAGCACAGAGCTCTGGTCCAGCAGAATCCACCTAGAGTTAGGAAGCGACTACACATTGGAGGAGTAGCCTAAGGATGGAAACCAAGCTTAGCCTGTGTGTAGCAAGGGCAGTTAGCAGTAGATACAGTTTTTGAAGGTGGGGCTATGTGTTGCTGATTTGAAAGCCTGGGATTGTAGCACCTCTGTTGATTGCGTGGTTTATGGGATTACATGTCACTTTAAAATGTGAATGTGAAATAACCTGTGCTCTTGCTCAGGCCTTTGGTGCTTTTTCTGTTGTAGAAATTTGACACCATGGTTGGAGAGAGAGGGGCCCAGCTGAGTGGTGGACAGAAGCAGAGAATCGCCATAGCCCGCGCCCTGGTGCGCAACCCCAAGATCCTGCTGCTGGACGAGGCCACGTCGGCCTTGGACACAGAGAGTGAAGCAGTGGTTCAGGTGGCCCTGGATAAGGTCTGTGAGCCCGGGTCGCACCAGCTGTTCTTAAGGATAATAGCATTCTCTTGTTAATTTTACTCAGTTTGATTTATTTCTGATTTTTTTCCTAGCGGATTCCCTTACCTATCAAAAAGACCAGACCTCCAAGGCTTTTCCTGTTTGCTTGCTTGTTAACTTTCTGTATGTTTCTCTGATCTCTCTTTTATATCACAATGCTTTCATCTAAAAACATTTGTAAATCTTTTAAATTAAACAATGAGAAATGTAGACTCAAAAAAAAATTGATTTTCATTGTGATCTTGACAGCTTTGCTATAAAGATAACCATTTTACAATTTGAAAATTTATAGTACTGTCTAGAAGAAGAAAATACAATCTGGAAATTCACTTTTAATTTATAGAATGTAAGTGTCATGTTTAGACACTGGAAAAGAAGAAATTTTGTGTCATCAAGATACAGCAGAATAGTTGTTGATTTAGCTCAGTGGTTCCTCTGCCTGCCTCACAAGTGTAGGTCCCGAGTTCAATGTCTGTTACCAAAAAAAAAAAAAA
>NW_022900916.1:66905652-66918446 GCF_012274545.1 Fukomys damarensis
GAAAGAAAAAACATGCAAGATAGAGGCAGAAAGTCTATGGTATTATTCACCTACGTCAGGCTTGAAATGTCATTGATTATCAACAAAGGTTTACCTTTATCTTAGTTACTTTGTCATTGCAGTCACAAAATACCAACCACCCACAAGTTGAAGAAAGAAAGGTTTATCTTACCTAACATTGTGTAGAGGTTTCAGTCCATAGTTGGCTGGCGCCAAGGCAGTATGGTATGTAGAGGAGAAACAATCCAAGTCATGGCAGGCAGGAAGCACTTAGCTCTCTTTCCTTTTGTCCCATTCAGGTACGAGCCTGCTGGTTGGTGCCACTCACACCCAGGGTGGGCCTTCTGTCCTCAGTAAGTCCATTCAGCCAGCCCAGAGCTACGCTGACCTAATCAGTGTGTTCATCCAGTGCCATGCACCCTTAGCCCAGCATCTCAGAGCCCTGATCCCACTACCTCCAAAAGTCCCACCTGTCAGGGCATGAAGCATGGGAGGATCATGTAGATATGAGCCATAACAACCTTTCAGAGCTTGAGTACAGGACAGACTAATTCACCCTAGACAGCCAGAGTGTGCTCCTGCTGTGCAGCAGACACTGTGCTTCCTCTTCCTGCTGTGATAGTAACTGGGCCACCTGGGGAGCACAGGGAATGTGCAGAACTTGTAAGCAAAGGTGCTGGGGCACCTCTGTCACAGAGGTTCAAAGATGAACCCACATTCCTTACAGTTCTCCTCTCTCCAGTGATAGAGCCCTTTATGTTCCTTTGAACAGCCCATCAGTGTGCTCAGTAGATTATAGCAGGAGCTGAAAGCAGTTTGGTAAACATTCGGAGCCAAACTAGAAGTAGATGAGATGAAGACTGCTTTTCCCGTAGTGTATCAGTGATTTCACATCTGTATTTTTCTTTTTGTTTCCTTCTCTTTGTTTTCCTGTTATCCTAAAGTGGAAGTATGTATCAAACTAGAAAAAAAGAACGGTTTTGTATGATTTTATTTAAAATAATTTTCTATAGAATACAAATTATGTGATTTAATTTCATGTGGATGAATTTTCTCCAGATAGACAATGAGTTGGTGCATTGCTTTCTCTCTTTAGTTATTGGACTCTAATTTTTCTCACACATTTTTCTTTTCAGTATTTTTAATAGTTTTTTTTTCATCTTCTTTGTGGTATTTTTGTATATATGTATATTTTAAGTTCTATTGCTTCTTACTGGAAAGAATATTAGAGTGACAATTATCAGAATACTTACAGAGATTAAAGAAATGTTAGATAATTTTTGTTTATCTGTCCCTGTTTTGTATTAAACTAAAAATGAAGTGACATTTGAAAACATTTACAGAGCACTTGCTTTTAATTACAAATATCATTTATTAAGCACTTTGTCTATATGCAGTGCTAAGTTCTTTGTGTGCATTTTTTTTAGTAATGAGACCTACTCTGAGCAGTGAGTACTGATATCCTGCCTTGACGTAAGAGTACACTGAGCCTCATTCAGATGAATGATAAAATACTGAAATTTACAAATTTATAAATGGGACAAACAAGATTTCAATGTAAGTTAATATGATTATAGAGCCTGGAATTGTAGTCTTATGTTTACTGTCTGTCTTAATCAGGAAGAGAAGGTATATCACGACTGTGATTAATCATAGTACTTTGAGATAGGACAGCACAACTTACAATCCTGGTCACCAGCTTTTGTATATGAGTGTAGCGCCCTGGCCTATGCTGCTTTTAATTGGTCATTGCCTGGGCTGTAGTTTTTTTGTTACTTTTGATACAGCCCTGATCATTAGTGTAAATATTGTATAGACTGATGACTGTTAAGTAAAACACTTAGTAGTGACATACACAACATTAATACATAAATGATATATGTGTTATACAATAGTAAACCATCGTTTGATGAAGACGTATCAGTTGACTGTACATTTATTGAGGTCAGAGACCATCTTCTACAGTTTTTCTAGTTTACAGTGTCTGAAGAAGTGTTAAATACAAATTGGGTGAATGCTTTATGTGTGTGTGATTGTTAGTGCATTCAAGAGCCAAATTTCTGCACCTTTAGGTCCGAGAAGGCCGGACCACCATTGTGATAGCTCATCGCTTGTCCACAGTTCGCAATGCTGATGTCATCGCTGGGTTTGAAGACGGTGTCATTGTGGAAAAGGGAAATCACGAGGAACTCATGAAAGAGAGGGGTGTTTACTACAAACTTGTCACAATGCAGGTCTAGTACCTCGAATTTTCTCAAATTGTCTTAGTTATAAACTGATATTGCTGTGATTTGTGCTAACAGTAAATATTATTTGATCTCATGTTGAAAAGTAGGAAAAATACTTAGGGGAGTCAGGAAACGTTGAATGTTTGTCTTAAAAGATAAGAATGTAAGAAGGATAACAATACAAAAGGATTAAAGGTAAGCTCTGCAGTATGGGGGCCACTAGCCACAATGGCTACTGATCATTTGAGTGGTGGTTGAACTGAACTGAAATGTTGCAAGTAGAAAATGCAAGCAAGGCCTGTTAGAGAGAATGAGAACTATGCCAATGATTTTATCCATAGATTGCATATTCAAATGAATATATCATTAGAATCAGTAATATCTTGGATAATTAATCTTGGTTTTACCTCTTTGTTCATGTTTTTTACCGTGAGTCCTACAAAATTATAAATGAGAAATGTGACTCACATTTTGTCTTGATTATGTATTATGTATTCTGTTTGCTGTGGTTCAAAATGAACTTGATTTAAGTCAAATAGTTACAGAATGAAAACAACCAGATAAAGTATTTGAAAGAAATATCATGTTATTTTACTATACCCAGTAGGAATCCTTCTTTTGTTGTTTTTTTTTTTTGTTGTTTTGTTTTGGTACCAGGGATCAAATTCAGGACCTTGCACTTGCAAGGCAGGTGGTGGTAACCACTGAGCTAAATCCCTGGCCCAATCCTTCTTATTCAGTCATTTTTAATTTCAAGTATATATTCCAAAACTAATAGTGGTTTAACACGATCCCCCCCGCCCGCCATACTGGGTATTGCACTCAGGACCTTGTGCTTGCGAGGCAGGCAGCAGCACAACTGAGCTAAATCCCTGTCCCTAACACCATCGTTTCTTGTTATCACTTAAATTATCATTTCCTTGCTGTCTGATGTTTAATTGTCAATTTTCATTACTTTCCTGAGTCTAACCAGCTTATGCATATTTCTTGTTTATTTTAGACAGGAGGAAATGAACTTGAATTAGGAAAAGAAATTTTTGAATCCAAAAGCGAAATTGATGCCTTGCTATCTTCAAAAGATTCAGGATCCAGTCTCCTAAGAAGATCAACTCGCAGGAGTATGCGTGCATCACAAGGCCAAGAGAGAAGGCTGAGCACAAAAGAGGCGCTAGTAAGAAGGACAGCAGCACTCTGTGTCCTGTGTCCTCCCTCGGGGCTCCTAGCTGCGTGGGCTTGCAGTCCTGTAGGAGCAGGAACGAGAAGTGGTTTTTCAGCATCTTCTGTTCTGTCTTTCAGAATGATTCATAATGCAAGGTGTTGATACTTCACAGTCAGTTAAAATTTGAGATTAAGAAATCACCTGAAGATTTGTAGACTTAGAATTTAAAATTTCTGTGATTTATCAGTACTTACAAATATTCATGTCATCTTCTGAGTGCCAGGCCAAGAGTTAAAGCTTTGTTGAAACATCATTTCTGAAAAATCTAAAGGGTATAAAAACAATAGAAAGGGTACTTTTATTTGAAATAAAAGCACTTTTATTTGAAGAGGAAACCACCAAGAATAATAGAGCACAGGGCCAAGGATTTAGCTGAGTGGTTCTGCTGCCTGCCTTGAAAGTAGAATGCCCTGAGTTCCATCCCCATTGCAAAATAAAAAAATAGAGTATATTTATTATTTTTCATTTGTGTATATGGTTGAACTATACATCATAAGCTACTAATTTTTAAAAAACAAGCTTATTGTAATGTTTTATGTTTCCTAGGATGAAAATGTACCTTCAGTTTCCTTCTGGAGGATTTTAAAGCTGAATTTAATGGAATGGCCTTATTTTGTGGTGGGCGTGTTTTGTGCCATTATAAATGGAGGCCTGCAGCCAGCATTTGCAGTAATATTTTCAAGGATTATTGGGGTAACTGGTTTATGTCTATTCTTTTTTGCATTTGCTTAGAAGTCCTGATGACGGAGTGACTGCACTGTTTGTATTTGTACTAGTACACACTGTGGCAAAAAACATGACCTTTCACGTGAAACCATACAATAGAAGTCTAGTTGGTGAGAGGAAAGCTGACTTTAGAAAACTCTGTCCTGGTTTCTATCCTGTTGACTTCTATTGTAGGTCCTTGTGGAATAGCTCCCTAAAATAGTGAGAATCTCAAGATGACTTTCGTATCCTGCCATCATTGGGCTCTAAGCAAAACCTTTTCAATATCTGGTAGTGGAAAGAAAACTACAAAGCAACAGCTTCCTAAAGAAGTTGATAAGAAATGGTCACATTGGTTTTACTTTGTCTTAATGGTGGCTTTTTTGATAAGAAAATTATAATCTGGGCAGACCTACTCTTTCTAGTGACCGACTTTCAGCTATCAAGCTGAGAACACCCTTACTATACTGCTGAAAACCTTGAGATTACCCTGAAATACTTGAAATATTCTACTGAAATACTTGAGAATGTCATATTGCTGAGTGATCACCACAAAACTTAAACCGTACGCTAACTTTTGATTTTACAGGAAAAATGCTGGATTATTCAAGTCTACTGTTCCTTGGCTAGCTCATTTCAGGTTGATATTTACATTTATGTTTTTCTGCTTATATGTTAAGGTAGGAAGATCTCAAGTTTGATGCCAGTCAAGGCATCTTATCTCATCTCTGTCAAAAAATAAAAATAAATGATCAAGAAATATAGCTTAGTGTGAAGCCCTGGGTTGACTCTCTAGGACTACAAACAAATAAACAAACAAAACCCAGTATCTTCTTTGTGCCAAGTATTTTTTTTATACTGAGAAAATAGCAAGGCCCCAAATGTCTGATCTCTTGGAACACGTACGCTAGGTCAGGGTGCAGCAAACTTTTCCTCCCAAGGGTAAGAGAACAAATACTTTATGTTTTCAGGCCATGTGGTTTGTGTTGCAAATACTGCCTGGGTATTGATGATCCACGTTTGGATCTGGATCCCCTAGGTAGTGGGCTGGCTTCATCCACACCTTTGTAAACAGTGAACCTAGCGTCAGATTGCTTGGGTCTGTATTCTTGTGTTATCTCTTGCTGGCTGTGTTACCTTGAGGAAGTTAATGTGTCACTCCGTGCTGCAGACTCTGCTTGCAAAATGGAACTTTCAGAGATAGTTGTGAGAATAAAAGGAACAGTATACATGAATTTGTTTAGAGTAATGCCTGGCACAGAGAAAGAACACAGTGATCTTTGGCTATTTTTTTTTTTTAATGACTAGTCCAGAAAAATTCATTTCTTCTAAAATCCTTTTTGAAATAAAATATGAAGTTAGGATTGGATCTCTCTAAGGAGGCTGATTTGGCTGTGTGAAAGGAAATATGTTTGTGTTGTTCACAGTTTTCCTTGAACCCAAGACATTCTGTAGCTCTCCTCACCACCTTCTAGAAAGGTTCCCAGGAATGGTGCTAGGTGAGCTGGCTGCTCTTCCCCGTGGGCTCTCTAACTGGCCATTGTACAAGCAGTGCTGGTTCACACCTCCTTTCTTTCTGCAAAGCCTGGGCTGAGTAACTGAACACTTCCTGTGATCACCAGATTTTCTCCAGATGCCTTGAAATAGCTTGAAGTATCCCCAGTAAATCGCCACACAATGCAGCTCTCACCAGGGGAAGAGGAACGTGTTTGATTTCCACTTTACACAGGAGGGTAGCATTCAGTACTCCAGAGGTTACCTGAGCAGGCGAAGCACTGGGTCAGTGCGTGAATGACAGGCCCTCTCTTGGTCTCTAAGGAAGGCAGAGTACAGGTAGATGCCCGGGAGACTGGCTTCATGGAGGCCAGTTCTCATTTCCGGTGTCCTGAGGCTCTCCCCAGCGCAGACCGTGCCAGACCAGTGTGAGTAAACTAACAGCCTTCAAATATTTTCTTCATAGGTGTTTGCAAGAAACGATGATGAAACCAAACGGCAGAACAGTAACCTGTTCTCACTATTGTTTCTACTCCTTGGAATCGTCTATTTTATCGTATGTTTCCTGCAGGTAAATGTGTACATTTTTACTTTTCTCATGGTGGGGGCATCTGTAAACATCTGTGTAATTTACCCTTTAGTTGAATCGCCCCTCAGTGAACTTGACTGTTAGTTGTTCTGCATTCTCTGCCTCCCTTGCTCACTCATCCTCCCTCTCACCCCCTCCCGTGTGGAGATATCGATGAAATCTGGGAGTGGAGTGGATTGCTCGTGTGTAGTGATTGGAAGTCCAAGTGGGAGTCAAAAATGGCTTTGGGGAAACCCTGGATATGTTTACATTTATCCTGTATTGTGAAACTCCTTCATGGAACTTTTGCTAAAGGAAAAACACTCTGAAGGAAGAATGGCAAGCCTCAAGTAAAAACTGTAGGAACTGTGTATCTATTCAGATTTTACAGGTTGCATATCATTTGGCTGAAATAAAACTGTATAGCTTTTTGTGACAATACACCTGAAAATAACAAGTTAAAGGAGAAGTTTATTTTATCTATATTTTAATTTTCATTAGCATGTTTGGAGTACATAATGAATACATGCATCATGGAGAATTAGTACCTGTATGTAATTCATCTCAATTCTGTTTACTTCCCTTCTTGTCCCCTGGCCCCTCCTTTTCTGATATTAAAGTTTTAGAGATTTTATACATTCTTTTTTTTTTTTTTTTTTTTTTTTTTTTTTTTTAATTTTTTTTGCTTTTTTGAGACAGGGTCTCACTATGTAGTTGAGACTGACCTGGAACTCACTGTGTAGCTCAGGCTGGTCTCAAACTCACAGCGATCCTCCTCCCTCAACCTCCCAAGTGCTGGGATTACAGGCATGCACCACCATGTCCAGCCACTATACATTCTAGACATTAATGTATCTAAAGAGCAAATGGCAAAAATTTTCTCTACTATTCTGTAGGCTGTCTCTGCACTCTCATTTTTTTGTGTGTGTTCAGAAGCTTTAAATGTAATGTAATATCATATATTGAGTTTTTTTTCTTTTTTTGAGACAAGGTTTTGCTTTGTAGTTCAGACTGGCCCTGAACTATGTAGCCTTGGTTGCCTCGAACTCACTGTGATCCTCTTTCCTCAGCCTCGCGAGTGCTGGGATTGAAGATATGCTCCAACATGTCTGGCCATATGTTGATTCTTGCTTTTATTTCCTGTTTATTCGAATCCTATTCAGGAAATTTTTGCCTGTGCCTATGAGTGACTTCAAGTGTTTCCCTATGTTTTCATTCAGCAGTTTCAACCTTTTGGATGTTATTATTTGCTAATCCCCATTTTCAATTCATTGTTAAACAAGACATGAATAAGGATCTAGTTTCAGTCTTCTACATATAGATAATTCAGGTTTTTCAGAAACATTTTTAAAGAGGCTATATTTTGTCCAACATACACGTAGTGATTGAAAAATACAGTGAATGTTTAAATTAAACAAAATTTATTGCAGTGAAAGATACACCAGATGGCCTCTCCTACTTGAAAAATACTTATCCCATCATTATTACCACTTTCTAAATGATGGGGTATAATCAAAAGTACAGAAACTTGGATGCCCAAGGCCCCAAGTTCAATCCCCGCTACCAAAAAAAAAAAAGTACAGTGAATGGTGCTGGTGAGTGTCATCCAGTGGAAAGACAGGCTCATGAAAACATGGTGTGTCCTCATCCCCCTTAGTCACTGCATCTGGCACTATGCAACATCTGGCTCTTCCCCAAAGTCAAAATGACCATGAAAGGTGAATGTAATGAACCAACTCAGGACATGAAGACAGCATAACTAAAGAGATTCATAATAAGTCTTTGTTCACTTTGTCTGTAAAACTGTGGCTGAGTCTCTGACGATCCTCCCGTGTGACCTGTTCTTTTTCTTCATAGGGCTTCACATTTGGCAAAGCTGGAGAGATCCTCACCACGCGGCTGCGGTACCTGGTTTTCAGGTCCATGCTCAGACAGGTATGCGTGCTGAGGGCTGACCCAGGGACGTGTGGGACACCCATTGAGTCCTAGGGTGCAGTCGGTGGTGCTCAATGTCATTGCTGGAACTTGGCTCCTGTACTGCTTGTCCCTCATTGCCATCTCCAAGAGGGGACATGGGAGGCTGATGTCCTACCGTCTGTGTACTGCAGGGGAGGAGCACAAGGGTCTACACTGCTTTGAATTATTTTTTTTCCCCTGGTACTGGGATTAAACTCGGGACTTAGCACTTGGGAAGCAGGTGGTGACACCACTGAGCTAAGTCCCAGGACCCTGCACTGCTTTGATATGTGGAGCCCGCTGATTCGATTCACCTCCAGCTTTTGTTTCATCATTTATAGGGAGTGTAGGCAAAAGTGATCTTCATTGCCCCTCCTTTTTCCCTAGTCTTTCTTTCCTCCTTCCTCCAGGACCACAGGATTCTTCCTCCTCTTTTGTACAAGAGGTACCCATTGTGTTCTTCAATTCCACAAAATGAAACTTACCACCATGGCTCATTCCTCACTTCCTCATGTCTGTGAGTCAGTAGACTAACACACTACTCATGCTTGCATGTACTGACCTAATAATGACTTCATGGAAGGTCTCCCACATTTTGCATGTTTGCAACCCAGACAGCAGATAGTATGAATATTTTCTGTAGAATGGGAAGTAGGGGTGCTGGGTGTGGTGGTGCATATCTGTAATGCCAGGCATCTGTGAGGTAAGGTTTGCAATTTCAAGTCCAGCTTGAGCACTTCAGTGACTTAGTGAGACCCTGTCTTAAAACTATAAAGATTAAAAAGGTCTAGGGATGTAGCTCAGTGCAAAAACCAAGGGTTCAATCCCCAGGAGCAAAAAAAAAAGGAGAAGAAGAAAGAAAGAGACAAGATTTAGAGAACATAAAAACATTCATATTCAAACAGGAAAATATGTTTAATACTCAAGAAAATCTTATATGGAACTTAAAACTTTCATTTTTAAAATCCTTGATCACTTGCCATTGAATAAGACGATTCTCTAGAATTTTGCCCCAGATGTGCCAGGGGTGCCGGAACCCCATACAGGAAACATGTTTGTGCTGTTAAGACTTCTGGAGGACATTCCTATTTTCCTGGCTGGCTTTGCCTCTGTCGTCCTGTCCCATCTTCTAAATTGTCCTGTTTTTGAGAACTGGAGCAAGGGACATGTGCAGCCAGGATGACTGATGACTAAGGGAGCACTGTTGGATGGGGGCCTTCCCTGGTCTCTGCAGATCTAACCACATTTATAACTGAAATTCCTCTTGGGCTGAAGGCTGACCTTGCTGCAGCGCCAAGTGTCCCATTACCCAGCAGGCTCAGGGCCAAGTCCCAGGCCCGTTGTCCTCTGAGAGCCGAGTTGACAGACTGCGTGATGCCCTCTCGGTAAGCTGTTAAGTGGGAAGAGCATACTAAAGCCTTCTGCGTGCCATCAGTAGTACTGCTTGTAAGGCATTCGCATCCGGATCGTGTGTGTCCTAGAGAGAGTTACTTTCCACTGGGGAGGAAATTAAGCACTTGGGAATACTAAGGAGCAAATTCATGAAGGCTACAAAAATGATAAGCTGCTGCTTATATACAAATCATCAGTGCAGGTAACTCACTGGAGATCATAGTATTGGTGACAGATATAATTCATTCTTTAGATTCATAATTTTATATATGCGTATTAAAAATATAAACAATTTTACAAGGGAAATTCTGTGTCATATTCAATGTCAAAGTTTAATCTGCATGAGGTTGATTTGTTTTAGTTTTGTTTAATTTTTTAGGTACCTGGGATCAAATTCAGGACCTTGTGCTTCTGAGGGTACTGAGCTAAATCCCAGGCTAGATAAGATTTTTTTGATGATTTAACTCCAATTCATTTCTTCAGCCTTGAGCTACAGTTACCCTTGTTGCTTGTTCACCTTCTTCATTTGGATGTGTAGAAAACGCCTCACAGTTTACCGTTTTCCCCTTGAACTTTTCACTCTGTTCTCCCCTCCCTGCCCTTCTTTGTCCATATCAGTAATTGATGGCACCACTCTGCAGGTCACCTTGGCTGAAAACCTTGGTGACTCCTCTCTGTGCCTAACGTTGCAGCAGTCTCCTACCTGGTTCCATCATCCCAGCCTCATTCTGTTTCAGTAGTTTCACTCGTAACAGGCAGGATTGTTCTGCTAAAATACAAGGTAAAGCACATCCCTGTGTCCCAAACCCGCCAGCTAGATGTATATTCCAAGGTGAAGACTGGAATCTTTAGTTATCTAAAGGCCGACGTGACGTGTCCCTCCCCTACTTCCCAAACCCCATCCCTGACAACTTCTGTTACACGGAAACCCTACATTGTATACCTTTGTCCCTCATGCAGTATATACGCCACTCTTTAGATCGTTGTATGAGCGAGAGAGAGTTACACGAGGACAAATCTTTGCAGAGGGAAAGGCATCTTTTACAAATACACAGAAAATTTGTTTTAGGTTCCTGGAGCCGGTAAGGGTTTCTTGCTAGTGTATGAACCGATTATGTGTGGCTTTGCCCAGGGCCTTCATGGTGTGTTTCATGCTTTCTTTGAATATACTCGTGCCGTCCTTCATTTAGGTCTCTGCTGAAATGTCACCACAGAGAGTGTGTTTCCATTCCCTCCTCAGTTTCTCCAACAGCATCTTCCCTCGCTTCTTTGTTCTTACCCTGCTGTATGTCTCTTTATAGCATTTTTACCACCTGAGCTGATCTATGTATAGGTAATTATGCCTTCTCTCTATAAAACCTGGACTGTATGAATAAACAGCAAATTTACTGTTACTCTTCATTGTTCTGCCCAACATGTAGAAATCATGGTTGGGACAAAGAATTGTTTCAAGAAGTGTCTTTTAAAATTCATGTAATTTTTATTAGTGTGTGTTTGTGGTACATAATACATACACTAACCATGAGGAATTAGTACACATGCGAATGCTTTTGTGCTGGTCCCCTGCCCACCCCCTTTTAAATCATGGTAGCTTTGTAATACAGCTTAAGATCGGGGGTTCTGATGCCTCCTGATTTGCTCTTGTTGCTCAGGATTGCTTATGGTATTCTGGGTATTCTCTAGTTCTATATAAAATTTAGGATTGTTTTTTCTTATTCTGTGAGGAATGCTGTTGTTTTAACTGTGATTGTGTTTAATCTGTATATCATTTCGGTAATGTGGACATTTTCACAATTTTGGATTTGTCTGCCCAGGAAGAAGAGATGTCTCTGTTTTCTGATCTCCTCCTCAATCTCTTTTTTCAGAGTAGTATAGTTTTTGTTATAGAGGTCTTTCACTTCCTTGGTTAGGTTAATTCTTGTTGTTTAAGTTTTCTTGAGACTATTGGGAATGGGATTGTTTTCCTGATTTCTTTCTTCCATTGTTTATGTACAGGAGTGTTGATGAATTTTGTGTATCATTTTGTATTCTGCTACTTTGCTGAATTTATTAGTTTTAGGAGTCTATTGGTAAAGTGTTTGGTCTTCTATACAAAGGATCGTGTCATCTACAAATGAGAATCATTTGACTTCCTCCTTTCCCACAGGTACCCCTTTTGTTTCTTTATCTTCTATAATTTCCCTGGATACATTTTCAAGTAATATATTGAACAGGAGTGATGAGAAGACACGCTTGTGTTACTTCTGATTTCAGAGGTGATAATTTCCATTTTTCCCCTGTTTGTATGATGTTGCCAGTAGGTTTGTCAGAAATGAATTATCATGTTGAGATAAGTTCTTTCTGTGCCTATTTTTATCAGCGTTTTTAGCATGATGAAATATATTTTTGCCAAGGACTTTTTCTGCGTTACTGAAATGATTATGTGATTTTTGTCCTTGTTTTGATTTGTGTGATGTTTTCCATTTCTTTTTCTTTTTTTTTCTTTTTATTGAGTTTATTGGTACAATCTAGCTATACAATACAGTTACATTCATTATTGGGATTCTGTACCCTTACATAATAGGTCTTGATTCTCATTTTTCCCATTGTCCCTGCCCTCCCTTTACCCCCTCCTCCCCTCCCCATTTACAAACACTTTATTTCCATTTTTTCAATTCTCATATTTTTTTCCTCTCCCGTATTACCTTTCCCCCACCCTTCCCACTTTCCCTACACCTTTAGCCCTTTACTTCCTATTTCACATTATTAATTATCTCATTAGGATCCTGTGTACTACTATAGTTTTTCACACCAGAGAAACTATTGGGTATTTTAGTTAAAGAAATCTCTGTATGAACATTAAAAATAGGGAATCCTAAAATAAAACTAAAAAGGAAAATAAAAGAGAAAAGGCAATGATGTAAGATTAAAATAATCCTTAATTCTGAAGATGAAAATGGTCCCTGAACATATTTAAATTGCTTCTTGCTCTTGTAGTCTTATCTTATTCTTTTTTTTTCATTATTTGGAGAATACTTTATTAGTTTCTATAATCAAACCTACATAGATATGACCTTACATATTTAATACAGTGCATTCCCCCTGTACAAATGGAAAAAAATAATAAAAATTTAAAAATTATCATTTCTAGACCAATGTGGCTGTCCATTTCTGTACAATGCCAACTCAACACAGTAAATTGCGATAACTTTTTTCAAAGTTGACAGCACCATTAAAGTTTCCCAAAATTCAA
>NW_022900916.1:66918478-66965547 GCF_012274545.1 Fukomys damarensis
TATATTTATATTTATATAAAAAGACCAATAATAGCAGTATGTTATGCATCAATAGCAGCAACAGCTTTTCCAGGTTCTGCAGTCATCTGAACAAAATTATAGACATTTAGCACATTCCATTAAAAAAAAAAAGGAAAAGAATAATATACAGAAAACAGGAAAGTTCTGTTGCTGTTGTGGTACCAGGCACCATTTTTTTTATTAGCATCTTAATCATCATGTGGAAAGAGAACATTCTAGAGTAATATCATTAAATATAGCTCTGTCACTATGATGTATCATAAAGCAGGTACAAGATATTTTACATTCACAGAGGTATGATGCAGTACCGTCCTACATCAATAATACTAGAATTAGTTTTGGTTTTCAATTTCCTTTGTCTGCAAATAAGATTGCTACCCCTGCTTTTTTCTTGGCTCCTGTCACATGGAGAATTGTTTTCTATCCTTTCACTTTCAGTCTATGGGCTTCTCTTTGCACTCGGTGTGTTTCTTGTATACAATATATTGTTGGAGTTTGCTTCTTATTCCATTTTGCCAGTCTGTTTCTCTTGATTGGTGAGTTGAGGCCATTGACATTGATGGTTATAACTGATATGTACGGATTTATTATTAACGTGTTATTGGCCTTTAGTTGACTCTTTTTACTTTTTCACCTTCTCCTTTTAGTTTCTTGCCTTGCCTATTTGATTTGCTCTGTTGGGCCTCGTGGTGTTGTTACCTTCATTGTCTTTTTCTAGGATCTTGTTTAGGATTGCTTGTAGTGCTGGTTTGGTATTCATGTAGTTTCTCAGGTGTTCTTTGTCGTGGAAGTGTCTTATTTCCCCATCCATTTTGAAAGAGAGTTTTGCAGGATACATCAGTCTAGGTTGGAGGTTGTTCTCTTTTAGTACTTGAAAAATCTCATTCCAGGCTCTCCTTGCCCCAAGGGTTTGTGTTGAAAAGTCTGCTGTGATTCTGATGGACTTCCCTTTGTATGTGATTTGTTTCTTTTCTCTTACTGCTTGTAGTATTTTGTGCTTCTGTTGGGTTTCTGGGATCTTGATTATTATATGTCTAGGTGTAGATTTTTTTTGACTGTGGCTAGTTGGGGTCCTGTATGCCTCAGTTATCTGAATGTCAAATTCCCCTCTGTTTGGGAAGTTTTCTGTCATTAATTCTGCGAACATCTCTTTTAAGTCATTTGTATTTTCTCCTGCTACTTCATGGATTCCTATCAGTCTTAATGTTATTCTTCTTTGCATCATCTAGGAGTTGCTGATCGATTTCACGTGATCTCCTACTGTTTTTAAGAGACCTCTCTTTTCATGGTCACTGCAATCTTATCTTCTATATCTGAGAGTCTATCTTTGCATTCTTTCATTCTATTGAGAACACTTTCAATGGTGTGTTTAATCTCCTGGATATCTGTTTGAATCTGTTTTATGGATTCCATTTCTTTCCTATGTTGGGCATTTATTTTTTGCATTTCTTTCTTATGCTGGGCCATCATGGTTTCTATTATGGTCCTGAGCTCATCTATTTTTTGTCAGTTTCTGCTCTAGAGTCTCGAATCACAACTACCATTTTGCTCACTATCTCAATGGTTACCTGGGAAATTATTTCTGTTTTGAATTTTTCTAGAGCCTGATTGATCTGTTTTGTCTCAAATCCCGACTTCCATTTTGCTCACTCTATCTATGGTTACCTGGGAAATTATTTCTGTTTTGAATTTTTCTAGAGCCTGATTGATCTGTTTTGTTACTTCCTGTGCTTTGAGTTCAGGGTGTCCTGGTGATTCACTATCAGCCTTTTCATCCTCATGTGCCCTACTGTTTGCCATTGGTGAACTGGAAGTCTGTCTTTGTGTCTTGCTTAAGTGTTTTCTCATTTTTATTTTTGTTGTCAGACTGTCCTTGGTTTAATTTCTGGGTTATCACCCAAATCTTCCTGATATAGTTGCGCCCTAGCTTCTGTGTCTCTAACGACCCACAGACATTCTCATCTTCATAACGTCAGAGAAAACAACTCATCCAATCAACCACAATCCTTTATCCCAACTGATACAATCAGCAGCACATTAAGATCAAGCACAACTTGGAAACTCACCACCTGTTGTGCTCACTAGTCTATCACCCTTAAACCATTTGAATTAAATTGAAATCAAGAAGCAGTCCAGAACATGTCTGCAGTGAACAAAATTTCAATATAGTATATTTACCATTTAATGGCTCAGACAGAGTTAGGAACCAAGACCCCTGATCTCAGCTGATGGCTGAACCCCATGATGCAGACTGACCTCAGGCTGCAAGGCCCAGATTGAGTTCCCCAACCTTCTGAATGGTTGAACTCCACACTGTTCTACTACAGGTTTCCCAAGCCCTTTCTTTAAAGATGTTCAAAGTTGGGAACTCAGAAAAATACCCTTTATGACCACCTCTGCCTCTGCAGAGTGGATCCAAAGACTGGCACAGTCAGGAGGTCTGAGAGTGTGTGGTGGCAGGGTTAAGGGGAGTTATGGGGGTTCAGGGGCATCCTTGTGGCTACCTTCCTGGCGCTGGAGCGATGGTGACTGGGGTGGGAGAAGGCGTGGCTCTCCTTCCCGGGGTGGATCAGGGCCCACACTACCTTACAGGCACTGGAGTGTTTTCCATTTCTTGACTGTACTCTTGCATCCATAGGAAGAAACCAACTTTGTCATAATTTGTGACCTTTTAAATGATTTGTTGCTTTTTTTGTATGTATCTTGTTTAGGATTTTTGCCTCTATGTTCATTAAAGAAATTGGCTGTAGTTTTTTCATTTGTTTTGTTTTTTTGTACCAGAGATTGAACTCGGGTTTTTGCATTTGTAAGGCAGGCATTGGCTATACTCTAATAAATCCCCGGCCCCTGTAGTTTTCTTTTTTTATGAAGACCTTCTCTGGTTTTGGTATCAGGGCAATCTTGATTCTAGCAATGAGTTTGGCAGTATGTATTCTCTCTTTCAGTTGCCTGGAAGAGCTTTAGGAGTATTGGACTTTGATGTTCCCTGACTGTTTCATGGAAGTCTGCAGTGAATATATCAGGTCCTGAGATTTTTTTTAGTTGTTGGGGTATTTATTACCACCTCTGTTTCACTGTCTGTTAGTGGTCTGTTCAGGTGATTTATATCTTCTTGGTTCAATTTTGGTAGTTTATGTGGACCTTCTAAGGTCTCCCATATATTAGAATATAAGTTTTCAAAATAGTTTCTTGTAGTCCTCTGGATTTTAGTGGTGTCTGTGTTAATTTCTCCTTCATTTCTCTTTGCTTGAATAAGAGGTTTTTTTTTCCTTTTTTTTACTACGTTTAGGTAAGGGTTCATCTTTCTTGTCTTATTATTTCTGCTCTGATCATCATTTATTCCCTTCCACTAATTTTTTTTACTTGTATTCCTCTTTTTCTGGGACAGTGGGATACATCATTAGGCTATGTGTTTGGTATTGCTGTATTCTTTCAGTGGAGATATTCACAGCCACAAACTTCCCTGTTGCTAATGCTTTCATTGTGTCCCATAGATTTTGATTTGTTTCACTTGTCATTTTAATATGTCTTTATTCTTAATTGATTCAAAGGATTTTTCATTTTTTTCCCTATTTTCTTCTGTGACCCATTGTTTATTAATAATATATTATTTAATTTTCATGTGTTCATGTTGTTTCTGTGGGGTTTTTTACTATTGGTATCTGGTTTCATTTTCACGATGAAACACTTGCAAAAAGTGGATTATTACAATGACTTTGTTTTTATTTAAACAGGCTTTATGGCCTAAGATATTGTCTGTTTTTGAAAAACTTTCATGTGCTGATAAGAAAGATGTAGATTCTGTTTTTATTGGATAAAACGCTCTAGATACCTGTTAAAGTTTTCGAATCAATGGTGTAATTTAACTCTGATATTTCTTTGTTGATTTTTTGTGCAGCTGGCCCGTCTGTTTTTGAGACTTGGGTATTGAAAACTCTTCCACGATGATGACATTGGTGTCCACCTGTTCTTTTATGTCCAGTAGTTTTTGCTTTATGATGTGTGTGCCAACATCCGGTAACCATATAATTATAATGTTATCTCTTCCCATTGAATTATTCCCTTCACAAGAGTGTAGTATCCATTTTTGTCTCTTCTGACCGAGAAAACATTTGCGA
Organism: Fukomys damarensis; assembly: GCF_012274545.1. Taxonomy (NCBI): domain Eukaryota; kingdom Metazoa; phylum Chordata; class Mammalia; order Rodentia; family Bathyergidae; genus Fukomys; species Fukomys damarensis. Next base: position 66,922,618 of record NW_022900916.1, read on the forward strand.
GATGAAAAAAATACATCGATGCCTTGTGTATTAATTCTCTTTGTAGTGTATGAAACAGCAAATCCTGAATGTCAAATGCAGGCAATATAAGTGATAAGCAAATGTGACCATGTCACTTTCCTCTTGGAGCTGTGAGTCTCATGAATGGAATTTTAATATAAAATCTCTCTTGTGCCACAGGATGTGGGCTGGTTCGACGACCCTAACAACACCACTGGAGCATTGACTACCAGGCTCGCCAATGATGCTGCTCAAGTGAAAGGGGTACGTGCCTCCTTCCTGGTAGTGACTGTATTAATTTGCATTTGAACATCAGCATGGCATTGGTCTTATCATTACAGGTGTTATTTGTTATCATTGAGAAAACAGACATCAAAGCCAGAAATACATCAAGCTGAATAGCAATGTTTTCCAACTCTTATTTGTTGTACATTGTAATTAGTACTCTTTCTTTCCTCATTGCTGTTATTTATACTCTTAAGAAGATGTATGGAAAAGAACATGTCTTTGGTAAGGAAGGATTTTCAGCATGTGATTCAGGATCATTGTAGTAGTGCTCAATCAGTGGAAAATTATAATTGCTGCTGAAGAAGGATGTGTGTTGTTGCTGTTGAAAAAATTCAAGGGCATTATAGTCCAGAAGGGGAAGAAGAAAATATTCCTAAAAATAGCCTGAAAGAAATGAAAAGCACATTACATACAAAAGCAAGTGTAGGAGGAATGCCGTTAAATCATCAAACCATCAGATTTAAATTTTTAGCTAAAGTGACAGTTTCTCCAATTACAAATTTTTGTGGCTGTAATCTACAAAATGATGTGAAACTTGGAGTAGCAATGTGATTTCTGCTGTCTTCCCCCAGTGTGACCTGAGTCAAACTCTGTATTTTAATTGCACTGTGAGGCAACATTATATTGACATTACATTTTGAATGTGGGAACACAAAGAGAGCTGCACACTTGTAATATAAGTCTTAAGAGACGAACACATCAACGAAAATCAAGATTTAGATCAAGCTGCATAAACAGGAATACAGTACAATAGACCCTGCTTGACATCACTTTGAACTCTACAAAAGCTAACAGTTTTATCCTGATGAAGTCTACGTGCTTTGCAACACTGCCAAAAAAAAAAATAAAAATCTTTGGAAAAATGTTAGGAGAGTGTGGAGTCGAGGCTGGGTGGTTGTTGTTGAGGAAGAGAGGCCACACTGCAGGGTGATGCAGGACCGAGGCCTGAGAGAGGACAGGTGCCATCTCGGTGTGTTCCTGGAGAAGATCAGCAGGTGCAGAAGCCTGAGGCTGGAGCACCCTCGCATTGGTGTCCACACAGAGCGGGCGGAGTACAGTGAGTGAAGACAAAAGCGTCGTAACGATCCTTGGCAGTATTGTGTCTGGAACTGGGTGGTGGGCCACTGTAGGTTTTGACCAAGGGAATGGCATATCTGCGATTTTGTAAGGACCACTCTGACTGCTGTGTGAAGATGCTGAGGGAGACATCGATATAGGCAGGGAGTTCATTACAGGAGACGGATGATGTGGGGTTAGACTGGGCATCTTACTAAGTGTAAGGACATGTAGTTAATTCGGATGTAGTTTAAAGCTGTAGCCTATAGAATTTCTTGGATGGATTAGATAAGGGACGAGAGAACAGGGATTTAAGGATGATTCTAAAATTTTTGACTGGCACACTGAAAAAGGAGAATTGAACCGCTGAGCTAACTCCCTGGCCCTGGAATTGACTTTTGATGACATTGCGAAGCCCCTTGGATCAGTAAGTTTGAGAGAGACTTAACATTCTCAGTGGGACATGGTCAGTTTGTGACGCTCACAGTAGAAATCGCCAAGGAGACAGACGTCAAAGATGCGAGTGTTTTTGTGTGTCTGGAGAAGTCGTACCAGAGAAGTGCTGCCTGGAAATGCAGTGTACATTTGGAGATTTTTCAGGGCACTGCTGGCTTTTAAATCCACAACACAGGATGGGACACCGAGCGTGTGTGGGTAACAAGCCTTGAGTCCAAAGCCTCGTCCTGAGAAAGAAACAGCAAAGAACGGTGCGAAGGAGTCGCCAATGAGGGAGGAAGGAAGTGTCCTGGGAACAACTGAGGAAGTAGTTTAAAGAGGGAGCAAACTGGGAGACCAGACACGGAAGATAAGCTTGTAAGACGCTTGAACAGTTCACATGCTGCAGTGGCTTGGCAGTGCTTACAATTCCAACAAGAGCAGTTTCTGGTGCGTGCTGGGAAAAAAAGCTTGGTGGAAGGAGGCTCAAAGGATGGGACGAGAAAGAAGGCACAGCTGGACCCAGGGTGCACAGACTGGTAAATGAGGCAGAGGAATGAGGTGGTTCGTGGAGGACGACAGGAAAGTATTAACTTGTATTCTAATTACTTAGAGCATCAGTAAATGATGTCAGGGGAAGCCCATTTCGCTAGGGTGGTGACCACTGTGGTTAAGTTCAGTCTTCCAGGCTCCTAAGGCCTGTATTCACTAAGCTTTGCTGCCCTACCTTTCGGGTGTGCATCGGCACCCTGCCGTGTACGTCCGTGTGCTGTGACAGACACAGACAGCCCCACGTCCCGTATGGTGTGCTGGACACAGCCCTACGCGGGATATGAACTCAGCTCCTTGCAGCAGAACTCTGAACAGACGATGTGGCTTGTTGCTCTGTGTCCCCGCACTTCTCCCACTTGCTGAGTTGCTCTGGAGTTAAGACTTGTCTCACGCGACAGCACTGTCCTGAGCCTGTCATTTTTGTGGAGTCTTTTCTCTCCACAGTGTCATGGTGAAGCCCTTCACCCTGTCCTCTAGTATAGGTGCTCACTGGTGCAGACCTCGTGCTTTCTACTTCTTTCCTCAAAGACATCTTAGCCTGCACCCAACAGTGTTAACACCTGCATATCTTATTTTCTTTTTGAAGTATTAGTGCATGTTTGCAGTACATAATGTTTATACTCCTTGTGCAGAGTTCATACACACTGAACACATCTTAATTCGTTTTTTTATCCCCTCTCTCCTGCAGCTCCCTCTGTTCTCTGTTTTTAAAAAAAAAAACTTACAGCTCCCTTTTTAATTTTTTGTTCATATTTTACTACTACATGTTTGCAATACAAAAAGTTTACAGTTATCCTGGATGTAGATACATGTATATAAAACAGCTTGGTTCTTCTTTTAATCCCCTTCCAACCTGCCTCTCTCTGTCAGTGTGTGAATCCCCTCTTTACATTTTTGTTCTAGACGCCTGTGTATGAGACACCGCGTTTGCACGCACTCTGTCTTTGGTACCGATGGGCGGCGCCTCTGAAGTCTTCCTTTCTCTTCCCTCCACTCACCCCCTGCTCCTGCATCTCCTTAACTTCTTCCCATTGCTTCAGTTCTGTCTCTTCATTTCCTCCCGTCCATTCTTCATTTTGTTCTCTCATTGTACTTGGCCTTGCTCAGATGAGGGATGCCATACAGTGTTGGTTTTTTGTTTTGTATTTGGCACCGGTGATTGAACTCCGGTCCTTGTGCTTGAGAAGCAGGCGGCGGAGCCACTGAGCTAAATCCCCGGCGCCATACAGTGTTTAAGCTTGTATGTCTGATTTATTTCACTCAACACTTTATTTTTTAAATACATCCATTTTTCTACAAATGTCTTAAGTTTATAGCTGAGTAGGATTCCATTAGATACAGTTGCCACATTTTCCTTATCCAGTCATCTTTGGTTGGCTATATGGGCCTCTTCCAACATTGGGTCATTATAAATAGTGCTGCTATAAACGTGCGTGTGATTTATCACTATAATATGTACATCTTGAATTCTTTCAGGAAGATCAGTAGAAAGGGCGTAACTGGGTCAAATGGAACTTCTAGTTTTAGTTCTTGTGTGATCCACTCTGAGGCGGCACTGTTTCCCCGAACGTACAACGGTGGCCAAAGTATTAATAAGATCAAACAGGTCGGTGACAGTCATTGAACTAGGAGATCCTAGTCTTGTTATCACAGATTGTCAGAGGACAGTTACACCCTGGTGATGCCACTGGCTAGGCTGTTTATATTGAGGGAGAAATGGCTGTGTGTATGTGTATAAATAGCGTGGGCATTTGGTGTGCATGTGTGGAATTAGCAGGGACATGTGTTCCTGTCTACACTGACGTGGACACAAAGCTGTATGTACTTTTGTGTCTGCTGAATTCCACAGTGCGAGATAATGTGATTATTTTTTTACATAAACATTTAAATGCTGGCCATGCTGTCATGAATTTGTGCTCCCCGTGGCAGGTTCACATCAAATTTGTTTACTTAGTGATATTTGTGTGTCTAGGTTAATCATCTGTTCAAATTTAATTTTCGCTTCAATGAAACCTCTTCTCAGATGGATTTGAAAATTATTGGAGTGTCTTAATTCTCCTAACCATAAACCAGAATAAAATATAACTCAATATAATATCCTGTGTTACCTTGGTCCCTTTAATTTCACTTGATCCATGGTCCAGATTTCTGCACAGCGGAAGACAAGGTGAGCCTTATACAAATCAAAAGCAGCTGGGTTTTTTAATTATTTTTTTCTGTGAAACAAAGCTGAGGTTTTGTTGAGTTTTAATATCATAGATATTCCTAAATTCAAAAGGAAGTTCCTGATGTAGGCTTTTAATCCAATTTGCTGAAATACTTTTGAATTATAGTTTCATTGCTGTGATGGTGTTTCGAGGTAGAAATAACAGGAGAGAAAGGCATGGGAGAAGTGATCGGTCCTCAGAGCCTTGTAGGAATAGATGTGAGACAGTGAGCGTCAGGCTTTAGAATCAGCAGTGGTCAGCAATGCAGTGTCAGTGAAAACGTAAGGCATTGATCTCCTGCGGCATGTAGTCCCACATATTTTAAGTTGCTTTCTTGGACATTAAGAGGAAGCAATCATCTTTCACCTATCTTAACTTCTCTGGTCCTTGACTACCATCCAGAGCTCGACATGTGTATGCATGAAGGTTAGCGGTAGGAAACGAATTAGGACACAGACTTGCAGAACCTGAGAACAGGAGCAGCCTGTACCATCCCTGCGGTGCACATTCTCCAAGCTGCATCCTCTGACCTTCACATGGAAAAGGTGCAGGTCAGAGAGATGGCGCTGAAGATCATTGTACTCTGGCCCGTGCCCAATTTCAAAAGTAACCCTTCAATGAAGCTCAGTAATTCTGTCCGATAAAAATAATCATGCTTCTACTACTTTTGTTGTCTCTTTCAGCCCTGGTTGCCTATTATGGAGTTAATATGTATAAATGGCTAATGGTTGTAGCACTTCTCCTTACTATGTTAATCAAGGGATTATGTTAGAAACATATTATGTGATTTTGGGAGCATTGATGTGGGGAATTATGAAAGATTCTTCTCCAGAATTCGCAGTAAATATCTTTGGTTATGAATATACTTCCTGATGTTCTTAATTGGGAGAGATTTGTACAAAGTGATGGCCATGAGACTGGCTGTCCTAGAGTGTACGCCATCGTGTTTATCTGAGACCAGCTCCACTTGAGCAGAAGAAATCTGGGGAGAGCAAAACAGCATGGGACATCTCCAGATAAAGTCAGTCTGGCACCAGAGCAGGAATTGTGGTGGGTTGAAGACACAATTTTTCCAGGATAGAAGGAATGTGGTGGACAGAGTGATGGACAGAATTGGCTTTGTACAGTGACTTCTGTTTTTTCTTTGTAATTGTTTTATGCAGTTGGCTTTTATTTTTAATTTTTTGTCTTTCCGCGTTTGCAGTACATAATTAATATTCATCGTTTTTGAGTTGGAACATGCACATAATACATTGTAGTTCTTTTTTCATCCTCTTCACCTCCATTCTTTCCCCCTTCCTTTTTCATCTCTTGATCACCTACCCATTTGCAAAGGATTTTCCTCCCCATTTATGATTCTCTCTCTTTTATTTTGCTGTTTCATTTATTTATACTTTGGGGAACCATGTGATATTTAAGCTTCTGTGTCTGATCTACTTCACTTGACATTATGACCTCAAGGTGCATCCGTTTTCCTACAAACCACTCAGATTTAGCATCTGGCTTTAAAGTTGACAGTCACTGCCCACTGCAAAAGGCCGTGGTCAGGCTCTGTCTGGCCCTCATACTGAAGGTTATAAATTAACTTTCTGCCGGGGATTTAGCTCAGCGGTTCAGTGGCCTGCCTTGCAAGCGCAAGGACCCGAGTTCAATCCCCCGTACCAAAATAAATAAATAAATTAATTAATTAATTAACTAACTTTGATAATTTTCAAGTATATATATTCATTCCTAACTCATTCCAGGTTAAATTAAACATAAGGAGCATTTCAAATAGGCCCAAATATATTTGAACATCCTTAATGGACCCTTCTACCCTTAAATTATAAATAGCTGTGTGAATTACATTGAAAATTTCTACTGTTCTCTGGTGGAAATTAATATAATAGACTATGTTTTTAACTGGCAGAGCATGCCTTACTGATCATGCTTTGAGTGATAAAGAATTCCTTGCTTTTAAAATATCAGAAGAGAGAGAAATGTACCGTGAATTCTAGATTATTGATCTCCTACTTTCAGGATTCATTTAGAAATAATGGAAATCCACATTTTTGAAACCCAGTAAATTAGGCCAGGTATTTAGCTCACTGTCACCATGCCTGCCTGGAAAGGCCCTGAGTTCTATCCCCGGTACCAAAATAAAAAAAAGAAAGAAGGAATAGTAATCTTCCATAAAGTAAATATTCACTAAACAAGAAAACTTTCCTTTTATTTCATAATCAAGATGATAGTTTATAGACTACCATAATCTTCACAAATATATTATGATGTGCTTTAAATTTAATATAAAAATGTGTTTATACTTTGTTTTGCCTTTCAGGCTATTGGTTCCAGGCTGGCTTTAGTTGCCCAGAATGTAGCAAATCTTGGGACAGCGATTATTATTTCCTTCATCTATGGATGGCAGTTGACCCTTTTACTCTTGGCCATTGTACCCATGAGTGCCATAGCTGGAGTTCTTCAGATGAAAATGTTGTCTGGGAATGCACTCAAAGATAAGAAAGAGCTGGAAGGTTCTGGGAAGGTGAGTCCAACAAAGTGTAACTGTTATCTGAGGAGAGACAAGTATTCTTATTATCACTGGTGTTTTGTTATTCCTGTACTTACTGTGCTCTGGGAATTATTTTCTAACCATTTTTGAAGACTACTTTTATGCCTGTTGCACAGGTTAGAAACTATCACTTTGTGACATCACCCTCTTCTGTTTCTCTGTTCTCACCTTTTTCTTTTTGTTCTTTCCTTCTTTGGTTTCTCCTCTTTCCTTTCTACCTGTTGTCTTTCTCCCTCTTCTTTCTTTTAAACAAAGTTAAATCCATCTCTATTGAGGAAAGTAGGACAATTTTTTTACCCATGGTCGGGGAGACTCAGTATGGAGAATCCTTAATTCTGTGTGGTGTAAAGGATTGCTGACTTTCACTTTAATCATGACCCCCTCCCTTCATCCTTTCTTGATTTCTCCTTCCCTGCTTATTTTTTGCAAGCTTTTTTTTTTCTCATTATTTAACAAATACTCGTGGCATTCACTGTGTTTCCTGCAGAGGCTTTACTCCTTACAACGACCCTGTGAGTTATGTTTTCTTTTTTATTGTCCTGCTCCACTGCCTGAGAGCTGGTAAGTCTGGAGCCAGGATTCCAACTCAGACACAACTGCTCCTGTGAGCTAGAACGCAAACAAGTCCCCTGATGACAGAACTTGGTCTGAGATCACATGATCTGGGTCATAGCAGAAAGGAGCGGTCAGAACAGGGCTGGCCTGGAAACTGGTCCTGATGTCTAGGCAGGGAAACATCTGGCAGCGGACATTCCAGGTACCCAGAGTTAGGTGAGTGTGGTCTGGCTCTCAGCAGACTCAGGTGACCGAGGTTGTCTCTGAGCCAGGAGCCTCATGAGTGTGAATGACGAGGCAGGTTGTTTCTCTCCTCAGAAACTTTGTCCTCTACGTGTCCGCAGCTCCTCAGACTCTGTGCCCTATTGTGTTCTGGGAAAATCCTTTGGACCAGGTGTAGTGCTTAGCATCCAGTGTGCTGACATTTATTAAGGCCAAAAATGAAGACCAACCAAATACAGATCTCATGTGGGTGTCTGAGCTTTCTGCAGGTTGCAGCTGGCGACTCGGTTAGGTTATGGTTTGGAACAGGTAACCTTGGCCCCAGCCTGGAAAGTCCTGTCTCAATAACTCTATTAAAAATACACTTTGGGGCCGGGTGTGTGGTGCGCGCCTGTAATCCCAGTACTTGAGAGGCTGAGGTAGGAGGATTGCTGTGAGTTCGAGACCAGCCTAGGCCACATAGTGAGTTCCAGGTCAGTCTCAACTACGTGGTGAGACCCTGTCTCAAACCCCCCACCAATACACTTTGGGTATATTTCCCCCTATGGTGTGACTCTTCACTTGAAGAGAAAATGGCACAATCTAGGGGGAAACGAAAAAGAAGGAAATAATGACTGTTTGGCAGTGTCATTATTTAATGAGGGAAATGTGTGAACTGCCTGAGAAAGGAGTCTTGGATTATTTACAGGAAAGCCATGACGGATCCTAGCTGATACCCATGCTTAGCACCCTTGCAGCTGGGACTAGATGCAAGGCTGGTGGGGTTCTGTCAGGGGCGAGGAAGGGGGTCCTGATGGCCATGGACACGGGTGAATACGGCAGGTTTCTGAGTGAAGAACAGGATCACGACCAGTGCTCTTAATTCAGTGGTGTTCTTGAGAGGGTCGGAGGCTCATAGGGAAAGTGGTGGTCGCAGCACCAACCCGTGGATGTAATACTGAAATTCGGTCCTCATCTGCTGATGAGTCTCCCGTTAGCATTTATTTCATGGTAGTAAGAGCTCTGCATACATCATCTCACTTAATGCTCCCTGTAACTGCATTGGACACATAAGAAAACTCAGAGTTCAGACAGATGAAGATCTTCGCCAAAGTCATACAGAAGCAGCCCTGTCAGATTCACCCAGAGACAGTCTCCCGATATTTGTGTCCATCCTTGCTCACCAGTATTCTATATTCTTTTTACCAAAGCTGCTCTAATCTCTCAAACATATAAATCAGTCATGCTGATCCCTAGTTAAAGCGTTCTGATTTCTTATTACTGCAACTAGAACAGACTCTGTCCTTGTCTGTTGTTCTAAAACGCGTCACGCCCCGCCAGTGACCTCTGAGAGGTCGTGTTACACAGCACGCTGTGGTGTCCGTGCCTCCCACCTCATTCCCAGGTCTTCCTGGAATTCCTGGCACACGCAGGCTCCCTCTGATCCGCTGTGGCTGGCCTTGTTTACGTTACTCGAATCTCAGAACTTTGCATTTTCAAGTGACATTCAACGAAATTTAAAGATAGACAGTGGGAAACGGCGGCGGGCCTTTGGGAGATGGGAAGGGATACAGGGCAAGAGGAGAGGGGAGGGAGGGGAGGAGAAGGAGACAGAGGATTACGATTTGGGACGTGTGTGTACCAGCTCCCCACAAGGTGTATGCTCAATGGCTATTGCAAGCATACCCATAAAAAAAGAAAATAAATTTTAAAAGATGCTTATTCATTTTTTTTTCCTTTTTACAAAAGTATTTATTGCATAATGCTTTCTGGGAGAAACAGTGCTCTTTCTTCTTCTTTACAAGGAGAGTCTCCTTTGTTCTGCTGACCATTAAATCTCTATTTGAAACTCCTGGAATACATGAAGCTTTCTCTAATCGCTTCACTGCAAATAAAATGAAGGGATTATATTGTGAAGTCACTATATTGTTTTATTCAGCATGCACAGTCTGGGACTCAAACCCTCATTGATTGGGTTGTACACTGAAAAACAATAATATTCACAAATTCATAACAGGACACTTCTACCTTACAAAATGATGCACAGAAAATGTTTCTTAAACCATTACACTGAAATTTATCATAAAATCTGTTTTTGTTGTATTTTTTTTGGTACCATGGATTGAACTCCGAACCTTGTACTTGTGAGGCAGGCATTGAAACCACTGAGCTAAATCCCAAGCTCAAAATCTGTTTTTTTCCGCTTATACAGCTGTTGTTTGTTCACTGTTCATAATGCAGAGAACATCTGTTCTCTTAACAACTACATTAAAAATATTTCTAACTTGGTCTGGGGATTTAGCTCAGTGGTTCTGCCACCTGCTTTACAAGCACAAGGACCCGAGTTCAATCCCTGGTACCAAAAAAAATTTTTTTTTTTTCTAGAAAAACTGAACAAAGATTTTCATTGGGGAGTTTGATTGAGGGTATACTTTTCTAACTCCTTATTTCCTCTATTTTTTGGATTTTAAAATGAGTATATATATTTCATTTATTAAACATGTTTACAAAAACGAGGCATGGTGATATAGGTCTGTAATCCCAGTACTCTCAGAAGCTGAGGCAGGAGAATTGCAAGTTGGAACCCAGCCTGTGCAACTTAAGTGACTTCGCTATATAACCCTGTCTCCAAATGAAAAACTTTTTTTTTTTTTTTTTTTTTTTAGGGATTGAACACCGGTCCTTGAGCTTGTGAGGCAGGCAGTGACATCACTGAATCCCTGGTGAAAAAGCAATTTTTGAAGGTTGGGGGTGTAGTTCATTGTGAAACTGTGGGTTAAATACTCAGTACAAAATATTACGCAGGAGAAATTATAAAATATTTTAGCATAAATTAAACATGGATATTTTCCTGTCATTTAAACTAGCTTATGGTTAACATAGTTCAGTCTTTTTGGACTGTCTGGATCAGAGAATATTATTATTTATCTCTGAGATAGAATCTCTCTGTGTTGACCAGGCTGACTTAAACTCAAGACAGTGGTGCATACCCATCCCCAATACTACAAAAACAAACAAATAAAAATAAATAGGTCTGGAGCTGTAATTCACTGGCCCATTCCTTGCCTAACGCAGATGAGGGACAGAGTTTGTTCTCAGAAATATACACACATAGCTGGGCGTGGTGGCACACGCTTGTAATCCCAGCACTAAGGAGGCTGAGGCAGGAGGATTGCTGTGAGTTCGAGACCAGCCTGGGCTGCATAGTGAGTTCCAGGCCAGTCTCAACTACATAGTGAGACCCTGTCTCAAAACACCAAACCAAACCAAACAAAACAAAACAAAAACAACCACACACATGCGCCCACACAGGTACACATGTGTGATGTGTACGCTTCAGGGCAAAATAGTACAGAAGCTAATAAGTAAAATACCCCCATATATAAATTATTCTTGGTTTATTGAAAACATAATTTGTCAACATTTTCCAAATATGATTTAGCTCTGAATAGCAATTATAAAGTATAATGACACCTAAAATATGTAAAATAACTGTACTGTCCACTTAAAACATGACCATCCTGGAAGAAGGAACACTGCAAATGGTGTAAAATACTGAGTTCCCAGGTTAATTTTGTAAAGTTATGTGGCTTTAGGCAAGTGCCTCCATCCCTGTAAGCCTTGGTTTCTCTTTCTGAAGAGGGAAAGTTTAAATTGGTTGATCTCCCTTCAGTTTGGTAAGTTACTTAGAATATTTTTTCCAGAAAGAAGATACATATAGGTACCAGTAAGTGAAAAATAAAGAATGTGTGATCATAAAACCAGTCTTACCCACCTGTTTTACAGAATTAAAACTAACTGCCCCGTTTGCCCTTGTGCCGCATGGCGATGTCTGTTACAGATCGCGACTGAGGCAATAGAAAACTTCCGAACTGTCGTGTCCCTGACCCGGGAGGAGAAGTTTGAACACATGTATGAGCAGAGCCTGCAGATACCGTACAGGTAAAACCACTGGAGGTGGGAGTTGCTTTCGGAAGGATGACTTTGCCCAGAAGGTAGGGTGCAAGTGGGCAGTACTTGTACTTAAGCAGCAAGTGGTGTGAATGCCAGTAAGCCCGGGTCTCTGAGGCTCACTTTCTTCTCTTGCAAAAGGAGATAGCTGGACCTTAATGATTGGTTTTCCCACTTTCCCTTTCTTTAGTGCTAGTAGGGCTTTTATTTTTTCTGAAAAAGTTTTCATTTGAAATCCAAACATATGACAGAGATAAAAATAAAGTTGCTATGGTATGAAGCGTGAGTCTGCACCCAGGCTGCCTGATTCCCAGCGTGTTCCTACACACACTTCCATGTCGCAGAGTTCCGTGTCCCTCAGAAAACCTAGTCTCAGTTCTTCTGCGATGCCTTCAGTAAGTCCCCCGGAGAATCGAGGGTCTCCTCTTGCTTCCCATGTTTATTCATAATTACTGTACCTCCATTGCATCAACAGATACCCGGCCAAACGGCTGGGTCCCCAAAGGCAGGGACGCCCGTATGCCCCTGTGTCACACCACGTGGTACCTGCAGTTCACAGGTGCTGGGTAGATGTCGCGGAGGGAATGTTGAGTATATGTTGACTATAAGTGCTAAATATTAAGTAGATTGGGAAAAGGGAGGGAGCTCTCATATATTGCTAACAGGTTCTATACAGATTACATAGGCTTAATACTTCATACATCGTATGTAGGGCTACAGTTCATCATTCATCAAGACACTGAACATCAGAAATAAAGCATATACTTCCTGTGTTTTTGTTTTCTGTAATACATATATTAACTTTAAAAATTATTTTTAAAACTCAAAAAAAATGAAGAATATAACTGAATTCATACAACTGGAAAAGTAAAATGAGGATGAAACATTTCTGTGGAGATTAAACCCATGTTTCTCTGTCATAACTGGTCCACAATCAACCAATGAAAAGTTACATTTTTAAGGACCGAGAAATGAAAGCACAATAATTTCTCAAATGTATTCCTTTCAGAAACTCTCTGAAGAAAGCACACATCTTTGGAATCACATTTTCCTTCACCCAGGCCATAATATTTTTTTCCTATGCTGCTTGTTTCCGGTTTGGTGCCTTCTTGGTGGTCCGTGGTTTCATGACTTTTGAAAATGTTCTGTTGTAAGTACTGGGTTAATATTGACAATATGACGTGAAGTAATCCTGGGATGGACATGCTTCATGTCTAGATAGAAATCCCTGGGAGCAGACTCATGAAGAGATTTAGTTGCTTGGGAAAGAGGCCTTTTCCCTCTGGGTCTCTGTTCTCAGCAACTTCCATTCTTCCCCTGCTAACTCCCTCACCCCTGACTTTGGTAAGTCTGTGGCTGGGTGAGTGAGTAACTGCAGAGGTCTCCAGAAGACACTGGCTCTTGGGAAGAAGCCTAGGCCCAAGCAAGGAGCCTGCTGGCTCCATGTAAAGGGCTTTTCAAGGCAGCAGGCACAATATGAAAGTGGTATTCATGTTCCACACACCCTGGAAGATCCCAGGATAGATTCACTTCTTCTCAATAAGGGAACACTTGCAAGGGAAGTGATGGAGAAATGAAAAAGAGAGAAAGGAAAATTAGATGAGTATTTTTGGCTACATTTTCATGCCTATACAAAATTATACTGTGGTCTAGAGAAGTCAGGGTTAATTTACTAATATATGAAAATCACCAGTTTAGGAGTGAAAACTCTGTGATCTTTCTGATCTTCTAGATTTGGTGATTGGTAGAACTCTTCCCTCTGACCATATACAAAAATAAAACTAATAAAGTTTTGCATTAAAATCAGAATCATGTGAGTCTCAGAATATAATGTGCTAGTATAATATTTCTGTTCTGTGTAGGCATTGATTTATTCTTGCAGTTTAATTCAGGATAGGCCTCACAGAAGATTTATAACGTCTGCTTTCTCATATGTACTGTGACATATGATGTACAGGTGTTATTTGTGATTATGACTTAAAGATCAAAGTTAGCATGGATATTAGGTCTTTGATTGCACAATTATTTGATGTGTCACTTTTCTTTGAATTGATGAATCTTGATGTCTCTTGGGCATTTTGGTTTGCAAAAATCAGTCTTCCAAGTAGATAAAGGAAAGTGGAGTCCTTTGTGAAGAGCTATAAGTAGATCCCAAAGGTTTGAATGATAAAAAGGATGACATTAACCATGTGTGTGATTTACTCAGAGCAAATTTTTAAACAAGAAGCAAGCCGTGGCACAGTGTGCTGCTTTAACCCAGTTGGAGTGGTCCACTGATTAGACACACACTTTGGTAAACGTGTCCAGAGGGCAGTGACAGGAGTTATTAAAGAAAGAAAGGACCTTTACAGCAGTGTCCTAACACTTGAAAGACAGACCATCTTATGACAGGTGAGGCAGGTTTTTCTTCAATTTATAAAACTTAAAAAACTGTTTTACAGTCATTTGTGGCAGTGCTCCCCAACTGTGGAAGTGTCAGCTTGCCAGCTGTGCATCACTAACTGTGCCTGTCTTTCTTTCTGTTCTCCAGGGTGTTTACAGCCGTCGTCTTTGGTGCCATGGCGGTCGGGCAGGTCAGTTCCTTTGCCCCGGACTATGCCAAAGCCAAAGTGTCAGCCGCCCACATCATCAGGATCATCGAACAAGTCCCCGCCATTGACAGCTACAGCACAGAAGGCCTGAAGCCGGTGAGTGTGAGGTTTCCACTGTATGTTCTACTCCGGATTGTTTATTTCATTAAGTGCCAATAAAATGTGCTCACCTCCAGGACTTCTGCATATCAAAGTTGTAGAGGGAAGGATACTACTAGCTTTATAAGCAGATCCTAGTAATCAGGTTTTCTGATGTGTAAGTTACTCCATTCTAGAGAGGCAAATTTATCATTTTCTATTGGATTCTGTTGCATTCACTAAAAGTATTTACTCTTAGGTCTTATTCATTACTTCTAGCTTTATGAATCAATGTTACCTCTAATAGGATTCCACTACCATTTGAAACCCGGCGGTGGAAGGGCTCGGCTCAGTGGTGGAGAACCTGTGGCATGCATGCCACAGTGGGCACACACAGCCTGCTCTGATGGCAGGCTAGCCAAGAGCGCAGCAGTTCAGCTTTGGATATTTGGTTTAAGGGAAGTGTTGGCACTTTGCAGTAAATACGTGGGTGTTGGTGGCAGCTCCACTCGTCTCTAAAAGCTTTGTCACCTCTGGCTTCAGCCTACCCCGTGATTCAGCACTGCAGCGAACTTACTGCTGCCGTCCTCATTCTAGAATATGCTGGAAGGAGATGTGACCTTCAGTGATGTTGTGTTCAAGTACCCCACCCGGCCAGACATCCCGGTGCTGCAGGGGCTGAGCCTGCAGGTGAAGAAGGGCCAGACGCTGGCCTTGGTGGGCAGCAGTGGCTGTGGGAAGAGCACAGCGGTCCAGCTGCTGGAGCGGTTCTACGACCCATTGGCCGGGACAGTGGTGAGCGCTCTCCTGTTCAGCTCATTTCAGGCTTTTCATCATCGCAAGGCCTTGGTGTGTTTTTCCTTCTCAAGGCCGAGTCTTTGTTTTCCAGTCTCTTACCTAACAGCCCCCCTTGGGTAAGGTCTGGTAGCAAAGCTCTCAGGGAAGTGCTGATGGTAAACAGTGTACTGGGGCTGCAGAGTGGGTGGGAAGGGAAATAAGACTGAAGAGGGCGCCGAGGACCAAGATCACGGGTAAAGGGGGGACTGGGGACAGCAGCTGGCGTGGGAAGGCAAGATCCAGGGAAAGTGCTTAGGAAGGGGAACCGGCAGCATTCTTAGGGCGGAGCTGAGATGATGTCAGTGACCGAGGGAGGGCACAGAAATGTCTTCCAAGGGGAAACAGAAACAAAAGAGCACAACAGAACCCAGCACCCCAACACTGCAACATTCGGGCTCTGAATGAAGAGTGTGGAAGAACGTCTTCCCAGTTTCCAAGTAAGAACACGAGTGAAGAGTGCCAATGACTCATTTGCCAAAATATCTGAATTCCTGTCAGAGGCCTGTCAGGTGCTGGACCTGAGCTGAGAGTCTTGGACGGAGCGGTGAATTTAAACGATTGCAATGGGGGATAGGAAAAGAGCCAAAGTAGGATGGAACAGAATTTAGAACAAGACATTTTAATTGTGTGGGCATTTAGTAATGGGTTGTACTCAGAGATGATATTGAAAGCATGAAATACCTGGAGTGGTCAGGGCCCTGACTAGCAGACTAGCTCCATGTGGATCCTGTAGTAACAGCTGAAGTACACAAGAATATTTAGCCTAAGGCTCTTTTTTTTTCTTTCTCATGAAAATGCAAAATAAGATATTAAGTCCAGGGAAAGGTCTGTCACTTTGCTTTTTAGTTAGTTTTTTAAAAAAAGCTTACAATTAACATTCTTCTGACTATGCTTTACATTATTCTTTATCCATATTGACTTTCCGAGTCATGCTTTTATTTTAGGCCAGAATCTTTTGAGCAGTCTTCTGAATTGCCCAGATTCTCCTGGTCTTGCCTCCGACCAGGGCAGACCTCAGCCAAAATAACTGTGCCTTTTTCTGTTTGTCTTATGATATTCTAAACATGTTGTCCTTGAGAAAACCTTCCTTAACTGAGGTTTTAAGTGGTTCGCACTTTCAGTGTATTTTGCTGGATGGAGGAACCAAGAGTGTTATCATATGCAGAGTAATTAAAAACGTCATCAGAATTTGCCTGGAGTATCTTCACTTGCCTGTGGTCATTTTGTTAGGCAGTGTTTATTTTTTCACGTGGGTATAAACCTTGAAGAATTGTTTTAAATTTATTTTTCCTCAAATATATACTTATCAAGTACAGCATCCTATCTCTGAAAATTTGCTGTTTGTTCACACCCTTGTTTGGTTTTTACTGCCTGTGTCTACCCTGAAATTTGTACTTTCATTCATAAAGCCTCTTTTTTTTCTCATTGAGTTTATTGGTGCTTTTAAAGTATACTGTACAGTTACATTTATCATTGGAATCTTGTACTACACCTGCCCTCCCTTCATCCACTCCCCTTCCCCTATTTATAAAGCCTTAGTTTCCATTTTTTCCTTTTCTTATATTGTTTCCCTTATTTCCTTTCAGCGACCCTTCTCACTTCGCCTACACCTTTAGCCCTTTTCTTCCTATTTCTCATTGCCAATTATACAATTTGGATCTTATTTACACTTTTAGTTTTTCACAACAGAGAAATTATTTATTATTTACATATGTGTCTTATTTTTTTCACTTAAGAGTATGGCCTTAATATGCATCCATTTTCCTATGAATGACTCTAATTTCTCATTCTTTATGGCTGAGTAGCATTCCATTTTATAGAAAAACCACATCTTCATTATCCAGTCTCCAACTGATGGGTAATTGGGCTGTTTCCGAGTTTTAGCTATTACAAATTGTGCCACTATAAACATGGGTGTACATATATCACTGTAGTATGATTTTTTTAATCCTTTCAGAAAGTTACGTAGCAGAGGGTAGCTGGGTCAAATGGAAACTCTAGTCCTAGTTCTTTGAGGTATCTCCATATTGATTTCCACAGTGCTTGCACCAGTCTGCACTCCCACCAACAATGGAGAAGGGTTCCTTTCTCCCCACAACCCCACCAACATTTGTTATTGGTTGATTGCTTTATAGCAGCCATTTTTCTGGGGTGAGGTAGAATCTCTTTGTTTTCATCTGCATCTCTCGAATGACCAGTGATGTGGAACATTTTTTCATATATTTATTTGCTGCCTTTACTTCTTTTTCTAAGAAATGTCTGCTCATTTCAGATGGCCATTTTTGAATTGGGTCTTTATATTTGGGAGTCTAATGTTTTTTAGTTCTTTATATATTCTAGGTAATAGTCCTTTGTCTGGGGAGCAGCTGGTAAATTTTTTTTCCCACATTGTACATTGCCTCTTAGCTCTTTTGGTGGTTTCTTTTGCAGTGCAGAAGCTTTTTAATAAGATGAGATCCCTGTTGTTGATTCTTTGTGCTAGTTCTCGTGCTACTGAGGATGTGTTCATAAAGTTTTTTCCTATGCCAGTGTCTTCAAGCGTTCTGCCTAACTTATCTTCCAGCAAGTTAAGTGTTTCTTTTTTAATATTTAGATCTTTAATCCACTTGGATTTTAGTTTAGTGCATGGTGAAAGATAAGGGTCTAGTTTTAATCTTTGACAGCTTGAAATCCAGTTTTTCCAAAACCACTTATTAAAGAGGGTATCTTTCCTCCACTGAGGATGGTTGGCCCCTTTGTCAAAGATGAGGTAGCTGAGTGCATCTGGAGTTGTTTCTGTATCTTCCGGTCTGTTCCACTGATCCTCGTGTCTTTTTCTTTGCCAGTACCATGCTGTATTTATCACAGTGGCTTTGTAGTATAGTTTCAAGTTGGGGATTGTGATAACCCCTGCCTTGTCTCTGTTGCCTAGAATTGCTTTTGTTATTCTAGGTCTCTTCTACTTCAAAATGAATTTTTTTATTATTTTCTCTACCTCCATGAAATATACTGTTGGAATTTCTGTTGGATTTGCATTGCATCTGTATAGCAGTTTTGGTAGTACAGCCATTTTCTCTATGTTGATTTTTCCTACCGAGAAGCAGGGGATATCTTTCCATTTTCTTATATCCTCTTCAATCTCTTTTCTGAGTGGTGCAGGTTTCAGTGTAGAGGTCTTTAGCTCTTTTTGTTAGATTGATTCCTAGATACTTCATTTTTTTGGATGCTATTGTGAAAGGAACTGTTTCCCTGATTTCTCTTTTAGTAAGTTTGTTATTTGTGTACAAGAAAGCCATTAATTTTTTAGTGTTGACCTTCTATCCAGCTACTCTGCTGAAAGTGTCAATTGAGTCAAGTCTTTTGTCAGTTTTTCGGTCTTCTATATAGAGTATCATATCATCAGCAAATAATGACAGTTTAACTTCTTCCTTTCCTATCTTTATTGCTTTCATTTCTTTCTCTAGTCTAATTGCTGTTGATAATGTTTCCAAAACTATATTGAAGAGGAATGGTGATAGTGGGCATCCTTGCCTTGTTCCTGATTTTAACATAAAGGTTTTCTGGTTTTGGCCATTTAATATGATGTTGGCTGTTGGTTTTTCATAGATAGGCTTTATAAAGTTGAAATATAGACCATCTATTCTAATTTTTTGCAGGGTTTTTATCATGAATGGGTGTTGAATTTTGTCAAATGCTTTTTCTGCATCTATCAAGAGGATCATAGGGTTTTTGTCCTTGACTCTGTTAATAGAGTGTATTACATTTATTGATTTACATATGTTGAACCATCCTTGCATCCCTGGAATAAATTCAGCTTGGTCAAGGTGTATGATCTTCTTGATGACCTTCTGTGTTCTGTTTGCCAGTCTCTTATTAAGGATTTTTGCATCTATATTCATTAAGGAGATTGGCCTGTAGTTCTCTTTTTAGGTGGGTCTTTCCCTGGTTTGGGAATCAAAGTAACACTTGCTTCCAGCAATGAATTTGGAAGTATTGCTTCCCTTGCAATTTCATTGAAAAGTTTAAAGGGTAGTGGCAGTAGTTCTTCTATAAATGTGTTGTAAAATTCAGCTGTGAATCCATCAGGACCTGGGCTTTTCTTCATTGTTAAACTTTTAATTACATTTTTAATTTCACTGATTGTAATTGGGGTGTTTAAAATTTTTTTATCTTCTTCATTCAACATTGGTAATTCATAAGTATTAAGAAAACTGTCCATTTCTTCTGTGTTTTCCATTTTATTAGAGTCCGGGTTCTCAAAGTAGGTATTGATGACTCTGGATTTCTGCAGCATCTATTGTGACTTCACCTTTTTTGTTCCTAATTGCATGGATCAGAGCCTTTTCTTTCCTTTTTTTTGACAAGGTTGGCTAAGGGTGTATTGATTTTATTTATTCTTTTGAAAAACCAACTCTTTGATTCATTGATTTTTTTGTATCTTTCTCTTAGTTTCCATTGCATTGTTTGTGGTCTGATCTTTATAACTTTCTCCCTAGTATGAGCTTTGGAGTTTTTCTTGCTCTTCTTTTTCTAGGAGCCCAAGATTCATCATTGGGTTGTTTATTTGAGCTCTGTCTGTTTTCCTAGTGTGTGTATTCACTGCTATGAGTTTTCCATGTAGAACTGCTTTCTTTGTGTCCCATAGATTCCTGTATGTTGTATAGGCATTATCATTTATTTGTATAAACTGACTAATTTCTTCATTAATTGCCTCTGTGACCCACTGGTTGTTCGGGAGAGTGTTATTCAGTTTTCATGTGTTTGTGAAGTTTCTTATCTGTTGATCTCCAGCTTAATTGCACTATGGACTGATAATATACATGGGACAACTTTAATTTCTTTGCCTTTATTTAAACCTGTTCTATGATCTAGTATGTGGTTTCTTTTGAAGAATGAACAGTGTACAGAAAAATAATGTATATTCTGCTATAGATTTCTATTAAGTCCATTTGTTCAAAATCTTGGTTCAGGTCTCATATTTCATTGTTGATTTTTTGTCTAGATGATCTATCTATTTGTGATAGTGGGGTGTTTAGGTCTCCCGCTACAATTCTTTTTGTTTGTTTGAAACAGGGTCTCACTATGTAGTTGAGAGTGATCTGGAACTCACTGTGCAGCCCAGGCTGGTCTCGAACACACAGCAGTCCTCCTCCTCAGCCTCCCCAGTGCTGGGATTGCAGACATGCGCCACCATGCTCCGCTTCCCGCTACAATTCTAATATTGCTTATTTGCTTTTTCATGTCCCTTAATATTTGTTTTATATAGTTGGCATTAATATTTGTTGCATATATATTTATGATTGTCATCTCTTCCTGTTGGATTGTTCCCTTTACAAGGATGTAGTGACCTTTTTTATCTCTCTTAATCAATTTTGTTTTGAAATTTACGTTGTGAATAAGATAGCTATTTCTGCTTTTTTCTGGGTTCCTGTTGCATGGAGAACTGTTTTCCATCCTTTCACTTTCAGTCTATGAGTTTCTTTTTGAACTAGGTGTGTCTTTTTGTATACAACATATTGTTGGATTTTGCTTCTTAATCCATTCTGCTGGTCTGTTTCTTTTGATTGCTGAATTGAGGCCATTGACATTGATGGTTATAACTGATATGCACTGACTTATCATTGTCACATTATTATCCTGTTGTTGGCTCTTTTTAATTTTCCCCCTCTCCCTTTAGTTTCTTGCCTTGCCTAATTGATTTGCTCTGTTGGGCCTCATGGTGTTGTAACCTTCTTTGTCTTCTTGTAGGATATTGTTTAGAATTGCTTGGAGTGCTGGTTTAGTATTGATGAAGTTTCTCATGTGTTTGTTGTCGTGGAAATATCTTATCTTTCCATCAATTTTGAATGAGAGTTTTGCAGGATACATCAGTCTGGGGTGGAGGTTGTTTTCTCTTAGGGTTTGACATACCTCACTACAGGCTCCTACACCTGAGAGTTTGTGTGGAAAAGTCTGCTGTAATTCTGATGGGCTGTCCTTTGCATGTGATTTGTTTCTTTTCTTTAACTGCTTGTAGTATTTTTTCTTCTCGGTTTCTGGGATCTTGACTATTATATGTCTAGGTGTAGATATTTTTTAATCAGGGCTAGTTGGAGTCATATTCCTTGCTTATCTGTATGTCAAATTCTTCCCCTCTTTTTGGGAATTTTTCTGTCATTAATTCTGTGAACAGCTTTTTTAAGTCATTTGTATTTTCTCCTGCCACTTCATGGATTCCAATCAGTCTTATGTTATTCTTCTTTGCATCATCTAGGAGTTGTTGGATCGATTTATCATGATCCCTTACTGTTATCAAGAGATCTCTCTTTTCATGGTCACTGACTGCAGTGCTATCTTCTATATCTGAAATTCTACCTTTACATTAATTATTCCTATGTGAATGCTTTCAGCAGTGTTTAATCTCCTGGATATCTGTTTGAATCTGTTTCATGGATTCCATTTCTTTCCTGTGTTGGGCCTTCATGGCTTTTATCATGGTCCTGAGCTCTTCTATCTTTTTGTCAATTTCTGTTCTTGAGTTTCTTATCATGTCTTTCATTGTACTCACCATCTCTGTAGTTATCTGGGAAATTATTTCTGTTTTGAATTTTTGTAGAGCTCAATTGATCTGTTTTGTTTCTTCCTGTGCTATGAGTTCAGGGTGTCCTGGTGGTTGACTTTTCCACCTCTTTTCCAGTGTAATTTGCCATTGGGGGACTGGAAGTCTGTCTTTGTGTCTTGTTTAAGTGTCTTCTCATTTTTATTTTTGTTGTTGGGCTGTCCTTGGTTTAATTCCTTTGTTAGTATTTTGATCTTCCTGATATAGCTGCTGTTTAGGTTTTGAGTCCCTAATGACTCACAGACACGCTCATTTTCACATATCAGAAAGGACAACTCATTAAAGCAATCACAACCCTTTAGCCCAATTGATGCAATCAGTGACACAGTAGAATCAAACACAGTTTAGATATTGACCATTTGTGGTAGTTATTAATCTATCACTTTTAAAGCATGTAAATTAAATAAAAATCAAGGAACAGCCCAAAATATGTTTGTAAAGAATAATAAACCCTTCAAGATAGCAACTTTACCCTTCAGGATGAGGACATAGAAGGAGTTAGACAAGAGGAGTAGATAGGTAGAAGAAGAGGAGAAGGTTTCAAGTGAAGCCAGAGAACACAAGATGATCACACAAACTCTAGGATACTATTGAAGACAAGAGGGAAAGAGTCCAAGAACAAAGATAAGAATAGAACAACTTAATAATAGGGACTCATATTCCTTTGAAACTAATGACACTTGAGTGAAAGAAAAAGAGAGATGAAAAGAAAAGGGAAAAAAAGAAGAAATCTAAATTAGGGCAGTAATGGGAACAAAAAGGGAGATGAATAATTTTGGGGAGCAAGAGATTGAGCTTGAAAAAGAAGACAGAAGGAAAGAATTTGCAGAATGGGAAAAAATAAAATTTTAAAACTAAAAAAAATTAAAAATAGGAAAGAAAAGAAAAAAATTTGAAGAGCATCTTTCATGGTATATCTCTGCTGTCATAATAAACAATGTGGGCAGCAATGTGCAGATATAAGTCAGGTAGTCTCAGGTAGCCAATGGCAAACCCCTGAGATTCAAGCTAAATTCTGGCTGCAAGGTCCAAGATGAGCTCCCTGACATCCTGCAGGGTTGAACTCTGCAAAGTTCTACTACAGGTTCCTGCTGTCCTTTCCCTGAAGATAGTCAAAGTTCTGATGTAAGGTGTGATACCTCCAACTTATCAACTATGGAGGTCTGATGTGGCTGTTTTGCAGTTGTTCACTTACGTTCTGTCTTCTGGAGCTCAGAAAAAAGGCCTTTATGACCACCTGGGCCTCTGCACTGTGGATCTAGGAACTGGCACAGCAATGAGGCCTGAGAGCATGGGGTGGTGGTGGGGGTGTATATGCTGCAGAAGTGCCCTCGCAGCTCGCTGCTCCTCACCAGTCTGATCAGTAAAGGCTGGGGCACTGGTGGGCTCCCCATGTAGCTGGCCAGGCCTCCCTAGTCTGCTTGATCAACAAAGACTCTTAGGAAAGTCTGGAGCATTGATGGTCAGAACAGTCTCCTGGGAACAGGGCTTAGTATCAACAGGACCGGGCCTGTGTAGAGCACCTACCACTTGCACAAGAAGAAGCCATGTTGCTGAAGAAAGATCTCGCTTCACTCTGACCAGCTACTCCCAAAGGCCCGGTGAGGCACATGGGGTGTAGAGAGTACCTGTGGGCTCGGTACACACAACCGCACCGTGAGAAAGCTCCAAGCTGGGTCACTTGTGTCCTCTGCACAGGTTGTGAGCAGCTGCATCCTGGGAATGTGGAGAATTCTCTGCAAACCGAGCCAGCCTGGAGATACCGCTGCACCAGAGAGGGGAGCTCTTCTCAGCAAGGGTGGGAGGGGACCTCGTGGGGAGCCTCTATAATACTCGGGGAGCCAGACAGCCAGAAACAAGGACAGCCTCTTCTCCCTACTTCTTTGGCCCATTATTGAGATGCCTTCTTTATTTGGCCTTCAAATGTTTCTCTACCTTTCTATTCTCTGTGGCTCCTTCATGTGTAGAGGTGTTTGTTGCTGGCCCCTGAGCACTCGCCCTGTGCCCCTGCTGGGCTAAGTGAGTCTGTGTATGATCTCACTCATCCTCACCTCCGTGCACTGATAAATTGTCAGCATTTGTGGATTTACCTCTAGGAAAGTAGAAGCAATGAATTCTCCTTCTCAAGATGAGCAGGTGCAGAGATACACCAGCTGCCCTGCCATGTGCATTGCTGTTCCCCGTGACCACTGCATCTGGCTTCTGAAATGTGGGTCAGATGAAAACCTGACCCAGAAACTCACCTGTGGTCAGAGTTGTATTTATTTCATCTCTGATCCAGCCTGCTCTTCATATAAAAAACTGAAATGTGAAAAGGAGGATTCCAGGATACATCCCAGAAGAATAGGGTGTTAGTTTCCTGTGGCTCATATAACCACCGATTAACTGGCTGACAACAACACACATTTCTTACTTACACTTATGGAGGTTATGAATCTAAAGGAGGTCTCACTGAGCCAAAGTCAAGGTGTGAGCAGAGATCTATTCCTTTTGTAGATTGCAGAGAACAAACTGCTATCTTACCTTTTCCAACTCCTGGTCCCTTCCTCTCTCTTCAGAACCAGTAATATGTGACCAAGTCTTCTCATATTACATTTGTGGATACCGTCTTGCCTCTCTCACAGTTAAGGATCCCTAACTACCCATATGATTATGTTGGGCTCATCAAGATAATCCAGGATAATCTTATTTTTGTCAGCTAATTAGCCTTAATTCCATACACAGCTTTAATGCCTCCTTGACTTAAAATATTTGCACAGGTTCCCAGATTAAGGGAAGGAATGTGCATATCAGCAATCCGTGTTAAAACATCAGAAGCTTGATCTGTCCCCAAAGTCTATAATCATGACCTTGTTTCATTAACCTTGACAACCCAAAATGAGACAAATGTGACTTTCCATTGATCACAAAGTGCTCTGACTCTTTTATAGTATGAAATAATGGTGCTTATTTTGATACAAAGTGTGCTAGTCCTGAGGTTGATGTGTGGACTCTTTTCAGCTTGTGGATGGTAAAGAAATACAGCAACTGAATGTCCAGTGGCTGCGAGCACAGCTGGGCATTGTGTCCCAAGAGCCCATCCTGTTTGACTGCAGCATCGGGGAGAACATCGCCTACGGAGACAACAGCAGGACTGTGTCACAGGAGGAGATCGTGAAGGCAGCCAAGGAGGCCAACATCCACCAGTTCATCGAGTCGCTGCCTGATGTAAGTGTCCCTCCACAGGAAGCCCAGGAGCCTGTAGTCTCCTTTGTTTTTTGTGTCATTTTCATTCTTGTCCCTCCTCCTCCCCCTCGTCCTCCTCCTCTTCCTTCGCATCCTCATTCTTTTCATTTGCAATGCTAGGGATGAAACCCAGGGCCTGGTGTGTGGTAGGCAGGTGTTCTATCACTGAGCTGCAGGGGGTGAAATCAAATGGTGCAGCCCCATCGTGTGCTGTCTAACGGGTTGGTTTGCTAAGGTGAGGAGAAGGTAGGGACCAGAACACAGTCCCACTTGTAGTCAAGCATCTGGCCACACTTCCCGTCCTGGTTAGTAGTTTTATTTACCTGGTCACGTAGCGCTCCTTGTGAGAAGGGTTGAAAGAGTTGGGATCAGGTTTAGGAGAGAGGAACTCTGCTGGGGTAGGTGACCTGGAACAGCTGTCCAGCTTGTAGACTTGCTTGAGCCCTAGGGGTAGGTAGGATGTTAGGAGGCCTTTGAATTTCCCTGCTAATCCAAGGATAGGACTTGCAGTGAGCACCTGGGCCTCCCCTGTGGCCATGATGCTTCTGATCTTGCCAGGGAAGCAGGCACGACGTGTCCCTCCCACTCGCTCCTTCATGTGTCTTCCTTCTGCTTCCTTGCTGCTCTTCTGTAAGCTGTGACCTCACTCTATGCAGTCAGGCCAGGTTCAGAGCTGGACCCATGGCAGACAACGGGCTCTCTTACCACAGCTAACCCACAGGGATGGCCATGGTATTGTGTAATCATCGTACATCATGGGTCCTGGGTTGTATTCCTGTGGTTCAGTGTTGAAATCTGTCCTGGACTTTGTGCTGTGGACAGCCTTTGAATTCCTTGAGGACAGGGGTAGTGAACTTGTGGTACGAATGTTACTGGTTTTTCTGTTTTCTGTTGTACAGTCTCAGTATTCAGGTTGAATTGCAGTGTTGGCACTTTGCAATAAATAAGTGGGTTTGGGGTCGCAGTTTGGGCGCTCATTTCTAAAAGGTTTGCCATCACTGCTCTAGGAGGTTAGGGAACAAACCTCTCACCCTCTCTTGGGGCCTGTTAAGTCCTGTATTTAGAAATGCACCTGACCCAGCTCATCTCTCCACGCCATCTTTTCACTAATTATGTATTTTATTACAAGGAATTACCCTCAAAAAATAAACCCGAGAGGAAAAGTAACCTCTGCATGAGGGGTGGTAACATTAGGCAGCTGCAATGTCTTCCAAGATTCTCTCTCCTACGGCTATTCTTTAGATTCTTCTACCCCTGAAACAGTCCCAAGGGTGAAGGCACTGTTGTCTTCCTCAGTCTTGTCCAGTTACGGACAATGGACTCCGGCTGAGGCTTGAACGTGTAACGTGTAAACTTCCTAACTTCAGAGTCAGTGCTTCCAAGAGCTTGCAGGGCTGGGTCCAGGCTCCTCAAAACACTGCACATGCGCTGAATCAGAGAGAATGCAGATACAGAGGTTTACACGATTAGCTTACAATATCTGCACACAGAGTGAAATGTAGAGTGCAAGAGGTCTGGCGGAGCACTAGAGACCTGAAGAATCCAGCGGAGGCCCGGAGCCCATGGCAGCGTTCCTCATGAGCCCCTGTGAGGAGGCACAAGAATCATCTGTGCTGGAATCTAGGAGCGGACACTCAAGGTGAAGGTGAGCGCCTCCAAAGGGAACAGCCGAGGCCCCTCCAAGGAAAACCAGCAATGAAGCTCCTGCAAGGAAGATCAGCTGAAATCCTCCCCTCCTGTTCTCCTTTTATCTGGTTCCAGTGACCGTCCTTAAATGAGTCTTCCGCACCCAGAAGCACTCTGATTCAATTCAGCTGGGCCTTCCCGCTCAAGTTGACAATTCACCAGTTAGTGAGGGGTCAGGGATTCTCAAAGCACTCACATGGATCAGCACCACCTGGGCACTGGCTACAAATACACGTTTCAGGCCCATTCCCGCCTCTGCTGACTAAACCCTTGGTAGTGGAGTGCAGCAGTGCTCATCCCGGAGATACTGATGCAGAGTAACTAATATCTGCTGTTTCAATATACCCTGCTTCCCGGGTCTTGTCTACCACAGGGACGCCACTTTTCTGGGCTCCGGGTGTCTGTCCTTCACACTGCACACCTGTGGACCTTACGGGTCTTTTCCTCAGTGTCTAGATCAGCACTCCAAGTTCTTAGATAATTAAGCTCTATTATCTCAGGTTACATTTTCCTCCCTGTATGATTCGTAGCAGGATCCATCTACAGAGGCCGGTATGGGCTCGTCTGTTCTAGGGTCACAGCCCTGCCTCACCTGCCTCACAGGACACCCCCTGCATCAGTGCAGCCCAGTAGCACCTGCACTCACTGGAGACACGCTGCAGTGCACCTGCTGCAGCTCTGGGCGGAACCGCTCCCCAGTCTGCAAAGCCTCTCCATGGGTGTCCTCCCCTCCCTCTTCCCCTCTCTCCCTCTCTCTGTCCTCCCCCGTCTCCCTACCTCACCACCTCCGTGTAATTCTGACCACCATAGACTTAAGAGTTCCCAGACATAGTACCGGGCAGCACGATGGAAAATGTGGATTTCATGCTCCACATGCAGGTGTAAGAATCAGAGCCCACTGGTGGACTGTGATTGCAGCCTCAAAAGGACTAAGATGATAAGGTAATAGTGTTTCCTAAGATGTGTGTGCCTCTGTAGCCAACCTCTGCTCTCCTTTATGTACCTGCTCCTGGCCTCACCAGCACACTGAATGGCTGTAGCCATTCTGTGCTGTGGGAAAAATTATGGGGAGAATTGTGAAAGAACTTTGAAAACAGTTTTTGAAAGATACCTCCCTTTTCCTTGTTGGTATCAAAGTGAATTTCTTAGCACCCTTGGAAATGGTTTAAGTGTTGAAGGTGGTCTCATGAGAACAGACACGAGAAGGACGATGTCCGTAGGTTCTTCTTTCCTCCTTTTAAACTTGTGCAGAGGACACTGACTGCTAGGTTTGCACAAGTACAGTGTGTTTAAATCGTGCTGCACAGCCTACTGTGATAAGATTGCCTTTCTCCTGCTAATGTTTGTTCTGAAAATAATGCAAGTTGAAAATGGACGATGAGAGCACCACAACAGTATTCTTCATGAAATGTCTGGCTTACAATAAAACAAAATTTGTAGTTTTCAAAAGAGAAATTAAACCTATCACATAGAGTATTTTTGTTGTTTCCATCTCCATAAACACACTCTTAGCTTCTGCATCTTAATTTTTCTAATTATTCTGTCAGAAAACACATCCCCTCTCTGAGGGAACTGTGTGTTTGACTCTCGTAATAACAGACTTCAATTTGCAGAAATACAACACCAGAGTGGGAGACAAAGGAACTCAGCTCTCCGGTGGGCAGAAACAGCGCATCGCCATCGCCCGTGCCCTCGTTAGACAGCCTCGTATTTTGCTTCTGGATGAAGCTACATCAGCTCTGGATACAGAGAGCGAAAAGGTGCGAATTTAAATTGAGTTCATTCACACTCGAATCAGTTGTGCTCAAAAGGTTTCGCTGTTTGCTTTTCTCTTCCAAAACAGAGAACAAAATGTAGGCAGATGTGCTGATTGTTGTTTAGGGCCTCTTGCAGCGGAATTTAAATAATTCCTGCAGCTGTCAATTTAAGATGAGACAAGGTACATTACTGCTGCAGCACAAAACCTCCGGAAGCCACATGCAGGAAGCGTGTTCCCCATGTCTGCCCGCAGATCTCTGCAGCAGCCCCGTGTGAAGTGTGAGGCAAGGTCACAGTCTGGCTGTTCCTTAAGGGAAGTGGTGGTAATCATTTTCAGCTTGAGAATAGGTTAAGGATTCAGCCATTCGAAACACAGACTGTGTAGGAGATGTTTTCTGTCCTAAAGATACTAATGTTGAGCTGTGCACACCCGTAATCCCAAGCACTCTGGGAGGCTGAAGCAGGAGGATCACAGTGCAAGTCAGCCCGGACTACTTAGTAACTGCGTGAGTGAGAGACACTATCTCAAAATTGAGAAATTTTAAAAGGCTGAGGATGTAGCTTAGTGTGAAGTCCCTGGCTTCAGTCCCTACCACTGAAACAAACAAACGTTAGGAGTGAAGGAGACTGGGTTTGGCCTTTGTTCAGGCTTCCTGATTTGCTGCTGCAGAGATGCCTCAAGTGGCTGCTTTTAGGAATGCTGGATGGTAAGGAACATTTGGAAATGTTTGCAAATTATTGGATGGACTAAATTATTGCTATAACGTTAAGAACAGGAATAATCCATCTCAGAACTTAGCTAAACAAGGACTCAAATATTTTCTGATGGGACAAATTCCTTGGTTTCTAAAATCTGTTACATTTCACTGACACAACCATTAAAGAACAAGTTAGAGAAACTGGAGTTTGTGAGGAAGAGAGACCATCATTACGAATATTAACTTCTGTGATTGTGGAGCAGGTTGTCCAGAAAGCCCTTGACAAAGCCAGAGAAGGCCGCACCTGCATCGTGATCACGCACCGCCTCTCCACCATCCAGAATGCAGACGTCATCGTGGTGATTCAGAACGGCAGGGTCAAGGAGCACAGCACACACCAGCAGCTGCTAGCACAGAAAAGCATCTATTTCTCCATGGTCAGTGTCCAGGCTGGGGCAAAGTGCTAGTGAAGTCTGACCATGTGGGATGTTAAACATTAAACAATTGTGTTTAAATCCATCATTTGATCAGACCAAAAAACAAGTCTTGGATTAGGCAGTTACCTATTTAACATTTCCTGCCACAACTGGTTAATTTCAAGTTCAGAGTTATCAAGGACTTGATAAGTGAAGGATCCTAAATAGTGCCACTATCAAATGGGGTGTGGATAATGGTTTATATGCACTACAGAGTTCATAGAAGAATTTAATGTAATTTTGGAGAAAATTTCATTTGATTCATACTTTGTCATTTGAACTATAAGGGCTGTTGCTACAAGATTATATAACAAAAAGTGCTGATATCTTTGCCAAAAATGTGTACAGTAAAAGTAAACTTTCATATCCTTGGTGTCATGTTGTCCAAAATACATATGAACATAAGTATTCTTACAATTTGAATAGTGTAGATAATCTTGGCTTCCAGAAAATGGATTCATTAAAAACCCATTCATTTCCTTGGAACCTAAACAGTTCAAGTCCATTTCATTAGTGTTTTCAGGTCTGGTTTCATGGAACCATCTGGCTCCTGGCTTCTAGAACGAGATCCTGTTGAATCCTGTACTTCCATGGTATTATTGTAACTCAGACCTTTTGCACAGAGTATTACAATATTGTAAGGTTCTTGAGGGAAGTTGTATATTCCTCAGGGTTACCTTTAAAGTTTGCACTCCTCTTGCAAAGGGCTTTTCAAAAATTGAAATATTTTTACACCTTTTTCTCTCTTAACAGTGAATCACTCTTCCCAAGAATTGGTCTCCTAAAAATCTAATCTTCTTGATTTTCACATTTATAATATGCTATGAGTTTAAGTACCTCATAATCCAAACCCAAAAAAAAAGAAAAGAAGAAATTATCGCAAAGACAGGTTCTCTGTCTTCCAAATTTTACATAAATTTAGTGCAAAAACTGATTGAAACTCAGAAGTTTAGGGCCATATTTGCTGTATTTCTATAAGTAACTCATATCTTTAATATACTTTTAATGTAAAAAGAAAGGCTTCTTCTCCAAGAAAAAATGGTCAAAAGATGTGATCTATTTTCAAAGATGAGAAATGCATGAGAAAAAAACTACAATTTAAATCACCAAAAGCAGATGAAAACAGTACTTTTTTGCATAGTAATGATTATAAATATCTGTGATAGTCTTTATGGTTGAGGTAGCTATTGATTCGAATGTCAATAATTATTTAACAGCATGAGAAAAGGTGTTAAAATGTACATCCTTTGAGGGCCGAGGATTTAGCTTAATGGCATTATGCCTGCCCATAAGTGCAAGGTCCTGAGCTTGATCCCCATTACCCTCACCCATCCAAACAAAAAGAACAAAAAAACCAAGGACATCCTTTGAGAGAGCAATTTCAATTCTAGGAAAATCTATGCATTTCAAAGGTTGGCTATTGTACTATTAGTTATAAAATTGAAAACATGTAATACTCTATTTATAAACATTAAAAATTATGCATTAAATTTTAGTGTATTCACAAGATGGAATGATTAAAAAATTAAATTGGACAGCCTTTCTTTAAAGGTTCCCAGTGCTGCTCCCTCTTCTACTTAGAAGAACCTGAGTAGCAAATAAGCAGTTGAGTTTCGAGTTGGGGGTAGCAGTTGGGAACACAGCAAGAGAAATACAGGAAGCTCACAGGACACAGAAACCCAGGACACTAATATGGAGAGTGCAATAAATCCCACATCTAATCCTGTTTCTGCTTCTGGGAAGTCTCCCTGCTGCAAGGAAAAGGGTGAACAGCAGCCTCCACAGGCCCCATTGTGACCAGTGGCAGCCTCACGGCAGATGGGGGCAACACCAACAGCAGGAGGGACAGCCCAGAGCCCAGTTCAAAGAGCTTCCAGGAGTTTGCCCTGTAGCTTTGCCCCATAGAAGGAACAAGTACCGTCTACCCCTCAGCCCACAGCTCCCAGGCTGTTGCAATATGGGTAAAATATTGTGATCACAGATACGTACACTGCTGCCCAAGGCAACTTAATCAGCTTCAGATGTAAAGTCTACCTTACCTGGTTGAAGCTGTCACTGTGATCTACCTGAGCCACAGTCACCTGAGCTGCTGCCTTCATAGGCCCAAGCTGTGCAACCCAAGCCATAATTAGCCAGAGCTGCCATACTCTGCTGGGCCAAAGTATGGGTTCTCTGCTTCATGCCTCCTGATACCACAGACAACGTCCAGGTACCTGAATTGCTGCTGGAAGCAAGGATCTGCTCCTGGTGCTGCTATAAAAGCACTGTGCTCCATCGTTGCCAGCACGGACAGTTCTATTGCCAGAGGAGCCAAACAGTAGTCACCACACATCTACAGCTGTATGCATAACACGTACCTGGGTCACAATAGTGCCTGTTCCCTGCCATGATTTAGATCCAAACTGGTCACACAATCTCTCTGACATCTGGGAGATCACTGATTATGGGGGCACTGTAGCTGACTTGGTGCTAACAGATTGTTTATCTCCCTCCCTCTCTCCTTTCTCTCTCTACTTCCTGGCTGCAGCTCCTCTGCAGCAGACCCTTCCATTGTGCTGTGTCCGAGTGAGCCAGCAAACCGTGGTCTCAGACATCTAAAAACTATGAGCCAATATTACCTCTCCTCCTTAAACTTGTGGGTGTCTCAAAGTAAAGCAAATGACTAAGACACCCCTCCACATGACTCCTAGAGACAGAAGGGCACACGCATTGTACTGCCATGCACACCACACTCACATCTATTCTTAACAATTGTAGTTATAGGGAAACTTGCAGGATGCCCACCTGGAAGCAGTGTCAACATAGCTTCCCAAGCTGATACCCAAAACACATCTTTACCTAGACATATAATAATCAAGATCCCAGAAATCCAACAGAAGAACAAAATACTACAAGCAGTAAGAGAAAAGAAACAAATCACATGCAAAGTAAAGATCATCAGAATCACAGCAGAATTTTCAACACAAACCCTCAGGTCAAGGAGAGCCTGGTGTGAGGTATTTCAAGTCCTAAAAGAAAACAACCTCCAACCAAGACTGATGTATCCCGCAAAACTCTCTTTCAAAATGGATGGAGAAATACGATACTTCCATGACAAAGAATCCTTAAGAAACTTCATGAAAACTAAACCAGCACTACAAGGAATTTTAAACAATATCCTAGAAAAAGACAATGAAGATCACAACACCATGAGGCCCAACAGACCAAATCAAATAGCCAAGGCAAGAAACTAAAAGAGAGGGCATAAAATTAAAAAGAGTCAACAAAAGGAGAATAGCATGACAATAATAAGTCAGTACATATCAGTTATAACCATCAATGTCAATGGCCTCAATTCACCAATTAAGAGAAACAGATTGGCAGAATGGATTAAAAAGCAAAATCCAACGATATGTTGTATACAACAAATACACCTAGTGCAAAAAGCAGCTCATAGATTGAAAGTGACAGGGTGGAAAACAATTCTCCATGCAACAGGAACCCCCCAAAAGCAGGGGTAGCAATCTTATTCACAGGCAAAGTAAATTTCAAACCAAAACTGATTAAGAGAAACGAAGGCCACTTCATCCTTGTGAAGGGAACAATTCAAGAGGAAGAAATGACAATCATAAACATATATGCACTAAATATAAATGCCCCCAACTATATAAAACAAATGTTAACTAGCATGAAAATCTAAATAAGCACTACTACAATTGCAGTGGGGGAACTAAATGCCCCACTATCACAAATAGACAGATCATGTAGACAATAAATCAACAATGAAATACTAGAACTGAACCAATCTTTTGAATGCATGGTCTTATTAGACATCTATAGAGTGTTCCACCCCACAAAAGCAGAATATACATTCTTTTCAGCTGTACACGGGTCATTCTGCAAGATATATCAGATACTAGCTCACAGAACAGGTTTGAATAAATGCAAAAGAACTGAAGTTACTCCCTGTATACTATCAGATCACAGAGAAATAAAGCTGGAGATGAATATCATAAGAAACTGTAGGAACTTCACAGACACATAGAAATTGAACAACACTCTTGAACAATCAGTGGATCACAGAGGAAATTAAAGGAGAAATCAGACAGTTATTACAAATAAAGAAAATTGCCAGTACAATATACAGGAATCTATGGGACACAATGAAAGCAGTTCTACGGGGAAATTCATAGCACTGAATGCCCACATTAGGAAAACAGAGGGAGCTCAAATAAACAACCTAATGATGAATCTTAGACTCCTAGAAAAAGAAGAGCAAGAAAAACCCAAAGCTCAAACAAGAATGGATATTATAAAGATTAGAGCAGAAATCAATGCAATGGAAACTAAGAAAATGATACAAAAATAAATGAATCAAAGAGTTGGTTTTTTGAAAGAATAAATAAAATTGATAAACCCTTAGCAAACCTTATCAGAAAAAAGGAAAGAAAAGGCTCAGATCCATGCAATCAGGAATGAAAAAGGCGAAGTCACAACAGATCCCACAGAAATCCAGAGGATCATTAATACCTACTTTCACAACCTGTACTATAATAAAATGGAAAACACAAAAGAAATGGACAGATTTCTAGATACTTATGAATTACCAAAGTTGAACGAAGAAGATAAAACATTTTAAACGCCCCAATTACAATCAGTGAAATTGAAAATGTAATTAAAAACTTACCAACAAAGAAAAGCCCAGGTCCTGAAAGATTCACTGTTGAATTTTACAAGACAATTAGAGAAGAACTACTGACATTACTCTTTAGACTTTTCAGTGAAATTGAAAGGGAAGCAATGCTTCCAAACTCATTCCTGGAAGCAAGTATCACTTTGATTCCCAAACCAGGGAAAGACGCAGCTCAAAAAGAGAATTACAGGCCAATCTCCTTAATGAATATAGATGCAAAAATACTTAATAAGATACTAGAAAACAGAATACAGATGATCATCAAGAAGATCTTACATCCTGACCAAGTCAGATTTATTCCAGGGCTGCAAGGATGGATGAACATACATAAGTCAATAAATGTAATATACTATATTAACAAAATAAGGAGAAAAACCGTATGTTCCTCTTGATTGATGTAGTAAAAGCATTTGACAAAATTCAACACCCATTCATGATAAAAACCCTGCAAAAAATTGGAATAGATGGTCTATATATCAATTTAATAAAGGCTATCTATGAAAAACCAACAGCCAACATCACATTAAATGGTCAAAAACTGAAAACCCTCACGTTAAAATCAGGAACAAGACGAGGATGCCCACTATCACCACTCCTCTTCAATATAGTTCTGGAAACATTATCAACAGCCATTAGACAAGAAAAAGAAAGCAATAAAGATAGGAAAGGAAGAAGTTAAACTGTCATTATTTGCTGATGATATGATACTCTACATTAAAGACCCAAAAAACACCACCAAAAGACTTCTTGATTTATTTGACACTTTTAGCAGAGTAGCTGGATACAAGGTCAACACCCAAAAATCAATAGCCTTCTTGTACACAAATAACAGACTCACTGAGTGAGAAATTAGGGCAACAATTCCTTTCACAATATCACCAAAAAAATGAAGTATCTGGGAATCAATCTAACAAAAAAAGCAAAAGACCTCTACACTGAAAACTACAGCTCTCTGAAAAAAGAGATCGAGGAGGATATACGAAAATGGAAAGATATCCCCTACTCCTCGGTAGGAAGAATCAACATAGTGAAAATGGCCATACTACCAAAACTGCTATACAGATTCAATGCAATGCCAATTAAAATTCCAACACTATACTTCATAGAACTAGAAAGAATAATCCAAAAATTCATTTGGAACCATAAGAGACCTAGAATAGCAAAAGCCATACTAGGCAACAGACAAATGGCAGCGGGTATAACAATTCCCAATCTGAAACTATACTACAAAGCCACTGTGATAAAAACAGCATTAGTACTGGCAAAGAAACAGACCTGAGGATCAGTGGAACAGACTGGAAGACACAGAAACAACTCCAGATATACTCAGCTACCTCGTCTTTGACAAAGGAGCTGACCATCCCCACTGGAGGAAAGATAGCCTCCTTAATAAATGGTGTTGGAAAAACTGGATCTCAACGTGCCAAAAATTAAAACTAGACCCTTATCTTTCACCATGCACTAAATTAAAATCAAAGTGGATTAAAGATCTAAATATTAAAACAGAAACACTAAACTTGCTGGAAGATAAATTATGTAGAACTCTTAAGAACAAATCCTCAGTAGCAAGGGAACTAGCAGAAAGAATCAGCAACTGGGATCTCATCTTATTAAAAAGCTTCTGCACTGCAAAAGAAACCATCAACAGAACTAAGACAAACCTACAATGTGGGAAAAAATTTTTACCAGCTGCTCCTCAGAAAAAGGACTATTATCCAGACTATATAAAGAACTCAAAAAAATCAGCCCCCCCACATATAAAGATCTGATTCAAAAATGGGCATCTGAAATGAACAGACATTTCTCAGACAAAGAAGTAAAAGCAGCAAGTAAATATATGAAAAATGTTCCACATCAATGGTCATTTGAGAGATGCAGTTGAAGACAACACTGAAATTCCACCTCACCCCACAAAGAATGGTTGCTATCAAGAAATCACACAATAACATGCTGGTGGGGTTGTGGGGAGATAGGAATCCTTCTTCATTGTTGGAGGGAGTGCAGACTGGTACAACCACTATGGAAATTAATATGGAGATACCTCAAACCTGTAGGATTAGAGGTCCCATTTAATGCAGCTATTCCTCTGCTGGGTGTCTTCCCAAAAGAATTAAATGAATCATACCACAGCGATATATGCTCACCCATGTTTATAGCAACACAGTTTGTAATAGCTTAAATTCTGAAACAGCCAAATTGCCCATCAACTGGAGAATGGATAAAGAAGATGTGTGGTTTTTTTTAATAAAATGGAGTACTACTCAGCCGTAAAGAGTGAGACACGAGATATATATAGCTAAGTGGATGCACATTGAGGCCATACTCCAGTAAAATTAATGTCACACGTGTATAAATACCAAATAGTTTCTCTGGTGTGAAAAACTAAAAGTGTAAATAAGGATCAAAATGTATAATTGATATTGATAATAGGAAGAAAATGTCTAAAGGAGTAGAGGAAGTGGGAGGCGCTGGGGAAAGGGCAAAGGAAAAATATGAAAAGGAAAAACATGGAAACAATGTCTTTGTAAACAGGATGGGGGTGAAGGGAGGGCTGGGAATGGGGAAAAATAAGAACCAACATAAGTCATGTAAAGGTACAAGATCCCACTGAACAATGGAAGTGTATTGTATATCTAAAATATATCAATAAACTTAATAAAGATTTAAAAAAAAGACCAGCCTGAACGACATTGTGAGAACCTATCTCAAAAAAGCAAAACAAAATATTAGTGGGAATATTTTGACAAAGACTAAACATCACTGAAACAAAATGGGATGCTCAAAACTTCTAAGTATGATTTTTAGCCATGGTATCATGAAAGTATTGCTTATTATATTCTACTGAAATGTTAAACAAAATTCTCCTTCACATATCCATAAATTCAAGAGAACTACATGCATATTCATACTAAATTTTGCTTATTCAAGCTTAAAGTATTAACAAAATTAAATGGCATTGCTGATTTTCCTTTGATCTATCTATGTATCTGAGGTTAATATTCTCTCAAATGTTTCTTTCATTGTTCAGAAGCCTATGTGTCATAGTCATATAAGTTTTCTATTATTACATAACAAATCACACAATTCTAATAGTTTAAGAAAAGTAATTTATGAGCCAAAGGTCCTGTAGGTCAGAAGTTGGCTGCAACTCATCTGATTTTTCTGAGCAAGGTCTCAAGGCTGAAGCCGAGGTGCCAGCTGCCCTGTGTTCTCCTCTGGAGGCTCTGGGAATGAGTCTACTTTCAAGCTTGTTTGGGTGTTGCAGAATCCAGTTCCTTGCAGTCGTAGGAGTGAGGTCCTTGTTTCCTGGCTGGTTGTTAACTAGGAGTCAACAACACTTCCTGTGCACATGGCTCTCTTCAAGCCAATAACAGTGTATTAAGGCCCTTACATGCTTCAAATTTATGACTTCTACTACTAGCTGGAGATCATTATCTTGGATTACCAAAAATAAGATCAGCTCATCCCTTAAAGTGTTTGGAGACAAGTGGAAAACATCAACATGGACCCCAATATTACAACACACTAACAAATATCATCATCAAGTAACTACACACTGGTACATGGAAACTTCAAAGGGGACATGATTACTTTTACTGGAGCACCACCCATGAAGAAGAAAGAGTTGTTACTGGGGCTATTGGTGCATGCCAGTAATCCCAATATTCTGAGAGGCTGAGGCAGGAGAATTGAGCCCAGCCCAGGCAACTTAACAACTTAGTGAGACAGCTATCTCAAAATAAAAAGTAGATTGGGGAGGTAGCTCAATGCAAAGAATGTGGGTTCAATTCTCAGTGCCGTGCAAACAAATAAGAAGGATTTGCTGGATAGGCATTACTGCAGGGAATTTGAGAATAATACTGAAAACAGTGTGCAGCATAAATAAAAATCGTGGGCAGAAGAGGACATGGTGGATGTTGTAGTTGCTGTTGGTTAGGTTATACCGGGGCAGAGGGTGGCCAGAGAGAAGATTGAAACAGAAAACAGAAAGCAAAATTCAGAAGCCATTGTGTGGGTTTGGACTGTACCATTTAAATAGTTGGATGTCACTAAGTTACCATGATCAGATTTGTTTTCTTAGCTAAATTTAGAAAGGAGACTGGTGGCAATATTGAATTTGAGTGAGAGGGGATTGAGATCAGAGGCAAGAAGCCAAGCAGATGGATTATTTCAGAAAAGTCCTCATTTTTTTACTTCTGAATTCCTAGACCTCTTGTTGACTCCCAGTGGAATAAACACTCTCACCATTTGTTAATTCAACCAAGACTGATGTACACTGATCTGTACACATGCTCTTGTATACGTGCTGCCAAAGTGAGCCTTGTGCACATGCTTTCAGGCATAAGTGTGAAAAAGCCCTCAATCCCAGCTCTTGGGAAGCTGAGCCAGGAGGAAAGCAAATTCATGGCCAGCTTGGAGTATACAGTGAAACCTGCATCAAAAGTGCGGGTCAAAATAGAGCTTCTTCCTTCCTGGATGTATAATGTAGCAGAAGAGATTAGAAATAAATAATAAGACTAAGTGACAAAAACCAATAGCAATTATTATAAACACTTCACAGCTGACTCTTAACATGTGTTTCCTTTATTTTACTTTGGAATAGAAGATGTCTTTTTTTGCTCTGATGTTTTGTGCTGCCAAGTCAGTCACGAACATTACAATGTTGTTGCAAACTAAGAAATGTAATCTGGCGCATGCCTGTAATCCCAGTACTCGGGAGGCTGAGGCAGGAGGATCGCTGTGAGTTTGAGACCAGCCTGGGCTACATAGTGAGTTCCAGGTCAGTCTCAACTACATAGTGAGACCCTGTCTCAAAAAAAAAAAAAAAAAAATGTAATCTGTACTATGTAATGTTAATTAGGGTTTTTCTTTCATCATAGTATAACTGTTTCTTCATTTACTTATTGCTTTGGGGTAGTGAGCTAGCTTCATAAATTAAAATGTCATTTAAAATTGGTCAAAATATAGAGTAAATGAAGAGAGGATATTAAATATTATCATGAGTCTGAATTTAACAGAGGTCAAGGATTTATAGATTAATAAAGAAGAAAAAACTTCTAATACTGGTAATTTCCTTTTGCAGATTCAATTTTTTGATTAAAGAAACTCAGGTTTATATCTCAGGATAGGATGATTTAAAAAATAACGTTCGTG
Organism: Fukomys damarensis; assembly: GCF_012274545.1. Taxonomy (NCBI): domain Eukaryota; kingdom Metazoa; phylum Chordata; class Mammalia; order Rodentia; family Bathyergidae; genus Fukomys; species Fukomys damarensis. The sequence goes on from NW_022900916.1 coordinate 66,962,166, forward strand.
TAATAAAAGCCAGCTGTCTGTGAGAAATAAAATAGCTAAAGAAAAACAACAGTGAGAAATCTAAAGTAGCCTGACTAGACATGGTTGTATTGAAACTGTTTGCTGTCTGTTCCTAAAAGCTGTCACAAGTTTTTCCCACTGAACCTGGAAGTCATATTGCCCTGATGGTTCAATTTTTCAGCCCTACAATTACTGGCTTAGAATGGAAATTAGAAAATATATTAAACATGGAGTTGCCAGTAAAGAAATCTACATGAAAAGATTAGTTCCTATTAATAAATCTAAGGAAAAGTTGAATCAAGTAACAGAGTCTGTATTGACCAAACACAAGAGTCCAGTTGCCCTCCTAAGTGTTTATAGTGCTTGAGGACGACTCATTCCTGTAAGGTGAGCTTTCACCTAGGTGCAGGTCTGCCCATGTGGCAGGTGATTCTGATTTATGCATGAAGCTACAGGATACGTGAATTCCCATCAAACATGAGTGAAATAAGGTTCACATGTTTCTACCCACTGCTTCTATAGAGCTTGGCATACCACGTTTTAGACAGCTGCAAAATTGACTCTAAGCTTTAGTACCTCAGAAAAACAGTTTTAAGGGCCGGGGATTTAGCTTAGTGGCACTGTGGCTGCCTTGCAAGCACAAGATACTGAGTGGAATCCTTGGTACTGAAACAAGAAAAGAAAAAGAAAAACAGTTTTAAATAGTATGTACATTCTTCCTCGCAAACATGTATTGCCTCTGTTTTTCAAAGTATACCTTTCTTGAATGTAATTCTCAAAATGAGTTCTTATACAATCAGGAAGTTATTCATTTTAATTAATTTATTAATTTATTTGGTTTTTTTGAGACAGGATCTCACTATGTAGTTGAGAGACTGACCTGGAACTCACTATGTGGCCCAGGCTGGTCTCAAACTCACAGTGATCCTCCTCCCTCAGCCTCCCAAGTGCTGGGATTACAGGTGTGTGCCACCACACTCAGCAGGAATTTATTCATTTTAATTTTGAGAGTCTTTAAGTCAAGAAGGAGTGTTCATTTCTTGTTATGCATCTTAGGACTAGTGCCAAAGAGCACAAGCGCTCTCACAGACATGTAATCAGATATATGTGGAAAAATGACATTAATTTTTAATGTACAAATTAATCATTCTAAATGATAAGCCCCTTTATTCTCATATAACCTTATGAAATCAATAACTAAAACTTAGAATTTCCCACAGTATTTCCTTTCTTGCTTTTCTAGGAAAGTACATGTGTTGTGCCCAGATCACAATATCCCAAAGACCACCAAGGAGTCGAGTCCGATGCAATCACACAAGGGGTTTATTGCAAGCTCAATCCTGGACCCCCAGACCTCACCGATGCTGCAGTTCCGTAGCAAGAGTCCCGAACCCAATTTCAAACAGGCTTTTTATCAGCAAAGGAAGCAGAACTAGGGGCTTTTTAGATGGGTCAATGCCTGATTGGTTAACATTGGACAAAGGCAGATGTGTTTCTTTTCTATTGGCCAGGGCCAGATGTCCCTCCCTGCCCCAACCACAAGTTCCTGCAAGATTAACGGAGAAGGACACCTGGTTATAGTTTATGAGAACTGTCGTGGGTCTTTCCAAGAACTGGGTCAAAAGGGCACTCTGAGGCTTTTCCAGTAACTGGGTGGTCGCCTGACCACAAAATGGAGTCATTTTTTCAAAATGGAGTCAGTTTGGTCTCTACACATGAATCTTGGAATCCTTTGGATAAAGATTATTTAGAAAAGATGGGATTTTTTTATCTTTAAAAATCTATATTAATTTATAGCCTAATTCAAACACCTTGTTCAAGCAGGTCAGGACAAATTTCCGAGTTTAATTATGAGACTGAGGTTCTTGGAATGGGATTTTTTCACTGCCCCATAGTAAAAAAATTCCTTTTACCTTCCTTGCGAACTCTGTCATGAACTCAGCTTTCTGATGAGGGCCTCGGAGAAGGATATCGGACACACACTGCCACCCAGACTGTGTCTACTCCAAATCATAGAACTGTACCATGAAAACACTGAAATAGATCAGTATACCTTCACTATCATAGAATTAGCACACAAAATACTCACCAGTTTTACATTCAAGAAAACATCCAGGAAAATATGGAACTGTGGAATCCAGACACCTACACTAAAGTTCATGAACTTAGTCTGTCATTATTTTTATTTTCTTTCCTCAAATGCAGTAGACACCCCTTTCTTTGAGGGAAATAGCTAAGTCATTTCTTCCTGCATCTAGAATGTGCAACATAATTAGTCAATCAACATTTGTTAAAATTTGTTCCTATTAAATGCTTCAGTCTGAATTGAGGGAGCCACTTCCAACAAGCTACAATGAAAATTTACATTATATTCCACATGGCATCAGGTTACCAGGGTGTAGGACCCCAACCGCTGTGTAGGCCCTAGACAGTCTGCATATAACAAAGTACATTCCATTGTACTCTGCTCCCTCCCATCTACAGATAAGATTAGAAGGAAGTATATGTAAACTTGGTACGAGTAAACAAAGGTAATATCTTAGGACTTTGATCAAGACAGGGCATCCTGAGTCTGGGGTGACCAACGCAGGATGCCAGACATACCATAAACCAGACCCCCTAAGGGATAGCAGGAAACTGACCCCCTTGCCCCCCTTACTGTGCTTACAATCCTCTCCACTGGTCTTCACAAAGGGACTCCATATAATAGGCCAGACTGTGCTTCTTCATATGCTAATTGCTACCTTGGTTAACAGCCCGCCCAGAGGCAAATGGTTTGACAAAAGGTGACACAGAACATTTCCTGCATAAGACAAGCAATGTGTTTCCAGTCTTGTTCTGTGAATTCCCTGACTCTTTGTTTAGAAAAAACCTTCTAAAAAGTACCTCAGCCCCTGAGCAGGGGTCTCTCTGAGCTACCTGGCTCCAGGAGTACCGTCTGGCCAGACTAATAAAGGTCTCTTTACCATCCAGCCTGGTGTGTTCCTTCCTGGGTTGTGGGAAGCCAGCCATAGCCCACTGGCTTTTTGAAAGACAACATTTGTTCCTTTTTAAGGACTGCACATGTTAAACTTGTTTTACCCTGCACGGGAGAAACCCAGACAGCCAAAGATCTGTAGGAGTCAGGTGTTGTTAACTCCATTTTGTTATGTTAAAGATCTGATGTTATCTATAGGAGCAGGTATTGAGGTTACTATGGTAATCCTAGCCCATAATAGTTCGGTCTTTTCCTTTAAAAGGCTGATGCCTGCCTGCAATAAACGTCGCCTTGATCAGACTCTTGTCTTGGCGTCCTTCCTTTCTCTCTGCCCCATCTCCACCCCGCTGCTCTTTCAGGTTTGAGGCACTGCGGGACAGTGCTCTGCGTCGCCGGTTCGCGACA